>NW_026782318.1:452500-987500 GCF_031769215.1 Ylistrum balloti | reverse complement strand
CCTTGGTATATGGAATTACGTATAACTGAATGTAATATCCCCGAGATGCTACATTACACTGAGCACTGGCATTGTTCTGTACACCCAGTTCGTGATGTAAAACATTAAGAATCTTGGAACTATTAGAATTATAAACGTTGGATCGGCCTTGACGTGAAATATAACGACCAGGCAAATGAGAGTCCAGATCGGTAAATTCTATAGCCGTGTAGGTTTTTTTTTTTACACATTATCACCATCATCCATGGCATGAGTTTAAACTCACATATAACACTAGACAAGTCGTCAACTTGACATGATTTAAACCCTGCTGTCTAGAAGATAAAATGTGATTTTATATTATTATATGGATTCCATAAGTCTACCAAACATGGTTGCTGTTGACAACCCTGTCGTCTTTGATCGAAGATACGTTGAGACATATCTCTGTTTTATATAACAAAGATATACTGTAAACAATGTTTAGCGTGCTTATGATAATAATAACGTGTCTAGGAGAGCGTTCTCGCTGTAATTCTATATATTTTAATCTCTACCCAAATCAGACTCAATGAAACTACTAAGTGTGATCTGTTTCATTTACCAATGAATTTGACCAGATTAACATTGCAAGTGCGTATGAATACAAATATTGGGTAAGGGGAGATAACTCCTTAACTTCTACTAGACTGACAATATACCACAAGTATGAGATTTAAAAACATCAAAATAAAAAATTTAAAACTATTGAAAACTATTAATAAAATTAAAAAAAAAAAGAATTGTGTGTGTTATAGTCGTTTTTGTAATTACTAAATATAATATTTAATCCGTGTGTTAAGGAAGCTATCGTAAAACCAGGCGAATACAATATATAGTACAATTGTAAAGCACTGGGAAAGAGTAGCATCTCATCATACATGCCTGACATATCGAAGTATTCGAACTGTAGTAAGTGCTACACCGCACACTGCCTGAGAGCGACTGTCTGTCAGAGTATGAGTGACGCCAGGTTTTCGACGAGACAGATAATGTTCATGTCGGGTCACCAGAACGAAGCTTCAGTACGGAACTACTCAAAAAACTCCTCCAACAATCAAAAACGATCGGTCAGCTTTATTTGCTGTCGCGTACTGAATTACTAAGCCTTTTTTTTATATATATTTATTTTATTTTTCAAAGCATTTTAAACATACAGATACACAACCTTGCACACCCCACACATCATAGCAATTGTACACCTCATGCATCCTATCATTGTACAGTCATCATCATCATCATCATCATCATCATCATCATCATCATCATCATCATCATCATCATCATCATCATCTTCCTCATCATCATCCCATATACAAACATCATCTTCATTCCTTGTACAATCATCATCATCATCATCATCATCATCATCATCATCATCATCATCATCATCATCCCATGTGCAATCATCATCATGTCATGTATAATCATCAGCATGTCATGCACAATCATCATCATCATGTCGTACAATCAACATCATGTCATGTACAGTCATCATCATCATGTCATGTACAATCATCATCATGTCATGTACAATCATCATCATGTCATATACAATCATCATCATCATATCATGTACAATCATCATCATGTCATATACAAACATCATCATCATGTCATGTACAATGATCATCATGTCATATACAATCATCATCATCATCATCATCATCATCATCATCATCATCATCATCATCATCATCATATGTACAATCAACATCATGTCGTGTACAGTCATCATCATGTCATGTACAATCATCAACATGTCATATACAATCATCATCATCATGTCATGTACAATGATCATCATGTCATATTAAAATCAAATTTACATTATCTGTCTTATTACCTATATCATTGCCATTATGTATTAAATTACCAAAGAGAAATTTTTGTTTATTGAAAGAAAATGGGATAAGGAGTACATCAAAGAGGGTTTCCAAACTTTGTAGTAATGTTTGTGGTTCATGGCACTCCCATAGAGCATGAATAATTGTTTCCCGTTCCATATTACAAAGGTCACACTTAGGACTATTAGTTATACCAGCTTTAAACAAAATGAATTAGTTGTTAATATATGTTGTATTATCCTATGTTGAAACCACTGTAGTTTGGTGTTTCTTGTAACTATGAAGGGAGTTATATAAATGTCGAACCAGTTCAATTCATTATCTTCAAAAGTCCTCTCCCATTTTGTTCTACCAGTAGAAATAATCACTTTTTTATCATCAGGTTATAAAAATCCTTACAACCTCTAGTTCTATTTACGAAAATGGCAATGTTATTTGGAATTAGTGGGTAGACAATTAATTGCTTATCAAATTCAATATTGCTTTTTTGCAAATATACCTTGAGAGAAGAAATTAAACCCTGATATTGATGAAAGTTAGTTTTGACACTGCATCTCTTTGAATTCTTAAAAAGTGTAAAACAATAATGTATTGTGATCTTTTACAAGATCATTAACAATTGTTACCCCTCTGTTGTACCAATCTTTATAGAAAACTGACTTTTTAGTAAAATTTCTATTATGCCACAATGGCATTCTTAAGATAAACTTTTCTTGCATTTTTTAACTCCTACAGAATCATTAAGTCTTACTCAAGCTTTGAATACACCTTTCCAAAATTTGTTCTTACAGTTTTTCAAACACTCTTTAATATACCCACAACCACATGTAGAAAGTTTTTGTAAATCAAATAGCGAATTAAAAACTAATTGCCACTTAGATGGCTTCTGAATTAATAGTCTAATCCAACTCAGTTTCAAAGAATCTATAAATACCTTAATGTTTACCATTTTGAGTCCTCCCTCATGAAAATTCTTAGAAAAAAATATTTAGTTGATTTTTGCCCTTCTTCCTGTCATCTAGCTCTTGATCTTATTACACTACCTTTAACTTTCTTAATCATAATATTTTCCAACTCTTTTTTCTTAACATCTAATTCTTCAATATCTACTTGCTCTTGTTCCTCCATATACTGAAGAGTGTTCCTAAGTAAATCTTCATTTCTGTTCTGTACTTTCTTTTTATATGATGAATACGATATTGTTTCCCCCTAATTTCCATTAGCAAGGTTTCAAGGAAAAGTTGGTCATCAATCATAAATTCAATATCTGTATATGAAATAGTATCTAAAACATTTCTGTTGTATACCGGAAGACAATACTGGCTTTTTGTATCTAAAATCACTTTTTGACTAATTTCAAGTATTCTTCATCATATAAAAGAGATGAATGAAATTTTCACAATCCCTTACCCCTTTTGAATTCACTAAATTTTAACTTAAGCAAAGGAAATGAATGATCGGATCTGTATCCTGTTTCTATAACTGAATTTAAAACGCTTGATAACAAGTTTTCTGATATTAAAAAGAAATCTAAGCGTGCTTGTTTCAATGGGGTCTTTCTCCTCCAAGTTTATCTTTTACTATCTGAATGTAATTCCCTATAAATATCAACAAGGCAATAACTATCAATGATTTCTCGCAGTTTCTGCCTAGCTTTCTGATCATTTACATTTTTATAACCCCTATCAAAGTCTTACTCTGGATTTAGAACCAGGTTAAAATCTCCGCATATAATAAACTTATCATTACCAAAATCATCAATAGTGTCTACTAGAATAACCAAAAACATTTGGTGAGTCTGTGTTTAGGCCATACAGTGAAATAAGTGTAATTTTTGTACCTTCTATTAAAATATCAAGTGCTAAAAAGTTTCCTGATTCAGTCCCTCGTTTCTTTATTTACCTTAATTTCAAGTTATTATTTAACATAATAGCCACCCCTCTACAATTCGACTTAAAAGAGTTTAAATAACAATCAAACCCCCATTCGTTTCTAATAAAAATCTGGTTTTCTTCAGTAAAATGTGTGTCCTGCAAACAGAAAATAGAATGTCTCTTAGATATTAAGTAGGAGAAAACTTCTTTCCTTTTAGTTATATCCTCGAGACCCTGGCAGTTTGCTGACAGAATAGATACCCCTTCCACCACGTAACGTTTCCAAATAACAATAGCAAATACTCCAACCCAACAACAGAGAAAGTAAAGAGAAAGAAAACATATAAACATAGAGAACTAAAAAACATGTTTTGATGGTCAAAATCAAAATACAACTGTCTACTCACGTACACATACCTAAGTATATTCACTATTCTTTACGATTGTGGGGGGATGGGGTGCGGGGGATTGCCAACATTGTTAACAAAGCACAAAAAGGTATTACCAATCTTCCATGATATATTCTATAATGAACCTATGAATCTACAAATCAACCCCTCTATTCAGTCCGATCCTGTAAATTGTCTTTCGGTCTTTCATGACCAAAACAGAGTGTTTTATGTAATACGTCTTCATTTTCCCTTAAGAACTGGTCATAATGATTAACATATGATGGTATTAATGCAAAAGAAATCCATTACAATAATTGAAATGGCACTATTCTACCCCGATTCTGTCCGATCCTATAAATCGTCTCTCGGTCCAGTGCGGCACATAACGTTATGTGAAAGGACCACAATATTGTTTTGGCCGTTTTTGATCAATATGAAATTATGATATTTTAACTAAGGTCAAATTACACTACAATAATAACACTAAAAACAATTTAATGTCCAAATTCTACAAATAAACCACCCGATTCTGCCCAATTCTCCTGGATCGGGCACATTACGTTATATGAGGAGAACATAATACTTATTTTGGCCGTTTTTGATCAATATGAAATTATGATATTTTAACTAAGGTCAAATTACACTACAATAATAACACTAAAAACAATCTAATGTCCAAATTCTACATATAAACCGTCCGATTCTGCCCGGTTCTGTAAGATCCTGCAAATCGTCTTTCGGTTCAGTGAAAAGAACATAATACTTTTTTGGCTGTTTTTGGATCAGTATGAAAAGATAATATTTAAACTGATATCATTTAACACCACAATATTTACACTAAGAACAATTTAATGTCCAAATTCTACATATAAACCGCCCGATTCTGCCCGATCCTGTAAATCGTCTTTCGGTCTTGCGCGACCAAATCAGAAATGAGTGTTTTATGTAATACGTCTTCATTTTTCCTTAAAAACTTTTCACAATGTGTAACATATGATGATATCAATGCAAAAGAAATTCATAAAAATCATTAAAACGGCACTATTCTAGTCCAATTCTGTCCGTTCCTGCCCGATTCTGCCCGATTCTGCCCGATCCTGCCTGATCCTGTAAATCGTCTAACCACTTAGAAACCTCTCAAACGTTCCGGAATTTACAAAAAATACAATCAATACTATACAAGATATAGGAAGAATTCTAGTTTAGCATTATTACTTTTCCGTATTTAATAATAAATTTACACATGATCAAATCAATGGGGGAAAAGTAAATAAAAATATACTAATTATAAATAGTATGTCTATGATAAACAGAACTAAACTTACCAGTTTACAATAATTTTCCAAATATAATCCATTTTTCCGATTTATTAGAAATCAAAAGTTACAATCCACTTTAAAGAGATCAATCGGATCGATACACCAGAGAAAGTCCATCTCTGGCGGTACTAAACCGTACCAAGTCCTGTTATCGATCACTACACTATAGAAAAAAAATAAACATTTTCACATGCACTGAATTGTATCCATATATATAAATAGAAAGTCAACGAATTCCTATCTTAAAGTTTCGGTCATCTGCAAGAAACTGGTCAGTTAGTTCAGTATCGTAACCAAGTCTACGCTTCGTACCGTCTTTTAGAGTCACGAAAAGCTTCCCATCGAAGCTGTACGAGCGTTTCACACTCTTCAGTATATATGCCTGTTTAAGAATGTCTTGGTTCCTTTTGGTCAAATCCTCGAAAACAACAAACTTGGTTCTATTCAGTTTCCGGCGGTTACTAAGAAACTTACAGATAATAGTCCTAGGCTTTTCCTTACTGAATCTGCCCAGCCTGTGGGCAATGTCTATATCATTCTCATGTAAGTCCACCTTGAGAGAGTCACGAACAAAGGAGACCACTTTCCCCACACATTCCTCAGCCGTTTCTATCATCCAAGCCCACAATCCGGATGGAATTTTTCCTCCCATGCTGTTCTAAGTCATTAAGCTTGTAGTCTAAGGAGGCGTTAAACTTCTCCGAATCCCTCACCTGATCATCGAGCTGATCTACTCTTCTCCTCAGAATCTCATTCTCTGGTGTAAAGATTCTTCCTTCCAGGTGGTCTACCAGAACTCTGTTCTCTTCCCTTAACCTTTCAAGTTTTTTGTCCATCATTTTATCCATATCCGCTTTCATCATCAATGCCGAGATCATCTCAAAAAGAACGTCAACCCTGTTCTTCTCTGTCGATTCACTCAGCGCATCAAGAATTACTAAGACTGCTTATCAAGAAATTCTTCCTACCCTTGTCAGACACGTATTAGGCGTAGGCCTGCCACAAATCAGCACGTGTCGCCCAATTGTCCTATCTTAAAGTTGTCGAAAAATATATTAGATTTTGTTCTTATCTAAGTTTCATTGAATATTAAGTAACCACGCTGAAATATATTTCAACCTGTCACAATATTTGCTTGTATGCCGTCAGACGATATGATGACAAGAAACGAACATGAAAGTAGAAGATAAATAGCTTCAGTTCCCATGCTATAGAAAAAAGAAGCGTGAATTGAAATATAATCCTTAATTGACAGACGAATGGTCAATGTTCATAACATCAAGTAATCATTTTAGGAAACACTTTTAAACAGTCAGAGGTTTAAGAAATCATAAAGTATCTTTAAATCGCCATATGTCACCGAGACCATACAAATAATCCCAGCTGTGTCAGACATGTATTTAACGAGACAATAAGACGAACATTGTGTTCTGGTGTCTATGGGTCGACCCTCCATAACAATACAATTCGTCATAACTTCATCTGTTAGGGGGTAAATATGGCCAATAACACATAAGTATAGAGGTTTGGGATAAAACAGTGATTGATTTAGGATATGAACAATATTATCATATATATTACGTTTTAAACACAGTTTTAACAACAAATTGTTGAAGTTTCGATAGTCTGAATTTTCAATAACTTTTGTAGGATAACATAACGCTTGTCAGTATCATAAATATAAGCTACACTTTGGCTGGGGACAGATAGACAAGTATCTTGCCGAAGGCTCGCCTGTTTCCTTTATCTTCGCCATATATTCTCTGTTAGTAAGGACATATATATCACGTGCTTTTCGTTATTTCTACAGAAGCCATATGTGGGTCGACAAGTTCCTTATTTATCCTACAACCATCAGACGTATATCTATTCAAGTAAGATACAAGATATCATAAACTACATTTGTATAAGTCCTTCTCAAGGATACTGTTGGTGATCTTATCACAGGGCCTGACCTTATCGACACACTTCTGGGGACGCTGAAGACTAGAGTAAAGCACGGTTTACACAACAAGTGTTTGCTGCTGAAGTGGACAAATCGTCTCCCCCATAAGCTATGTTATAGGATCATTTGCTGCTGTGCAGATTCGTTACACAGGCTTAGCTGTAGGACACGATAAGTTATTTCAAAATTGACATTTTTACCTGTCGCAGTTCATGATTCTATTGTTTCAGTCTAACCGTGACTAGCTTTGACTGATGACTAAAATAAGGTTAATGAAGAACAGAGGGTTGTATTATCACTATATGAAACAATTCAAGGTGTTCGATGATATGAACTATACTTGTGTCTGCCCCGGATCTTATTTTGATAACATAAGGTTACATAGCAGAAGATACGTATGAATCATTCTGTCCGTAATCTGTTTATAGTGATCAAGTACAGTATTATACAATTCCTAGCTCCTTCAAAATTGCAGGTGATAGACACTGCTAGTGAACTTTTAGTCCCCGTGGTTTGTCTGAATGCCACGTTTTAATTAGTTGAATAATGGTACGGTTCATAATATACACAACATGTACTTAAATCATCAGATATATCAAAATTACCAAATTTTATTGACTTTTCCTCCCGATTACTTTTGATTTTTCTAACCGCCTCCTAGGCTTCATAATTCATATGTCCATAAATGCCAACTGAAGACAGGTCATTGCATGTATTTGTCATTTTCAATTTTCGTCTTGTTAGAAGAGAAGAAAACCTCATCTGTTTACAAACCTGACAATATTGTTACGCTTTTGGCAGTTCATGAGCTGGTAATACACAATAGATTTTTGGTAATGTTACGTCGTAGGAATGCTGTACAATGATAAGTATCATTATTGTGGTATCTAAGTCAAAAAATGAAATGTCCTACATTATTATGAGGTGAAGCTCGAATAGATGCAAATATTTATGAGTAAAACTTTTCAGTAAAGGTGTCTTCATTAATTACTGAATGTGGGAAATAACAATAGCTGTTTTCTCGCTGTGGTTGTTAATTGTCAACTTCTCTTACGGGCTAAATTATTCTTCTATTTTTGTTTGGCTGAAACGTTTCAGAGGGATCCGGTCGGAACAAGGAAGTAACTATTATGAAATATATTAGCCTAATTCGTTCATAAATCTTTCATATACTGTGTCGATCGATGATGTGTCACAACTTTTCCACCAATTATGAGTATCTGCTTTAAAGAGTAAACCAATGAGAAAGACATGCGAAGAATCAGTGCCAACAGGAACCCAGAAAAGACATAGAAATGAGATACAATTGAGTGTTTCAGAATTAAAGTGTCTTGGAGGTGACATAATAAAACCACAGTCAGCATCGCTATGTGGTCTTCTATCATATACAGAATACTAAAAGTAATAAGAACTTTTGTTATGACAGAACCTAAATTCTCTTGGCAAGTAAGTCGGTCATATCTTTTGCCACAATAATGACATGACCATGTACTATTAGATTTGACTGATTTAGTACTTTAATAAAATAGATTTGATGATTAGGTGGTTCCTGAGCACATGTTTTAGGCTAATTATGCCAATCTACAAGGAAGAAGAAGGATCTCGGAAACAGCGTATTCAACTGTACGTTTGCTCTAGATTTCTACATCAAAGAGGAACTAAATTAGATCTGTCATCGCTTTTTGTTTTCGTATTATTAAATACTTAAGAGACTGGCAGTTTTCTGTTTTGTAAGTGCCAATCAGAAAAGCGGTCGTTTTGTTGTTTACTTTTGTTCTATAAAGTCTTACTTTTAAATGAAAAATATTTCCTGTGTTGCTCAGGATATACACGCGCTATCTTTCCCTTATTGTACGCAATGTATGTCATTTAGATGCAGTGAAAATAGAAACATCTTTGTTTATTATGATTTGAAATAAGAACGATTGATACAAACATAATACTCATTTCTTCATTTTTTTATTTCATTGTTAACTAATTGGGCAAGCTTTATTTAGAATAGTGAAGTCAAATATAAGCAAAAACGGTCATGGTGGACGTTGAGAAAACGCAAATAGACTGAGATCAGGTGTGAGAATTGAGGTCAATAATTTATGGTGATCTAGGCCAACTCAAAGCAAGCACAGTTTTATTCTGAGAATAGGAACAGTGACAGCAACGATGATTAACAAGGTCTAATATCTGCTGTCTCAAGTATATGAAATATTTATATACATGTTAGGGCAGTTAATTTACATTTTACAATTTCAGAGGTCAAATAACAAATGTGATACGCCAACACACATGCAAATATTACTCATATCTTCAAACCCAAGAGTCAAACTCATTTTTGGAGTCAAACACATTTTTAAATAAAATACCTATATGAGGGACGACGAAAAAAAGATATGTCCTGTGAGAGGATCTTTATTTAATATCGAGTATGGTGAACAAGTCAAAATATTTATATGTCACAACATGACAACTTTGATAAATTCTGTTTACATTGCTATTCATCATATCACCTGTATTTGTGAAAAAAGAAGCGAAACTCTCAAAATATTTTTCCACTGTGTATGCCCTCACACAGTGTATATGCCCTAACTCAGTGCGCATGCACTATGTCAGTGTGTATGCCCTACATTTGATCAACTCGGACACTGAATACATTAACTGATATATTAGCAGCTCCGCCGGGAGGCGATTGCTAACAGGGAAAAAATGCTAACTGAAAACGAAATTAAAAAGTAAATTATCGTATATCAATTTACACTTTGATCAATCTCATCAGCTAATGCTTACGCTGAGGAAAGTTTCGGAAAGAGAATAGACCAGTATGATATCTGACTCTCCGTCTGTAGTTATTGACCTTAACTGGTCCAGCCATTCGTCTTTATCCTGCAGGAACTGTCAAAGAAAAAACAACCCTCTAATTATAGGCCAGTGTCATATCTATTACTGGCGAGTACGATTTTTCTATGGTCGTCAGCCTGGCGGTTGCGTTGCTGTTAAACGTATTCTCATTTACGTAATGACTAAGGATCAGCTTGGCGTATGTCGTTGATGAAGCAGAAGACGCTTACTCTTCTGTAACACCTGGTCTAATTCTTGTACATTTTCAAGAGTCTTCATGGCATTTTTCATAATATTTTCCCTTCGTTTCATAAATTTCTAGTTTGGATAAAGGTTTTTTTCAACATTATTTGTGATTCCTAATGATCTCACCCGTAAGTTCACGGCTGCATTTAACATTGACTTTACTGGTTCATTATTGGATAAGACATTAATGTGTGATATTTCTAGGTCAAAACATCAATAAGTGCACTGCATCAATGATGATCTGAACCATAACAACGAACACACCTTTGTCAATGTTTGACAATAAAATACACTAAATCTGTATCGCTCGCTAACACGAACGCGCCCATCTACCTACATATCGTTGCTTTAAAGACATACAATTCAAACATGGACTAATACTTGCTCTATTCGAACGAAAACCTGCAGCCACATAGAGTTGGCGCAAATTTCTAAGCTTTTTTTGTGTTTACACTTACTGACCTAGGGTCAAGTCTTCGAGACAAATTCACTGCGACACCAAATAACCCAAAATGTTCGGTATTACTGGAGACAATTTCTTGAATCAATTCACGATAACATTTGTCCTGTTTAGAGACATAAAAAACACGGTTTTAATCAATTATAAATTTCTTACTGTCATGACTTAAAATGCATTTTGTAAGCTTGAGTCGTCCATGTTACAGCATATATGGGCAATTATTTAAATATTTTCCGAAACGTCTCACAAGAAACTGACATCTAAATCATAAGCCTAATGGAAATGAAAATAATCGATTTTTTTCAATTATTGCCAAATGAAAAACAAAATGATAACATAATTAATATATATGTAAATCTACATCGTTTATCACAATATGTAACAGAATCGACAACAAAGTTTTGATTATCAGACAAAGGATGAATGTCAACATTTAGTGTGGAATTGTATTGATCCTATAAGGTTTATTTTCACTAACCACACACATATATCTATACTACTGTAGATATTTCCTACATGTCATAAAAAATAGATCGTTTGCAACATCATTATTGGGAACCGTGACAAGAGGATTTACTGTGATAAATGCAACTACACGGATTTCTAACCAAGGTCTGGGTCTTTTGTATTGCAAACCTAAATTTGTACATGGCATGCATGGAATTGACGTTCGCTGAAGGATCCGTTAGATGTGTGGAAAAAAATAAGAAAATACCAGCATGTCACCATAACCATAAACCAAACTCAAACTCAATAGAACTATGGCAAAATACGAACAAAAAAAACTACTGACACAGAATAAGGAGAGTAAGACCAGTTCGACATCACAGAAAATTTCTCAAATCAATATGACGACAGTAATTTTCATCAACATGCTTCTTTTCAAACCTTGTGTTACAAGTTTGTCCATCAGTTGACGACTTCAATATGTCTAGAATCGACGAAGGTGAAATAGCTGATGAAAATTGTTTAAAAGATTAATTTGAATTGTGTTCATTCACACGACACGCATTTCAAACTGGCTAATGATCAGCCACTTTTTAAATGATTCAAATATTGCAAAATCACACATGTTCTTGCTGTTTTGAAAATATGCAATACGGGAATTTTTGGAAATTTTCTGAATTCATTGTTGTTGCACCACTGTATTTATTATTTGTTTGGTATTGATTTTGTTTTTCTCCCGAAAAAAAATCATGAATTATGGATGTAAGGATGTTTTCTATGCATTTCTGGATAGCAACATTCCTGCACACGAACATAATGATGTTTCCTTTTCGCAATTGATCCGGTCTGTTCCTGATATCATGAGGATATTGATGAAAAGCTCATTGCAGCATGACAAACTAACCCGTCGCTCTGTCATATTACCACATTACTCTGACCACCTACCCGGTAACATTAAGCTGAAAACGAATCCGCCTTGTTTCGCTGTCTCATTTAATGCTGATATGCTGACGAGCATTTTGATGAGTTAAGTATGTCAAGGCTTGCAGACAGAATCTACAGCTTTTCCCTATTCGGTGGACGCTGAACTCCAAGACTGGAAGCAAGGTGATATCAAGGGACTTGTTAGGAAGAAGTATACCTAATCACGTTTTACGAGCATGCCATGAGTATAACAGGTACAATATTTATGCTCTACCGCACTACAGGTAGTCTTTAATAGGCAAAAACACAAGGATTCATTGAATATAATTTTCTGATTAATTATCCCTCATCAGCATGTAGCAGTTTAATGTAAACTTCAGGAACGTGGCTTTAGTAGAGAAATAAATGCATCAATGAGTCAAATATCACCTTTTTCCTGATTTCAAAGCAACGTGTCTAATCACTATGGTTTTGGAGCACTTTCCTACAAGTTACGAAACAGCCATCTTGACGTGACCTCATTTGAGTAAGAAAGAGAAATAAATGATAATCGTAACGTATCAACTGTCAAATGTTCAAATGTGAAGATTATTAAGACAATTTCTATTGCATAAAAAGTTCTTAAACTGTTAAAAATACTATCAATACGAAATAACTATAGCAATAGACACGTTATTGAGCTAACATAAATTTTGAGACGTTGTTGAAAAATATCTCCAACTATTAATGGCTTCTATTTCAATGAGTTTCAGAGATTCATCCTATATCAAATATGTTGATATGGTCTCCAGATAAAAGAAATGCTATTGACTTTCTGACAATAACGATAATGATGATGATATTTCATTTAAAAATGTTAATGCCCTGTTCTGTAATTGTTTATTGCGACGTAAAAGAACATGATGATCAAAGTCGAAGTGACACAACGGCATCTTCTGGAAGCAACCAAAGTTCTGCAACATAATTAAGAATTGAAATTTGCACCATATCATCAAGTTAGGGAATTGAATCGAATGCACATTAATCGATGTTCTGAAAGATTCAGAACAATCTGACACGTTTTTAAAGATAGGAATGTTTATAAAAAACGGTGAAGATGCATTGTTGATAAAAGGAAAACAAACTTGATGAATGCAATGAATTTATTCGTGGAGAATAGTTGTCAAATTGGAGGATGGATGAAGCTGTTAAGGTCCTATACGCTGATATAAGGCATGCACGCTCAAAATGGAAATGGGGTGTACACATGGAAACGCGTTCTCGTCGTACAAACTTTATAGATCCGTAAAACTCCGACGCGAGCTTTAATGAGTTACAAAGTTATATGAACAAGATCAACTAAGTAAATTGGAAACATACACCGAAATACACACGATAACGTTTAACTAAACCAGGAAGGATGGACACAGGTACCGTCAATGAATTGTGCGTAATTCCGATAGAAATGTGACCAGAGATGCGTTTGGGGATCATTTCAGCAAACTTTCCAAACCATTCAGTCATCCATATTTTTATGAAAAATATCGAAACATATTTCACAAGAATGTCAACAAAACGGCTGCTTTTTCGAAGTTTAGACAGAAATCATAATATTACAATTATGTGATAAAAAGTATCTAAAGTGAGTTTTCATTGCATATGAAATTTTATGAAACTTGCCGAAGGCTCGCATAAACAAAACTTCTAGACTCCTTTCTTAAAATCCCATATGGAATGATTCATTTCAATTTAATTCATTTAGGATCCTACATCTAAGAAATATCTATCATATGTTATATGATATATCTGAAATGTATGTTAAAGTAAAGTAAATTAAATAAGCTAAGTTTTAAAGATGCCTTGTAGGTCATTTGTTTTAAATTCTATATGTTTAATATTTATTTGTATATGAGTTCTCTATTATATATCCTACATAGAATGGGAGTTCGCTTGAAGTAAGTCTAAAAATC
The DNA here is from genome assembly GCF_031769215.1 of Ylistrum balloti. NCBI lineage: Eukaryota > Metazoa > Mollusca > Bivalvia > Pectinida > Pectinidae > Ylistrum > Ylistrum balloti. The sequence goes on along the minus strand of NW_026782318.1, from coordinate 973,247 downwards.
TTTTGAAGTGCATCAGGATACACCCTCTCTTCCGGAACACGTGGCCTTATTCTCGTAGTCCTTTCTTAAGAGTCTCCTTGTAAATAATTCTTGTGTTCATATTTTACCTTAGTTTTACAAGTTGGGGTTATGATTATTTTCACATGTTGGTATTTTATTGTAGTATTTATATAAGATATATTTTATATAAACAAATAAGTTGATACACTGTATAAGATGCCTTTTATGATATATATAGATATTGACAATATTGCTCTTTGAATCATTGATAAGTTGACTTGCCATAGAATGCTGTTCAATGATTATATTAAAAATAATTCTTTCTGTCAATATTATTATCTCTCATGGAAGAGGAAAGAAGTCTGTCTGTCATTCATGTAAACATTTGTTGATGGTGTAGTGTTCGAAAATGCAGGGTATCAGTACGGATTACACTTGCTGTCTGATATCCACGAACGAATATGTCAATTTCAACAAATCTATTTAGCAAAAGATTTGTGCATAAGGGAAACCAAATGGACAAATGCAGACTAAGATAATATCTTGCCATGCTGTGAGATACTAAACAAATATAATTTCATACTGTTTTGTCAGTTTTACTTTTATTTTTACTGCTTTGAATGATCGCATAAAACTCTTTGCCCATGCCAAAAACAACTGGGACAACTATAAGTTTAGAACAATGTAGCTATGTGTGTGGTTGTGGTAGTGGTGGTGGTGTATGTGTGTTTGTGGTGTGTGTGTGTCACCTTTAAGATTAGGTTAATATTAATTTATTATTTAACTATTTTCTTGTTAAAATACTGCAAACGTGTGTGAATCGATATTTAATCGTTTTTGGTAAAGCAAACAAAAAAAAAAAAAAAAAGAGAAAAAATCCGATATATATATACTTTTGGTAAAGCAAAAAAAAAAAAAAAAAAAAACTTTAAAAATCAAAATCAGGTTTCAAGTGTTGAGAATAGTTTCAGACACTTATCGCTCTGTTTATATCTCCTTATCAGTATTAGATCAAAGACAACAAAGGAAACACCGGAAGTTCAACAAAATCTTAATTCAAACGCAAATGTGAAGAAACTAGGGCAAAATAACAACAAATGAAAGATTTACAAGAAGTCTTATAGAATAATAAAAATGCTAGGGCATCACCCACAAATTGAAATCCCTTATTTGACGGACTTGGAAAATGAACTATGCAGTTCTTTAGAAAGTTGGACTCGTATATTAGTAGTGAAATGAGCCTTCCTTGTAGTATATCCCTGCAATATACTAAAGTTCCGTCTGGGCGACTTAAAAATTTCGTTTTAAGAAGAATGCGCTACATGATCCTATATCTATTTTAAGTGCAAATGATGGAGAATGTGACTTCAAATGGAAACCATTCATACAAAGAAATTTACCTGTAAAATTGAGACGTGTTCACCTCTACCCATGATATTTACCTGTAAAAGTGAGACGTATTCACCGCTACCCAAGATACTTACCTGTAAAAGTGAGACGTATTCACCTCTACCCAAGATATTTACCTGTAAAAGTGAGACGTATTCACCTCTACCCAAAATATTTACCTGTAAAATTGAGACGTGTTCACCTCTACCCACTTATAAACCTACCTGAATGCTTACATGGGTAATGTGGTTGTGGACTTACGTTGTCGTTGTACACTATTTATTAAAACGAAATTGTTGCTGAAATTTCCAACATATTAACTAGTTGAAGGTAAGTACTTTATGGAGATAATGATTCACTGAAAGTTGAATAGCGAGCTCCCTTACAGAACTAAGAACTAGGAAACTGGATTTCAGGCTCAGTGTAATTGAACAACGTGTCCAAAAATTGATGATATCCATGATCTGTTAATTTACTGACAAGTAGAGTAAGATTCTTAGAAAATGAAATTCACAAAGTGAAAGAGATAAACATTGAATTTGAGACTATCAAAACGAATTCAGAGATGTCGAATGTGAAAAAGAAGAGAAGATTGACTCCAATGCCAAACAGACAGAGGGCGTGCTAGATACAATAGAGGATATGCTATGTAGACCAATGAAAAGAAACTGAATATTTCATGGTCTTGAGGAACACAAAAACGACGATACGAAAGTAGAGTAAAATATTTTCTCCCACCTCAGCCCATGTCGGATAGACATGTCCCTTGTGGAACACCCATGGAGGATAAATCTTTCTCCCACCTCAGCCCATGTAGGATAGACATGTCCCATGTGGAACACCCATGGAGGATAAATCTATCCCACATGACTGCACTCGGTGACCTCAGTCGGCTATCACAACTTACTCAAACCGACGAGTGGATGCTTTGTTTGCAGGTTCCGTAATGCGCGACTGTAACATCAGTTAACATTAACTATATCAATCCTTGTCCAGTGAACACAAATAAACGTCGGAGGATCATCTATGACTCTGATTCTGAATGAACACACGCGTGACACTCGCACCATTGCAATTTTTCGCGCGCATAAACAATTGACGTCATTATAAACTGGGAAATCCCCTTTCTGTCAATGACATCGCGGCCAGCCTACCCTACCTTAGTAAATGATACAGAGTTAAATGTTGTTCAATACAAGTATTTCCATGTATCTATCTCTAATTAAAATATTTAATTTCCACAAAATTAATATTTCTAATGGTTATTCATATTGCGTTTGTAGTCTGTCATTTTTGCTCTCGCGGAAGAATGTATAATTTTGGAAACGTGAATGGTGATATTCATGCGCCATTCAGACACTTGTACCGTGCGATTTTTTTTTACGTCGTGGCAGAAATAATGGGGTGGGAGAAAAATAATCAACCCCTACCCTCAGAGGATGTGACAGAGAAATCTCCAACCCTCGGCAGAGCCTCGGGTTAGACAACAACAAAAATCACCCCTCGGGTTGGAGATTTCTCTATCACACCCTCAGGGTAGGGGAAGATTCTATTAATCTATTACAAGTTGTGTATTAACAAAACATTAAATGCACCAACGTACATCGTTGTAGCAGCGTTCTTGTTCCAAAAAAACTTACAGTTGGTACTGAAGAGTGCACGCTATCTTAAAGAAACGAACGTTCTGATCAAGGAATAATTCCCTAACACTGTGGAAGAGAGACGGGGACAGCTATATTTCATCAGAAGGCAGGAGACCAGGTCAAGCTTGTGAGAGATCCACCATCTATCAATGAACGAACAGCTAGATCACGACCAGGAGACCAGGTCAGACAAGTCCTTCAGTGATGCTGTCCAAGCATCAAATAATACTCGGAAATCACGTGTTCCTACTTCTCTGTCAGGAATCTGTACCAAGCACAGATCAACCAGCTTCTCGACCTCTCCTGGTCGGGCACTACGACCAGTGGAGGGGAAAAAAGGTCGAAGCTTGGGGCTTATGGGCAGTCACATGATTATCCCACTACTCCTTTAACGATCAATTGAGGAACGGGGGGCTAATGAGTGAACCTCGTTAAGACCCCGCCATTGTGCCAATCATCTGTGAAATCTGTTGGCGTATAGAGGGTTAGCGGATGGCATTTCGACGCTTAGAGTTTGTTCTTGGAACGCCCAGATCAATTTAAGTGATAAGCTTGGTAATTGAGGGATTTCATAATATCTTTAATGCCTTTAACATAGTGTGTCGAACAGAATGATGGTAAGATGATATCGATAATTTTACTGTGTTTGGATTTGAATGTTTTCTGTCTTTTCAGAGAGCTTAGTGTAAAGGTAGTGTAATAGTTAGTGTATACAAATCGTGACTGAAGGGTTAGATTTCGCAAGAGGCTGTAGAATGTGATAGCTTAGTCTGGAACAAGATTCATGGTAAATTCTCTCCTGATGGCAACGATGCAAAGAATAGTTATGAGTTGCAATTGTTCTTGTCACGTGTCTTCTCATAAATGTATAATGCTAGGCAAACCTTGGTTTGAAATAAAATTTAACGATTATTCAATAACTCGAGACTAAGCCTGCACTTTATTAATTTAATAAGACGGTAAAACATAGAGTTAATTTGACGTCATCGACAAAGCACTTAAACGTTATGAATCCAAAATGAAAAGTAATCACCGTCAAATGGAAGGCAGTATGATAATCCTAAGGCTTTTTGTGTTAAGTTTTTTTTTTGTTTCAAATGTAATTCTGGTGATACTGGCGACTTATTACAATTTTTTTCGATTATTTCAAAGGTTTAGCTGATAATTCGGCGGATACGTCAGTGCATGGTGATGTACATAGTGATGATAATGAGTGTATTTACTCTGAGCTTGATGGAGAATTTAGTATCCATGAATTACGTGTAGTTATTAAAGGTCTTGTAACAGGAAGTCTGCTGGTATCGACTAGTTAGTTAATGAGTATTTTATTGAATACAGTGAATTATTCGCATCTGTTATTGAAACTGTTTAACACTATTCTATATCCTTGGATCCCAAAGATTGGACGAAGGGAGCTATGGTGCCTTTACATAAATAAAGGGCGATAAAACAATACTATACACTATAGAGGTTTTACTGTTATTAGTCATGTAGTCAATTTTTTTACTTCCCTTTTAAATAAGCGATACTAATTTGGATTTTGGCATAGCTGTTGCTTTCGAGACAACATTTCTGTTTTAAATTCTTTGATAACAAAAACTTTACAAAGTAACAAATGACTGTATTATGCGTTTGTTGATAACCGAAATGCATTTGATAGCATATCTGATAAAAAAACTATGACTTAAAACATGTAAAGCAGAAGCAAGTGTTTGTTTGTTGGATACCATTAGATCTGCATACGATAATGTTAAATCGTTGAATTAATTGTTAAGTTATCTACAATTTACGACATCCATGTCGGTTTATTACAAGGAAATCTTTATCCACAATGTTATTTTCTTAGTTCATTAATGTCATAGAATCTGAGTTAATTAATTCTAATTGTCAAAGCTATCAACTGCAGTGGATCATTTTGTTCATTCTAATGCATGCTGATGATATGATACTGTTTTCGGAAGATATTAATCATCTCCAAAATATTTTTTGTATTCGTATCCTGTACAATGGAATTCAGATGTTAATCTGGACAAAAATAAGGATGGTTGTATTAGGAAAACTAGTTGTAGAACTATAATGGTATGCCCGTTGTATTGGTAGATCGATTTTGCTATCTTTGTTTAGTTTTTAACTACAATGAAAAAATTACTGTTCTTTAAATACATTTGCTACTCAAGACAGGAAACATTAGTTCCTGTTAAACAGGGGGGAAAAGGTACATGTTAAACTGCGAAACTTAATTGTAACCATTTGATACATATGTAACAGAGGTCATTATTTATTTCAATGCCTCAGATAGGATTTGAACCCAGGACCTCTGGCGCTCAAACGGCCTAGCTAAAGAGAATTTTTCTTTAGCCGCGCGGTATATTGCGGCCAGTATTTACCAGTGTTACATACTCCCCCTACATGAAACAACTCGTCCTCGAGTTTCCAGGGGTAAAAGCGGTGCTGGTGGGGCATGGCTAAGTACTATTCTCGGTTCTCTAATGGGCGTCAATGTAACAGAGGTCATTTTTTATTTCAATGTCTCCGCCTGGAATCGAACCCGGGGCCCATGGTGAGCTAGTCTGACACTCAACCAGTCGAGCCTAATAGAATTTCTCTCTAACCGAACGGTATATTGCGGGTAATATTTACCAGGGTTAAGGATATATTGCATGTGTACTTAATTATGTGCGTGAATTTTCGGGATTCAATCCTGCACCTCAATTAGAGAAGGTGCAGTTATCGTTTTAAAAATATGTTAAGAGTAAAAAAGACGATGAATACCTCTATGATTTACGCTGTGCTGGGTCACATCAAGATTGCTATTATAAAATATTGGCTTAAATTGTTGAACACTGACAATTGCGTTTTGAAATTATGTTACACTGAACTTGCGTAGCTGAGTGTAAACAAACCTAGCTGCAAGATGAGTTTTTATACCATATTAAATAGGAGTTAAGTAGTTTATGTTTTTATGACGCGAGGTTGTCTAAGTAAAATATTTTTGTGTTTGTATACTCATAGAATACTTGATGCTGATGTTTTTATGAGAAACAGTTTCGAAAACTCGTTTTATATCAACGTGCTGATAGATTTGAAATGCAGTTTTATCTCACACGTTGCATGCATGCTTAGGCAAACCTCGGAGGTGAAATGGTCAGCAGCAGTATCGGGTACCTCAATCTCAAGGATTACTCAAATGCATTTCTGCATGTAAGCTCGACAATGTTAACCAGATAACTAATCCTCCCTTCTGTTAGAAAATAATATATCGCATGTTTTTCCTGGTATAATTCCCAATTTCGTCTGTATTTATCATGGCATTTAGCTCGGTACAAAAGGTCATATTTTTTCATTTAACTACTTTCCACACTGTTTTTTTCCGTAATAACTTTCCTTCAAGCAAAATATCTGGAGAACACATAAGATTCATTGTTTGTCATTTCCGGGTTCCTCTTCAACAATGCCGATAAAAGCAATGACACTAGTGACAAGCTCTCGGAGACATTCGCAACACATCTTCAGTTTCCATTGTTCCTTTGTGTATTCTAAACGGTTTTCTTATTTGTAATCAAAAGAGGTGTGTGCTTTAGAATGCGACTGCAGTATGAGTTAGCCTTGAGAATTTCAACCCAAGGCTCTACTTATTTCCCGTTTGTTGTAGTTTACTTCTCTTGTTTTCCATGTGTATCTGACTAGCTGTCGTCGCTCAGAGGCACGAAAAGGAAACTATGTTCGGAGAAATAAGAGAAAGAGGAAAAGAAAATGAAAATCAACAAATCTGAGTTGCTTGTTATAATTGTTACACACAGGACACCAAGGAAAATCCCTTAATTTGAATAAACTATATTCCTATGTCGAATGTGTTGTAATTTCCCTATATACAAGATCCCATCAAAGATCTGGTCAAATGTTCACCCCACTCTCCCGAACATGTATTAGTTTGTCATTAGGTTAAAATGAATATATTCCCTAGTAGTAGCATAAATCGCTATCCTGTCACGTGTTTTTGTTACATTTACAAGCTAAGTATCTTATTTATCAATGTCATACAGTGGTGATGTATTATACACAATGTACCTATCACAGGTAATGTACTGATAACACAGGTTCTAATTGCAGTTTGTTCATATTGCAATTGTGTGAATATTTATAGGATAAAAACATATCAATCACGTTTATTCGGTGGAGATTGAAACAAAAAACCCTAAAACATGAAATACATTACATATGATTAAAATACAGTTCGATAATAATTTATAAATGACATAATACTTTTACATTTACACTGTAATTAATGCTTACGCGTTCTACCGTATAAACAATTACAAAATATGACAAAGATTACGTTTAACTGTTATCGAAATTCTAATAATTCAAAAGAATTCAACAGTTTCACATTTGATAATCACATGAAATTAGCAAATTAATGAAATTCATTAATATACAATATATGATAAAACAGATGCTACAGTGTACCTACCACTTCTACAAGAAAAGGGTTTCAAATGTGATGTATAATATATCTACTTCAGATATGTGAGGTCAAAAACACTTTTCAGTACCGTGTCCTATACAAATAAGATACGATTAGTATAATGTGGAACATTATTCATTTAAATTATCTTTATAGTTTGAAATATCAACCCAAAATCAGAACAATGGCTACGTCCAAAAATACACTTTACTCTAAAATATACAGTTATCTCAGACATTATCCTTATTAAACCAATTAAAAATATCACTTTTCCAATATCACTTATCATAGTAATATTTTATACAGGAACTTACGTTTTATTCTAAGGTCTTATTCAAATAAAAATACCAAAATCAAAGGAATATGTCCGGTCATTACGATTGCGCTGAACAGCACTGACCAACTCGCGCCAAATCTAAACTCAAACAATGCCCATATAAAAAAATAGACAACCACGTGGCCTAGCAAAACAGGTTGACACCACATTACGCAACTCTTACAGACACGCTTACGAATCGTGAGATAAAAGTAATCCAACTGGATATGCACTCGACGCGGCAAACGGACGCGTGTAAAACAGATTAAATAAAGACATATGGAATTGTAAATATGACAAAATACATGATAAAATCAATACAATTGTATATAAGAGAGTAACGTCATCAGACAATACGCAAACGAACGACATTGCTGTCAATACCTGCTCTTAAAATGAGATAACTTTGCACTACGAAAAAACGGATTTCCATCTCGGATGTTCAATTTTTGTTCTCTTTCAGCAAAAAATGACATTTTAAAACGACCGTCTGATCGCAGAATTTATTTGTTTACATTCATTGGTGTGTAAATTACATGGCACGTCGATCTTTACAATACACCAATAAATGAAAAACAGACAGAGAATGTATCTTACTCAATGTACAGTTTCCAGTATAGACCTCTATGTACAGCGCCAAAACTACTTCCGCTTTTACATTAACAATGTTTTTTTTCCCTCTTCTTCTTTTTTTCGTACTCAGATTTTGGCTCTATTTTCCTCTAGACGGTTGACATCAATGTTTAATTGTTTAACCAATTGAGCTCCTTTTGAATGAACGTATTTTGTTTCAATTATTAACTAGAAACTATCTGTACCCCACTAAACTTATATAATATACAGATTCGGGTTGTGAATCAGACACGGTTCCTCAAACTTCATATTTACAACTCTAGGTTTAGGGGCAGTTTTTGTTTGGTCCCCATTATAAGCTTATTGGGAAATATTCTATTTCCTTGTGGGATATGAAGGTAGTTGTGTATGGTAAAAAATTACTCATTAGTATGCCGTGTTGATTCAGTTTATCTGGAAGTTTTTCCATGATGCACGAAAATTCAAGAGTTGTCACTAAATAAATTAAGAATTTCTCATGTTATTCCTGATTTAGAATCAAAACAGGAAGATTTTTATATTTCTTTCGATCAATTTTAATTATTACTCAATTGCTTTGGTTCCAAATGTTACCATCACTGTCGAGTTATAAAAGGACGAAACAGCTGTATGATGTAATTTAATTATTTTACTGGACTGAGTAGATTGTACAAAACAACACACAAATAAATAGCGTCATTTCATTAAATTACACTAAAGACAAACAATTAATTAAACTGCATCATGCAGCTGTTCGTCCTTCTATGATTCATCAGTGATGCCAAGGACCTGAAATAATTTGGCTGAATTGAGTCTAAATCTAACTGAAAGGTATTCAAATGTATGTCTTTGAACAATCATTATCACTACGGCGGTTCCGTTCGCCTTTCAACACAGCTTCCTGTTTTATTTCTCCTTGGGGCAAACTACACGGTGCGGCATAGCTGTTTACCATAAAAATATTGTTTTCTATTTCCAGTTTCATTTCCTTATGCAACTTTAAAGAAAACAAGACGTCAATGACATCCGCAAAACAGCTCCTGTTTCCTTTCCTCCTTGTGTATTCTAAGAGGTCTTCTACACAATTTAATTTGTAATCCATAAAACCTGTTGTATTAGAGCAAGCATTCATAAGACTTTGCTCGGTTATATATTTCTCTTCCTGTTGATTAACGTTTGCTTCTCAATCACGTTTATAAATCTGTCTCAATCTGCGGTTGGTATTGATTTGTTACTTAAATTAAAAAAAAAAAAAAAAAACAAAAAAGAACAAAAAACTGAAGCGTTTATAAACATCATCTCCAGAGTTTCGTGTTGGAATCCAGATGTAATAAGTATATCCATCATTGATTAATATCTAGACATGATTTTAATAGTGGATGGCCTTCACAATCATTATGTACTGAATTAAGGTCACATCATGTAAAACAATTGTTTTCTATAATATATTAAATATAGAGAAGAATTAATTAATTTGGTTTCGATTCCTGCAGAGTCTATTTTAACAGTAATTTTTCTATGCAATAATAAATACCGAACTTTAGAACATTGAATCTAGGTGTCATTGCATTAGGAAAAAAAGAATTGAATGAAAAATGAAAATAACAGACATGTTCGAATTGGCAATTGTAACAGAGTTATAATTTCAAACATTATTGAAAATGATAATCTGGTCACAATAATCACACAACATATGCCACGCTTAACCTTTGGAAACTTAGGTAAGCTTAAAACAAAATATATCTAAAAAAATTAAGGTCAACATCCAACTGTTGTCCACGGAACGAGAAAAGACTCGGTTATATTAAATGCTATCTTCAATGATATGTATACCACATACCATGAAATGGGCCAATTTTATTTTTTAAATAGCATTAAATTGTTATGATAACGGCCAGTCAACACATTAAAGGTCATTAGGGCCATCAACACGTGAAAGATACAGCGACCCAAAAGGAAATAACAAATAACTAAAAGGTAAAAACCAAATGCTAAAATCTTAAATGGTTATAATATCACAAAAGATTAAAATGCTAAGTCAGTCTATATATAGACCAACATCTTTCAGGTATCCTAGAATTTTGTAATTGCATCAAAACTTACAATAATCGAAAGTTTCATATTCTAAAAACAAGTAAAAACATTGAACAAAACAAGCAACGCTGTTGTTACTATTGTATCCATTTAAGGACAAAATCTATTGAAGTGGAAACAATAAATACGTTAAAACGTTTATCTCGAACCTTATCATTGACGTTTAATGATATTTTGTTGTTCCAGTTTATAAACAATATTTTATCTATATCATGTTGCCGATTACATCCTGTTTATGTGTATGTTATTTTAGACGACTATCAACGGCTTAATGTCATTATTTGAATGACCTGTTTTGGTGTTTAAGATATATATATATGTTATCATGCAATGCTCACATAACATTGCTCATGGATTGTGGTGGTTTAAATGCTGTCGTCAACATGTGATAATGGGACGGAAGGCATGCCATTAAACTACATTCTATGAGCTGGGGGATTCACACCTTTACCACAAAGTTAAAAGCATAACGTTAATTCTTCTGACGTGCTCCGGTCTTCCTGTCAGATACACCTTATGTATATTTCTATATTCACGGTGCATCATTAAGTTTACAACTACATACATAAGAATTTGTGTTTGTTTGAATTGCTGTCTTTAAAAAAATTTGCAATGAAACCAATAAATGATGTAATTATTTGTGAAGTTGTTGCAATAAAAGTGTTTGTATTGTTTGTTTCATTCATGAGCATATATAACACTACAGCACCGACATCAGCTGATATATAACTACGACACGCTTTAAGATGATATTGCGAAATTTGAATCCTTACTCGAGAATTTTCTTAACGTAACGTTACAACTCTGAAACCATTTTTGAAGCTGATGAGATTTGTAAAATTCAAGGGTATCTGAAATATGTTGATTCATATTATAGAATATGACCTACCATGTAAATCCGTTGTGATAATTAATCATTTACGATTTTTAGCATATGGCTTTTAGTTTGGATGTTATTTCCTTTTGGGTAGCTGTGTGTTTCACCGGTTGATGGCCCTAATGACATTTTATGTGCTGGCGGGCCTTTAAGATAGTGGTAATAACAATAATAATATCCAGCATTTCAATTTCTACTTTTTGATTACAATTTACAGAAAATCGAAGTGTGCACACTAACTTAATAATTTTGAATTGATTTGATTTAATTTTCCTACTCATTTAATGATAATTAACCCTAAATGGATGTCAAGTCGGAGAAGAGAACCTATCAATTAAACCAAAAATATTCACACTTAATTAACAACGACTATAACTTGTGTGTCATGGATATCCCGCGAAAAGATTTGTTGTGTTGATTTATCTCCACAATAAGCAAACAGACTTCATTTTAAAAAAAATGTTTTTTTGGAATTATCTACAAAATACCTAGGTTGATATCAGATTATTTTTGGCGAGGGACAGTCTTCGTAATCTTCGAGGTAAATAGGAGTATCTGGTGCGATTATCTGCACAGACCCAGAGTGGCATAAAGCTCTATCTGGTGCCAACTATCATGTAAATAATGTATGACACGACGATGTGACTGCAGCAAAAGTACATCTTGATGTTGTTCAACCCTTAAGTTTCATTAACACTGCTCAAAGTGAAGTGTAGCAAACTACACATCATAAATTGTTCCTTATGGCTTGCACTTTTCTTCACGATGTATATAGACGTAGTCTGTATGAGAAAATGGTGATTACAAAATAAACAAAATGGAAGTATATATAACAAAATTAACTAACAAAGCAGAATGGCAGAAAAAAAATAAAATGTTAAGATAAAATGGAAAGACCAGAATAAATGGAAGAAGTGTCTCGCTCTCATAACAATACACTAGCAATGAAAATACCAGACATATTGTTCAATATCATCATAATGTCTCATTTCATTTGCCCTTCTGTGCCGCGCTGAAATTTTAATAATATTACCAATAGTCTTCACCTACCTGTACTGCATCTGTCGAAGACCTGTGTTGCACGTTTTTCTGTCAACATATAACATGACATTTGTGTTATTTCATATGAACTAGATATACTTACAATAGATATTCGTTACATAAGAATCTATCGCTATTTTTTTCGTGCCTAATTTGATTTAAAGCAGACTGTACAGATGATATTTCAGATTTTATGTGATTAATGTACTGTATATGTGACACTTATTGTGATTTAAAAAAAAATTAATATTAAACGTTAACGAATTCATTACCGTTAATGCAGTTTGACTTTCGTTCCTGTTTATTTGAACAAAAAGAATATTATCCTTAGTTTTTCATTGTACACAAAGCAAACAAAAGGTACACATTTATAGGAGTAGATTTCCAAGTCTATTTGCATATTGCATTACCTCCTCGTCCGGAATATACAATATTACAATTGAAATGTATCCGTGTTTGATAGTACTAAAATATCAGAGAAAAGATCGGTTAAAGATTTGTAAGTTTGTTTATAGATTTGCGTTACTGTATCTCTATCATATTCAGTTAATGCCATCAATTTTACAACGTGTAGTGAAGCATGATTATTTAGAATACCAACTTTGGACAGACGTGTAGCAATTCCATGGGTTTAGGAAGGATTTGATAACGTGTAGCGTTTCCGTGGGTTTAGGAAGGATTTGATAACGTGTAGCGTTTCCGTGGGTTTAGGAAGGATTTGATAACGTGTAGCGTTTCCGTGGGTTTAGGAAGGATTTGATAACGTGTAGCGTTTCCGTGGGTTTAGGAAGGATTTGATAACGTGTAGCGTTTCCGTGGGTTTAGAAAGGATTTGATAACGTGTAGCGTTTCCGTGGGTTTAGGAAGGATTTAATAACGTGTAGCGTTTCCCTGGGTTTAGGAAGGATTTAATAACGTGTAGCGTTTCCCTGGGTTTAGGAAGGATTTGATAACGATGGAATCTGATAGACTGCATGCGGAAATCTAGAGAGCGAAATAATTAAAACCGGGCAGAACGGATGCTAAGATACAAATGGAGAGGTGTATTTACATCGAAACTCATTCAGTAAATTGTTATCATAGCGTTAAATCATAACAACGCCACGTGAATGAGTATGTTTTTTAGCCATGCAATATATCATTAGAATGTAAAACTTGGAATACTGGCTTTTAGTAAACGTATCATGCATCAACAGAGTCTTCAGGTACGTTTCATTTTTTTATTTCCATCTGTATTGGCCCTAAGCATCACTGACGAGTCATAGAGGGACGGAATAGCTGTATCAAGCAGTGGAATTGATATGGCTCTATCATATCTTATTGAAATTTGCATTGAAGGGTGGTATTCATTTAAGCAGCTTTTCTACAATACGCAAGTGAATGACACCTGCTTGTTTTTTTACATAAAATCTATTCGATGTGAAATTTTAACGGATGTACACTTGCTCCATATGTCCATCCTAGCCGTTTCTATCGTCCATTGCTGACAATAAATTTAGCTGAAACTTTCCTTCCACTTTGTGGGAAATTTTCATAACGAGACCTCAACCTCAAGTCATCAACAAAAGCTTTACTATGAACAATTCTTCATACGTGTTTCTCATATCCCAGCAAGATCTTCCGCATGTGTTATATATATACTGAATTTAAATAACAAAAGTAGGTCCCATAATTGAATCTTAAATATGGGCGTGCATTCATTAAAAAGAACAGGAAAGTTTAGCTTGTCTTCTGTATAATCTACGACAACTTCTATTTACATTTAAGTAATAAGTTATATCAGGTCATAATACAACCAAATTGTTGACAAAGAAACTAACATGAAAGTATAGCGGTTCATATCACACATGGGAATATATTTTTAGATGAGGCCATCACTATGAGTAATTGTGGATAGGGTTATTAATGATACTGTCATGAGAGGTTGTCATTCCTGTTGGGTGTGTCATCAACGAAACCAGTATGTGCTTCAACAGCTGAATATAGGTAATCGTATCAATTGCGATACCGTGACCTATGTTCACTATTGTGCATGTAATCAATTGCATTTACATGAACAAATCTCCAATTGTCTTTATCTGTCAGTATTCCGTCTCAATAGTCAAATGTTAGTGGTTTTACGTTTTTAATATTTATGATCAGAACTTATCATGAAAACTCGATGATAAGTCAAATGTCATCAATTTAGCACAATGTACAAAGATCTCGCAAGTGAATGACACTTTTTAATGCAAATTTAGTATTAAAAGCAAGACATACCATGTACAGAGTTAGACATCATACTGACATTTCGCCCTCGTGCGACTGGTATGTGTTATTAGGGCCCAAATATAGAGCATATCTAAAATATTGAAAAGGTTAATGCATTACATGTAATCGATTTGTCCGATACTGGTCTGTCCTTGCACACATTTTGAAAACGTTACATTTCCCCCGTTTTGATTGTGATATAGAAGCATTACACTGAAGGCAATTAGAATTAATTCAGATAGACATAGGAAGTCCTCGTGTATCTGCTAAAGCAATGTTAAAGAATGAAATCTTACAGAAGTGTGTTTGCTTTTAAAACAAAAAGGTAATAACATAAAACTCATATTAATTAATGCTATTGGACTTTAAATGGAAACAAAATTGACAAATAGGACCATTCAATACGGTGTACGTTGTGCACCAGATTAAATATTGGCCCTTGACATAATTGACGAGTCCTACAAGGACAGAACAGATTTGTGTTGCAGTTTATCTCATTGTCTGGCTCTAAATTGTATTTAAAGGTGCTATTCACTTGTGTGTCTGTTGTACTAAGAATCTACAAATTTCCATTTTTCATCGACTCTTTCTGATTGCGGATTTCAAATCAAATTTCTTTCCGTCAAATATAAACTAGATTTTTCGCATACATAAGAATATTCAGGATTCAAAACAGCCCATAAAACACGACTGGATGTGTTCACATTTCTAAAAACAATAGTGTTTGTCATTCGACATGTCTACCTGGAATTCATTTCATAATGAAATTTGTTCGTTATAAGCAATACGATTGCTATGCTCTTTGTATTATAGTGAACTACGATAAAACAGACGTTTTCAGTATACAGGCTAGGTACACAAACCGCTGTAATTCGAGCATTTGAGATCCCCAAAATGTTTAACAATGATCTGTTCAGTGGACTCATTCTGTTTCATAGTTTCATAGAGAACGTGACATTACTTACTTGGATTGACCAAGGTTTACATGGCGGGTGTCGTCGATAAAGCAGAAGTCGCTGATTCGTCCGGAACACCTGGTCTTATTTTCGTTGTACTTTTCCGGGAATCTTCAATTTTTTTCACAGTTTTATTTAAGTTTGAGTCATGCTTATGTTGACATAATATTTTTCTTCAAACCATAAATCTTCGAACAATTTATTATTCATCAACAAAACTGTTCACCTATCAACATATTGGCGTTTAAGTTAAATTTCTCTACAACCAATAACGTCTTAAAATTTACCTCAAAAAACCATGACATATCTCACATTAAGAAAACGTTTTTCTAACGAATACGTGTATTTGATACATGTACGTAAGTTGACACAACGATATATAATCTAACTTGTTATCCATCCATCGGAATTCTTAATAATGATATACATTGTCCTAGATCAATAAAACGAAGATGAGATAGGTGATTTGTCTAGCAATCTCACGTCGTACACATTTCGATAACATTGATTTGATATGGGCTATGTAATACCGACATCGTCATTACGTTGTACTACTTGTTATTTCGTTTTATTAGATACTTGATTGCATTCTACATGTAATTGTTATTTTCTATCCATCAAAACTGCATCGAAGATATGTTTAACCATATAACAGCAGAAACGACACGTGTTTAGATTTTTAAAAGGACGCCACGCGCTTGCATCAACAAGATTGTACAAAAGACACACAAGTGGTATAGCACCATTTCATAATTTAGAGTGAGATACCGAAGCTAAAATCACAAGGCATATTACTAGATGTACTGTTCACCTGTGTGTCGTTTGTACAATCCTCTGTACATATGCTTAATTCACTTAACATGTGTGCCATCAACTATACAGACTTTAAGGCTTCTACAGAAACATTTAGATATACTTTTCATATCCTGAACATGTTGTACTAGTGATGATTCGTTCTCTCAAGCTGAAAAATATAAAGAGATATTACAAAGTGCTCTGCACAGAACCTTTCCATACTAAAGAATGAAAACTAGAAGAAAATACATTATGACCTAAAGTGTTGAAACCTAGGAGGTAGGAGGAGATTAAGAAAAACTGAAATCTGTCTACATGAATGTGGAAATGGGAAGGTACACTGTTGTCGGGTTTGTATTCTTTGTCGTTATGTCTGGAATATTCCAGATGACTATCAGAAATACTTGTTTATAACCCTGCTTTTTCTTATTAACCGTATCAACTACAACGAGATAACCTATCACAGAACTGGAATTGCTTGCAACAAGCTGAGTTTTTTTTGTAAAAATGTTAGTATATAAGAGTTTAGCAAAATGTGGATCAATGTATATCTATCTGGGCAACTTTCTGTATACTATTAATGAGGAAAATCTGGAACTCTGTCACACTGTTGTTTTTCCTGTTAAGAAACTCATCAAAGCAGAAGATTCTACGCTCAACTGAATTCTACACAATTCAAATTTAATGTATTTGGTCCATCAATCCGTCAACACAAGATAATGGCCGTTTAACGCGAACATGGAAATAAAGGTGTGAGGCATAAAGATCCAGGTAAAAATAATAAATAATTTGACAAAATTAAATTTATTCTGCTTTTTTAAAATACACATCAGGATATCATATAATTCCGCTGACACGAAGTAGAGGGGGCTGAGTTAGCGGAACCTAATGTTTATTCATTGTGTAGGTACTTCTAATGATACTTTCAATCTGGGGGCTGAGTTAGCGGAACCTAATGTTTATTGATTGTGTAGGTACTTCTAATGATACTTTCAATCTGAGGGCTGAGTTAGCGGAACCTAATGTTTATTCATTGTGTAGGTACTTCTAATGATACTTTCAATCTGGGGGCTGAGTTAGCGGAACCTAATGTTTATTAATTGTGTAGGTACTTCTAATGATACTTTCAATCTGTGGGCTGAGTTAGCGGAACCTAATGTTTATTCATTGTGTAGGTACTTCTAATGATACTTTCAATCTGGGGGCTGAGTAAGCGGAACCTAATGTTTATTGATTGTGTAGGTACTTCTAAAGATACTCTCAATCTGAGGGCTGAGTTAGCGGAACCTAATGTTTATTCATTGTGTAGGTACTTCTAAAGATACTCTCAATCTGGGGGCTGAGTTAGCGGAACCTAATGTTTATTCATTGTGTAGGTACTTCTAATGATACTCTCAATCTGGGGGCTGAGTTAGCGGAACCTAATGTTTATTCATTGTGTAGGTACTTCTAATGATACTTTCAATCTGAGGGCTGAGTTAGCGGAACCTAATGTTTATTCATTGTGTAGGTACTTCTAATGATACTTTCAATCTGGGGGCTGAGTTAGCGGAACCTAATGTTTATTCATTGTGTAGGTACTTCTAATGATACTTTCAATCTGGGGGCTGAGTTAGCGGAACCTAATGTTTAATCATTGTGTAGGTACTTCTAATGATACTTTCAATCTGGGGTCTGAGTTAGCGGAACCTAATGTTTATTAATTGTGTAGGTACTTCTAATGATACTTTCAATCTGATTCATGGTTTCTCAGATATTCGGTTTTTATATTATCTGTAGATTTCCCCCTCTTGTATCTACTTAACTTGATAGTGTTGTATTATATTTGTACATCACTCAGCTGATCGAAAACATGGTATATGAAACCCCTATAAGATATATCGATCTCCCCCGTCATCCATCCTGGACATTCAATTTAATAATGTTGAAAACCTAGTTAGAAATATAACACACGAATACAACAATGAATGCACCATCAGGTACACTCTGTCTGTGATAGCTCGCTATATACGTGAGAGCTACAAGTCAGATAGGGGAATCACTTGACAACACTGTTATGACAAACGTGTTCACAACCATTTTTTTCTCATCACTCTTCGCTATCAGTTTGGAATTTAAAGTGAGGCCATCTACCACAAGCGCTCAGCCTTCTGTGACAGGCATGCATACGCATGCATACCCGTCACTTTCACTTTCATCTGTCTACACAAGATAAGGGAATGACAAAAACAAATTCTGTGGGCAAATGACAAACAAGACAATAATACCTTTATATACAGCATGAGATACAACAGAGCAAACTATTTACTCAGCAGCGTCCTGAAGTCGTTTCGACTTCCTTTGACTGTTCAGTGATGTGACGTAAAGGATGTGATGTGCTGAAACCTAGAAGGCGGCTGAAGAATTTCAGAGTTGGTCACACAAAGCTTCGATAGAGGACATTGAACAGCGAACGATTTGCCCTATTTAAAAAGATATGTGCCAGGAAGTGGTCCATTGCTCCTTCCGATACACAATTAATAGTAAAAGCTGAGAAAAAGTTGTTGATCTATATCAACACTAGTCCATGAAAAACTGCAATGCTGTCATCTGAATGACAGAAAATATCTGTGTACTGATACACAGAACAGGGTTATGATAGGGGTACACATAGGGTAGTGGTACATATGGTACAGGGTGGTGGGACACAGAACTGATACACATAGGGTAGTGGTACATATGGTACAAGGTGGTGGGACACAGTACTGATACACATAGGTTAGTAGTACATATTGTACATGGTGCTGGGACACAGTACTGATACACATAGGGTAGTGGTACATATGGTACAGGGTGGTGGGACACAGTACTGATACACATAGGGTAGTGGTACATATGGTACAGGGTGCCGGGACACATTACTGGTACACATAGGGTAGTGGTACATATTGTACATGGTGCTGGGACACAGTACTGATACACATAGGGTGGTGGTATATATGATACAGGGTGATGGGACAGTACAGGTACTGATACATATAAGGTAGTAGTAAATATGGTACAGGGTGGTGGGACACACTACAGGTACTGATACACATAGGATAGTGGTACATATGGTACAGGGTGCTGGGACACAGTACTGATACACATAGGGTAGTAGTACATATTGTACATGGTGCTGGGACACAGTACTGATACACATAGGGTAGTGGTACATATGGTACAGGGTGGTGGGACACAGTACTGATACACATAGGGTAGTGGTACATATAGTACAGGGTGGTGGGACACAGTACTGATACACATAGGGTAGTGGTACGTATGGTACAGGGTGCTGGGACACAGTACAGTGTACTTGTGACAGGGTGCTGTGTTTTGACAAAGTATTGTATACTGTAGACATCATTAAGGAGATGTTACATCTAGGTATATATACTCGGCGTCAATGAAAACGCAACACCTTTAAATTACTGTCAAAATTTACCAGTTATAGTTTTGAATACAATATTTAATAAAATACCTAAAAGTTGATTATGTCCATAACAAAATTCACTCAATGCAGTCAGCACTACATCATGGGAATACTCTGATTTCCGGTAACTAATGTCCATACCCCCAAAATCAAAATTACCACGTTCAATATCTAATGTGGCCACCATTTGCAGCGACACAAGCGCGGCATCTTCGAGGCATTGACCGAATAAGGCGTTGAAATTTGATTTGAGGAATGTTCCTCCACTCTTCCTGAAGAGCGATTTCAAGCTGCCGACGCGTCTGGGGCTGTTGTGGTCGCTCTCTCACAGCTCTACCCAATTGGTCCCAAAGATGCTCGATCGGACTAAGATCCGGGGAAAACGCTGGCCACGGAAGGGTTGCGATGTTCTGATGTTGAAGGTAGTCTGTAGTGATACGAGCGGTATGTGGTCGTGCATTGTCCTGTTGTAATAACGCTACGTTTGGGTGTCCAGCAAAGAATGGAACAACAGCAAGAGTTGAGACCCCGTTGATGTAGCGCTGTGCTGTTAGATTGCCGTCAATAATTACTAGAGGGGTACGGTATGCAAAAGAGATACCTCCCCACACCATCACACTGCCCCCGCCCCACCTATCCGTTTCCGTTACACAGCAGTCCAAAAACCTTTCACCTCGACGTCGCCACACTGGAATTCTACCGTCATTTCCTCTGAGGCGGAATCTCGAACAGTTTGGCGTCGTCACTCTCTGTCGCCCCGGACGAGGTCGATCTCTCACGGATCCGGTTTGTCGCACTCGTTCTGCCAGTCGATTGATTGTGGAAGCAGAACAACCCATTCTCCTGGCAACTTCCCTCTGAGAAAGCTCTCCTGCCAGCATACCCCGAGCTTCGTGTCTTTCATTGTCTGTCAGTCGAGGCATTTGTAGCAAATAAGGATGATAATTTAAAAAATTGATGACGGAAAAATGTCTGCCTGTAACTACAGTGTTCACTAGTAGTGACTGAGCAAGGATATAATGCACTTTAGAGCGCCGACGTGCAAACTCATGCTTTTACGACAATTATTATTCTCTTTATTGCCTCCAGAGATGAAGATTACAGAAGAATGTTGAACATATATACAAAGCGTACGATACATATATAAATGATTACAGAATATGAATAACATAGATACACACTTTATGCTTTAGGAGTAGGCATATCAAGTGCAAATTAAGCGAAAGGGGGTATTTTAAGGTATACCCAAAGAGTTTCAAAATACAATTTTCTGACACAAATCAGGTAAATTATAATGAATTGTTAAGTCACATGACTCCTACAAAATGTACATGGACTATTTGTTATCCTTATCATTATATATATTAATTAGAATATAGTTTACACATCTTGAACACACAAATACAGGATTTTATCCTGAATTTAATCAGCTCTTCTACACTAATTTGATAGTTTACATTTCCTCCAATCAATATATGTAATAACTGAAGGTCTGGGAGAGAGTGTAAATAAACACTAAACAGTATAGCTGTGGTATTCATTATACAGCACCACAGTTGGTCCCTCAACTTGGAAGTATAAATACACTGTAGCACTAGATGTGTCATAGGGTCTTGATATAGAAACCCACATTTGTGACATAATTCCATGGTAGTCAAGCTACGAATGGTTACCACTATTTTCATTATGTAATGTATATATTTTCTGTATTGAGGAAATCGAAGTGCTAACTTCCATAAAATACTAGGTTTGGGTTGGTTATGTATTTCTCTAAACCTTGTAAAATCATCATCAAACTTTATACGTTCCTTTAGATTGTACTCTTCATATTTCATTACAGCATTATATACTGTTGTTTTCCAATGGCTTTTCTTTCGAAAAATTCCAGTTTCTACAAAAGTATCTAGATTTTGAAGCAGTGAATACTTTTTTAATATTTTGACTATGTCTGGGATGAAACCGATCTGGTATGGTCTACCTAGTCGAAACAAAAATAGTCTGGTAATGAAAACTTTATAAACAAAAGACATTGTTTTCAATCTACACAATCTTCCAAAAAATAACAACTTTCTAATGTCTATATATGCTTCGATAGAGGTCCAACCAAGTAAAGATGTACACATATCTGTTCTGGTTCTCTTTTCAAACCCTTGAATAGATTTAACAATAAAATGTTGCGCCCTTTCTAGCATTATTATTTCGGTTTTTGTCAATTGCCAAAGCTCACATCCGTATAAGGCTGATGGATAAACTTTAATTTTGATAAGCTTCGCCACTGTTAAAGGGTTTAGAGCACAAGGATGTGCACCAGAACGAACAAGGGACATCGTACCCGATCTTAACTTATTACATGCACGTGCTGTTCTCTCGAATGAGTTCTGTTTACAGTTTAATAAGATACCAACATGTGTAATGCCATCAGTCTGTGGTATAATACAATTGTACAGATAAAGCTCATTATACACAGTGCAAGTTCTACTATTAGGGTTTGTGAAGGTAACAATTTTGCTTTTTACAGCAGAGAATGAAAAACGCCATTTTTTACTATAATTTTCACTTATTGATATCATTTTCTGAAGACTTCTAAGACTCGTACTGACCAAACAGATGTCGTCTGCTTGAGTAGGAACATTAACATTTAAATCAACAATTACTGCTCCTAGGCCAGAATTCTCTATTTCATTTAGTAAATCGTTAATAAATACGAGGTACATTTTGGCAGACAATGCCCCTCTCTGTAATATTCCACGTTCCATTTTGAGCATGGAGGATTTTAACCCATTGAATAAAACACAACTTTCAACATTTGTATACATACATTTTAGTAAAATCCACGTCTTCGCATTTAATCCTAATTCATAAATTTTGTACAATAGTCCAGCGTGCCACACAGTATCGAACGCTTTGTTACTATCTAAGAAAGCAACATGGACGTTGGAACCAAATTCAATATTGTGACTTATACATTCTTGAAGACTGAATGATGTGCATAGACTACACAAATCTTTTTGATAGGCAGACTGTTGTCTATTTGGAAATACACGGGAATTTAAAACTCGTTGGATTCTTTGTGCTAAAACCATTTCAAACATTTTAAAAAATACAGGTAATAATGTGATCCCCCTGTAGCTGTTGGGGTCTTCTTTCTTTTTACCTTGACCTTTACACAATGTTATAATAATGCCTTTTTTCCAGTCTTTTGGAATGTATTCGTTTTTTATGACATTATTAAATAAGGTGGCGATATATTCAAAAAGTACTGTTCCACCATGTTTAATGTGTTCGTATACTATACCGTCCCACCTTTCTGCTTTTTTAGATTTGAGACCTCTAGACACCAAGGCAATTTCTGAAGTGGTAATGCATTCGTTCAGGTATATGTCTACCTCATTATGAACTTTCTTTTCAATTTCGTTCACGCGGTTTATGATTTCTCTTTGGAACGTGTTTTCCAATTCTTCATTCGGTTTATCATGGAACAAATTTTCGAAATGCGTCGCCCACGCTTCGACGATATTTTTGGGGTCTCGTAAAATTACATTGTTGTATTTCATTTCAGTCTGAAGTGTTTTGCTTTTACAAGATTTACCTTTGTATAAATGCCTGAATAAATTCTGGTCAAGTTCACTGGATTTTTCTATTTCATTAAATTGTTCAGACATATACCTATTAAATGCATCACGAAGGTTTCTTCTGAAAGAAGTTTTGCTCTCTTTATACTGCAGAAAACTATGAGAGAAATTTCTATGTTTTCCTTCATTTAGCCATTTTTGCCTTTTAATTTGCACCGAAGTGTGCATTTCTGACAATTCTTTAGACCAATATGGTTTTAAATAGCTTTTGTACTTTTTTATAGGCAAGGTAGAGTTGGAGGATTGCAATATAGCTGAAACAATATCTTTGGAGAACTGGTCTATGCATTCGTTAGACATTTGTCCGGCAGGCAATTCTATTAACTTTAAATTATTTCCCAACTCCAGCATATAATTATCAATATTACCGTTTTGCAGGACTTTTTTCCAGTTATATTTCACAAAATTTGATGTATTTGATGCATTACACCGATATAGCAACGATGAGACCTTTAGAGAACATACAATAGGGCTGTGCTCAGACACATTCATAGCTTCATCATCTAGTACTTCACATGAATCAACTAAGTCAATCTTATTTGACTGGACAAGAACATGGTCAATACAAGTACAGTTACCCGTCTGAGGCCAAAATGTATAAACAGGTCCCTTGCAGTCTGATTGTACGTTGGCAGACAGTAGGTTCATTCTATCTAAAAATGATCGGAAAATTGTGGATCTCTCGTCATCTTTAAATTGGTACCGGGGACCCTTAATTTTAACATTTAAGTCACCTATAACTATCACTAGTCCTTGTTCCGAATAAACAGAGACAAGCGATTCTAATAGGTCTATGTGGTCAGTGAACATTTCAATAGGTCTCGAGGAGGCTGGCATATAAGCCAGAAAACAATATATATGCTCCCCATTCTGAGTTTGAACCTCACTTCCAATAACTCTCGGACTATCCACGGGGATTTCTTGAACAATTAGCGATTTGTCTTTGTACAGAATACCAACACCACCTCTAATACTACATCTGTAACGTAGTGGGTCAATTTCATAGACTGGTTTTGCTATATAAGAGTAACCGCTACTTTTAAAAGTATCAAAAAAGGACATGCTATATTCTCTCAACCAGTGTTCGGAGACACCGCATATATCAATGCTGTGTGTATTGAGACAATTAAGAAGATACGGCGTGCCAGCCATTATCCCCTCGATGTTCCAACACATAATGTTCAGTTTTTCAGCCACGCCCATTCTCAGTTAGAAATACTTCGCGAGGTAGCCACGGGCGTACATATATGCCTTCTGGCCAGAAAGACCGGTTTCCAACAAAACATTTGCCGTCATCTACCACGTTTAGTTGTGCCGAGGCTGTTCGTTTGTAGTCCCTTTCGAAATATCGAAGATGTTTGTGAGGTGAACGTGTGACTTGCCTCATCAACAACAACGGCCATACAGGTGAGGAAAGGAGTAATAACACAGAAACAATAGCCATATCATCTTAAAACGTATCACGTGCATAAACATTATCTTTATGTTTGTATATCTTTATTCATTTGTCGAGACCCAGCGTTGGAAGCTTTGTCGGCAATCGTTGATATCATGTTACAAGGAACATTACATAGACGTTGAAATCAAAGCATTCTGTTGTAGAAATATTATGACTCTAAACGTTTTGAAAAAGTAGGATTTAATACATTTAAAAAAGAAGAATTAAATGCGTTTTAAAAGTTGAATTAAATACATGCCACTAAAAGTAACAATTCAACATTAGTTAAGGATACCAAATTACGTTGCATTTCAATATAGCTAACTGCTCATGCAATATCATTGCATACTTCACATAATTATCCCCTTTTAGCTATGGAATATATAGATATTTTGCTTGAATCCTTCTTTACGCACCTCGAAAGTGTTGAAAGATGCTCTGTATTATAGACACACATTATATATTCTTGTTTTGAAAACAAATATCAAAAGTCTTGGTAAACAAAAAAAAAAAAAAAAAAAACTAGCGACTAATGCAATTCCAAACATGTTACATTCGACGGCATCTGATAAGCTGTATGTATTGACTGTTTTCTACTTGGCATAACCTTTTGCAAGAGACGACCGTCGCTGTGACCTATGGCATATACCTGTTATGTCGATGATTTGTCAACAAATCAAAAATTACCATACAAGTTAATTCCTTGTTATCGGAATCCAGCTGATATCTTATATTCCAGATGCAATAGAATTAATTAAACAAGTTATAACGAGAAATTGAAACAAGTGTTAACGCGAAAATGAAATATGTTTTCTTGGGAAATTGAAACAAGCTATGATGGGGAAATGAAATGAGTTATAATGAAACAGACTATAACGGGAAATTGAAACAAGCTGTGATGGGGAAATGAAATGAGTTATAATGAAACAAACTATAACGGGAAAATGAAACAGACTATAACGGGAAAATGAAATAAGTTATTACGGGAAATTGAAACAAGCTATGATGGGGAAATGAAATGAGTTATAATGAAACAGACTATAACGGGAAATTGAAACAAGCTATGATGGGGAAATGAAATGAGTTATAATGAAACAAACTATAACGGGAAAATGAAACAGACTATAACGGGAAAATGAAATAAGTTATTACGGGAAATTGAAACAAGCTATGATGGAGAAATGAAATGAGTTATAATGAAACAAACTATAACGGGAAAATGAAACAGACTATAACGGGAAAATGAAATAAGTTATTGCGGGAAATTGAAACAAGCTATGATGGGGAAATGAAATGAGTTATAATGAAACAGACTATAACGGGAAAATGAAACAAACTATGATGGAAACTTGAAAAAAAATGATACTTGTCTATATGTATGATAGCATGGGAGTTTGATGTATTGACAATACATTGCCAAACCAGACTCAATATATTGTCAAATTAAGCTTAGGTTCCGTAATATTTCTTAAATAATAAAAATGTTGTTTGTGTGGGCAATGCATATTTACAGAGATCTCTCACTAGTTCTCATGATAACGTGATTTTGTAAAATCAAATCACGCTCATGGTTTCTTTAAAATGTTATTTTGTACAACCAGTTATGCTGCTTCTATCTTATATCTTATTCCGGGTGTTTGCTTTGGCGGGTTTTTGTCTTTTCGTTGTTTCATTTTTCCGCCTAGCGTTTTATGACGAACAACAAAGACGAATCGACAGGTAAAGTAGCCATTGGTATAAGGAAAACTACAGTGAACGATTAAGACACAAACACTCATCACGTGTACCTTTAACCCCGTGATAATTGCGTTACATATGTCACATATTACACCTGACCGAATACCTGACGTCACAGTACAGTGTACTCTAACCAGTGAACGTGGATACGAGTACCATCACGCTACAAACGAAAAGCAAACTAGTCTAAGGCTCCAACATCTACCCACGCCTGTGCTGGTATCTTGTTGTTGGAAAACACGGAAGCGATAAGAAACGTCATGATAAATGCATCAAAAGATGAAATTAGTGAGTAAATATTTTACAAAAATCTGCATTATGGCGTGCTTTTGATGTAGATTACATAGATAATAGAGGAGCGCAAGATTGTCCGTAATGCCGGAACTACCCACGAGTGGCGCCACCGTACGGAACGGGCAGACAACTTTGTATACCGGCAGGGAACCATTCAGGTTTACATATGGCTATACTATTCATAATATATATTCTCACGTCGCCTGAACAGACGTTCGTCGGTGAGATGATAACCAGCAATGAGAGGAGTCGCGGAAACGGAGAACCCGTCAACCAATCAACTAAACAGTTATATATTCTCACACATCCTGTTTTTTATTTAAACATATTTTATTGCACGTAAGAACGATAGGATTGGGTTGGGCACAAGTTTTACAAATTATATCAATCCTTTCCCAAACATATTCACGCACACATATTATATTTACAAGATGGCAGTAGAATAAAACAACAATGAAACAAATATTAACAAGATTAGAGAGAGAGAGAGAGAGAGAGAGAGAGAGAGAGAGAGAGAGAGAGAGAGAGAGAGAGAGAGAGAGAGAGAGAGAGAGAGAGAGAGGGGGGGGGGGGGTATTACACGTACATTGTAAACAAGATATGATAAACAGGAGACAATATTCTTGCTAACAAAATAGAACTTCTAAGTTTTCTAAAAAAAAAAAAAAAAAATGCGGGGGGGACATTCTGTGTTAGTAATAACACTCGCCATTGGTCATCTGGGTTACATTGAAGAAATGCCTCCACTGTCGAATGGGAATCAACTGCCCACGGTTTCGATAATAACCTTAATGAATGGACCGGTTCTTAATTAACAACCATCATCTTATCCATAAATCAGGGTACAATCTAGAATCAACCGTAATATATCTCAGGACATTCAATCTCAAACTGTCTTCGCTGACAACCGGAAATTGACCACCATGTAAAAATGGATCAGCAGAAAAAGAAATCTGTATCAAGCTTTAGGCGTCGTTACAGACATCGGTCCCTGTCGTTTTTCGTCTGAGGGCACTTCCAGTTGACTTAGCAGGAAATAATAGTGTACATGTCACATGGTTTCCTAGAGACATAGGATAGAACATAAAAATAGCGTTTACATTGTTCGAAAAATCAGAAAATGATATTACAAATTCAACAGGACAATCAGCAAACGTTATGAACATGATTCATTCAATGATTTAAGGATATCGAAATGTCATAGTTTCTCCAAAATATGTTCTGTTCTTGTGATGATTTTTTGAAAGGTGGGGTTTTGGAAAGTAATTGAAAAGCAAACAATATCTCGTTGTATTTGATTGCTACAAATAATGATAAATATTGAAATATCATTATCGATGTTTATCTTATCTCTTTATAATGGGATACTTGGCCGTTAAGAGGCAAAAACAGAGAGAATTCTCCAACAATCTTCTTATAATGGAATACTTGGCCGTTAAGAGGTAAAAACAGAGAAAATTCTCTAACAAGCTTTTCATGAGAATGCCTTTATTCTGTTCCGCCTTGGTCTGAAGCATACCTGGTTGAAATGAGACTGATATCAGACATCGTGCTCTAAACGGGAAATTTAAGTTCTTAAAAATCCTTCTTCCGTCCAAGGATATTGGTCTTAAGCAATTTTCATGTTTGTCCACAAGGCCGAGGTCAACTAGGGAAATTATTTTAGAAATCATTTGTCATATTTGAAATTCCTTGTTAAATGACTGAATAGCTGCATTAGCCATGTAAACGATACAGGCCCATAGGGCCTATTTGTTCTTGTTTTGTATATAGAGGAAAACTATCTATATCGGTGGTAATGTTAACAGATTTTATATCTAGCAATACAAACAGGCAGATCAATTTCTATATATCTTTATAGTTGAACTGCTCGTAATAAATGTTTATTTTTTTTAAATTGTAAGTGCAATTAGAACATTTTTTTATTTTCGTTTTAATGACAAGGTATATATTTTGAGAGTAGTATCTGGTCCTATATATGCTCAGGGATTTGTTGGAGTTTATGAAACAGGACAAACTAAATGTAAAAAAACATTTCCTAATAGATCGCTAAGTAATCCTATAAGCCTGACCAGACAGACAGCAGCGGAAATACTGTGCCACTGGGTTTATACATAACCAAACAGATCCGTCACTGCCCAGAGGAGATAATGAAATAATAAAACTCATCAAACAAACATCCTTTACAGGACTATATATTATTGAATTATAAAAGAAACAGGGAAGAAGTAATGGTTGTCCTCAGAACTGAGTTACCACCGCCGTAAACTGCATTAATACCAAGATCGTACATGTTTTGATAAATGTATGTTGGAGGTGTCCGTGCTTAATTGATACTTCACGCGTCAACACAATTGAATGAATGTACATGTAAATAAAAAGATCCACATTCATTATGGAGATGCGAAAATAGCAAGTATTCTTAAATTAATGATGGTCTTTGCATAAAATCCAACAAAGAGTGGGTTGGCTTTTTTTTTTTCTAGGAATGCAGTCTCACCCACTCTAGAGTAATCGGTTATGTATTGTCAACAGGAATATAGAAAGCAGTGTACAGAATATCTATGAGACGACGATAGGTAGGAATGAAGATAAAGAAATAATAGCACCAGCAGCAACTTAAGTAATATTTTCATTTTGTATAAACCGCCGAAAATAAAATACAAACGCACGGTCACCCTTCCGGTGCATCAGGATGGAAAGTGACCTCGTGAAGAAGCATTACCCAGGGGCACACTTATTGAAGATATAACCGTCGAGAAAAACATCTTTTGTTCGATCAATATATTGTTGTTTTATTGTTGATTTGTGATTAACACTGAAGGTTTAATAGTGAATTGGATCCTAAAACTCAAACGTCCTTGGGTTCATCAGTCAAACGCGGTGATTATTGTACTTAAAACTAAAAAACACGACTTAAAGTACCACAAATTATTACGATGAACGCATAACCTTGATGACACATGTTACATTAATTTTCCCATTTGAAGGAATATACAGTCGGTAATAAAAAACAGTGTT
Source organism: Ylistrum balloti (assembly GCF_031769215.1). Classification (NCBI taxonomy): domain Eukaryota; kingdom Metazoa; phylum Mollusca; class Bivalvia; order Pectinida; family Pectinidae; genus Ylistrum; species Ylistrum balloti. The sequence continues at coordinate 943,257 of NW_026782318.1, read as the reverse complement.
ATTTTGATAAGACAAGCAATTGCCATATTATGATCTTTGTCTGCCTGCCAAGTTTTGTCATTTATAACGATCATAAATGCCACAACAATGATGTAGAAACATTTAGTTTGTACTCCAAACTGACGCGACGAAGGTAAATGTATATCGAGTCTTTGGGTTTACATTACAGAGAACCAATTATAATAAACAGTTATGTTTTTAAAAAGGTAAGATTTTCTGCTTCATCGGCAGCAAGCATTATACATATACCAGTCTTAGATAGCCTGAAGATGAGGCTGAAACTTGCTGTTAATAGTACAATTTTTTTATAAAAAACCTTTACCATCTCTATATATTTGTATTATACTGCAACATCAGCTAAAACAATTCTTTGACAACCTGCTATTGGCCAAACATGCTGACGGATTCTATTGTCGAGACAAACGAATTGATATGACAATATCAGTAAGCTCGGGAGCACTTTAACAGCGAGATGATATTCATATCATTGATATATCTATCATCGTAGTTTTATGCGCATTAATCCGAGGGTAATCAATACTGAGAATGTTGCGGTCCTCACCTGTTGGAGACAGATCACGCTCTATCATATAAGACCTCAGCATGGATGGTTGTATTTTACTGTTCAGTCGTCACTCCATCCTGTTAGTAGTGGACTTACTGAGACGAAGCCTTGTCAATGGTTTTCTTGTGTGGTGGTAGTGATTTCATTCTTGATCAACGTAGATTTGATAATGTATTTACCCAATGGAGATTGCGAGTAATGTTTGTAAAACGTCATATTAAGTAAATCCTACTTTCCAGTTTTTGTCAACATTTGCCGTGTTTCCTATGTTAAAGGATTTTCCATTTGTTGGACGTTCGAAACTTTTGATCATTCGTGCGACAAAAAGCAAGCATTGGAGCCACGAACACGTGTATCAAAATAGTTGTTGTTGACGCCGTCTTGTGATGTAAAGAACGTCGGAGGTCCCCGTTTCTTGTATTATGTGATACCGTTACGCCGCGAGGAGATTTAGAAGAGAAATACATTTGTCAAATTTGATGGATATGCTGTAGAGTTGTAATCGTATCTCTGCAAACATTCTATGCTTATTGTACAAATATCCTTTTAAATTCCAAGGACCAGGTAGGGATGTTGTGTTTAACGTTTCTTTTTTATCGTTAAACAAATATCACCTTTTACAGCATTGGAACATTTTATTACGTAACCCAAGGATATTTCTGGGTAGTGAACGTTACGTTATAACTTTGATTGTGATATTATCTGTGTGTTACAGTTTAAAAACTCATACGGACTAACATGCGTTGTATACACACCCAAATCTTATGATATTGACCTTGTTTAAAAATTCTCTAGCGAAATACAATTACGGAGCTTAAGTGGTTCGTTTTTCACTGAGTAAGAAATGAGGTTCAGGGGAAACAGAATGATAAAAGTAGTAACTCAATGAAACTGTGATTAGAAAATATAAACATATATACGCAGACTTTGAGTGCATTATAATTACTGTGTTAGGCCATCCAATCATTGACGTTATCTAGTGGTACATTGTGAACGGATTAAATCTTTATCTGAATTAAAATACGCCATTCATTAGAAATGAAATCGACGTTGAACCTGACTAACCAGACCCTGGATATGACAATGGATTTAATCACAAACCTGACAGAAGATTATTCAAAAGGTCGGGAAACTTACACTGACCATAAGGTAAGCAACATTTATCAATATTTCATAGAAAATATCCATTGCTTTTCGCAATTGTCAATTCCGATTTATTAGTATCCAGAAGTTTTTGTATCGGCGATATACCCTAATCCGATTAATGGCTGCTCAGAGTCCTAAATGTGAAGCCTCTGTCATTGAAAAGAAATATACCTCAACATGTATGATATGTGGATGTTGTGTTCCTGGGTGTAATTTCTTCTCCTATTGTTGGCAGATTCTTTGTGGAACTAATCCATCATGTCACAGTTATTCTTTAAGATTAAAAATTAAAATTAAATGATATTGACACCGCCCTTGAAAAACAAGCCTTAGTCTTACTTTGTTGTGGTAAGGGTCCCCATTAACGTATATAATCATATTTTCTTTGTTTCATGCATTTCATGTTCAAACTGATAATATTTCAGCGCTTCGTTTTTCTTTCGCCTATCCTGCTACTGTTTTTTCTGGTCAGTTGTTTTGTATATATGGTATGTGTACCAGCACTCCTCACTAGTAGAATTCTCACTCATATTGTTACATGAATTACTTTTGAAATGAATTAATTTATTGGTGCTACGGATAAACAACATGGACTATCTGACCTTCACCACATTTTCGATACTGAATTACAGAGATATATTCCATCGATAAAAAATCAATGCAACGAAAAACAAGAAAATACCAACATGTCAAGATAATCATAATTGATACTCAGATTCAGTAAAACTTGGGCAAAAATATTAAGAAAAGAAATATTCACAGGGATACTCAAGAAATAGGTACAATGAGAATAAGATCAGGTGTTCCGGAAAAACAAGCGTCTTCTGCTTCCTGCTACATTGACGATACCCGACATGTAATTTTTAGTCAATCCTAGTAAGTCATGATCTCACATGAGAACAAGATATATAACAACGGTACCATTAGGCAAACTCACGAGCATCAAACACGCCCAGTTTTATATCGTACAACGGTACCATCAGGCAAACTCACGAGCATCAAACACGCCCAGTTTTATATCGTACAACGGTACCATCAGGCAAACTAACGAGCATCAAACACGCTCAGCTTTATATCGTACAACTGAGCCAACAGACAAACTAACGAGCATCATACACGTCCAGCTTCAAATCTTTCAAAGAAATAGAATATGTTTCAATGAGAATAACATGACGACTGTAAAACGTAATTTTTTTTCATCAAACTACATTTTGTGAAATCCTGTATTCATTGGCGAAAAAATAACGTTTTACAACATTGATTATTGACTAATCAAAACACTGATACTAAAATAAACCAAAGTAATAATGTTTGGCTCTCTCGTAAAAGATACCAAAATATCAGCCACACTCGTTAAATATCATTTTTTATTACCGAAGACTGTTTAGAATCTTTTATTAATCAGATAACACGGTCGTTACAAAGTGTATTGTTTCATGCACAGCCGTCTAAAGCATCTTTTTCCAAAGTTACAAACAATTCAAATACAGTTTTCTCCGTCTAAAGTCAATCTTGCCTGTTGCCTCTTTAAAAATCAGGGTTTTTGATTTATTTTACTTTGTTGGATGGTTTTTGCCATGGTCATGAATTGATTATGTCAAAGACATATATTCTTTGATATTTTAGATTAATGTTTGATATGACATGCATAACATATTTGACAGAATTTCTAACAATTTGAAGCAAATATTTCGGTTAAGGAATTAATTTCGTTCCTTACAACCTGGTTTTGGTAAATATTTGATTTTAACGAATTCCCCTGTAAACTTCTGCTTTCTTTTCACATTGTCTTTGTTTGATTCTTTCTGAGACAGAATAACAACATTATTTACATATCGGTTCAGTCTTACAGTTTTAATTACACAGATATAAATACCACAATCAATCGTCGACAACTATATCATGACTAGGAACTGGATAGATACAAGTAAAAATACTACACCCAGTCATAAATGTTAGTCGAAGACATACAGGATTAAAAATTGATAGCGTTAACCAGGTTTACAGATATCACATTCACTTTGGCAGCATCTATCACACCAGGGGAAGTACCAGTCATTACGGCAAACTCAACAAATTTACTATTGTGATAGGAAAGAGATACTCATATTCTACAATGGATAAAAATGTCCCAACAACGATTTCTAAAAAATCAATAAATAAACAAATATCCCATAAAAAAAACAAAAAAAAAAAACAACAAAAAAAAAAAAAACAAAACAAAAAAACAAAAAAAAAACAAAAACAAAAACAAAACAAAACAAAAATAATAAAATAAAGTAAAATAACACGCGCAAACACACCACCACATACCCACCCACACCACCACCCACATACGCACGCTCAAATAATGTAAATAAAACATATCATTATTCTACTAGAAGTTTCATAGGAATTTACCACGGGGAAAAAGCAAATGACTGATCATGTAATTTGAACTTCCAGTTTAATTTGACACCAGCAGAATAATAATTTTGAAGATAAACATTGCTCTTTCATGAAGATTCCATTAGTTAACCAGTTAGCTATTTTTGCATTCGTTATTTGCTTATGCATCAACTGTAAACACGTATTCCATTTCAAATGACGTTATGGAAGTCTGTATATCATATTATTTCTGACACGTGTTTCTTATGGCTACGAATGTAACATCCGAAACAAGCCACGTTCGTTTGTTGTGCTATACAATGTGTATAATATAGGAGTCCTTAACGAGATAAAAATGGTTTATACTTTCTCAAACCAGCTTTATGTTTTGGCACACTCCACTGTTTGTGTTACGGCACCAAAAATGTTGAAAAAAATTTTTTTCTTCTGAGAATAAAAATACCCGAAAGACATTACATGTTATTGTAAAAAAATCATGAAACTCAAACGAACTACTTAAATATTTTATACAATTAGTGGAAATTTTGACCTCCGAATTTAATTACAATAGATAACAATCCATACTTTCCTGGTACGTATGTTTTATATCTATAACAAAGGTACGTCCGAAAGTATGACAACACATACTAGCTAAGATCGATAAACAAATGCTCTCTCTGATGGTATCTGAAAGACCATCACTATAGACAAAACTGTCTATAACAGCCTCTGACTCTCTTTGAAACACAATTCATAGTAATTAAACCTCTCTATAAAGGCCACCTAGGATGGTCTTTATAGACAGGTTTGACTCTACCATTATTGTCAGGCATCTCCGCCTCTAAGGGTTCAACACATTAGGTCCTTAGCACAGCAGGCGAATACTGAAAAGAGGAAACAGCTGTATAATAAATTGTCGATTTTACTACAAGGTATATCTAATTCTACATTTTCTAATCACTTTCGCGTCTTTTTTGCACGACCCAGAGCAAAAGGCGATGAATAGAAACATATTTTAATGGTGGATAAACAGATCTTATATACTCTATTGTTTAAAATTTTGTAAAAGACTAACAAGTGATTAGCAACTTTTAATACAAATTAAGACGTAGACACAGTAGAAAAAACAATGAATTAAAGTGCATCAGCTGTTACGTCCATCTAGGACCCATCAGTGATGCTACATTATACAGCTGTTACGTCATTCTAGGACCCGTCAGTGATGATAAAGGTTTAAATGTTGAAGGTTAGGAGGCGACTGAGAAAAATCCAAAGTGATCGATAGAAAAGTCAAACTCTAGACGGGAAGGTGCAGCAGCCCCATATTTAAATAAAATTCGTAATTTCAATATATCAAATAATTTTTAAACAACGTCAAGAACTATTTTTCAACTTGCCTTATTGAGCGTAAAACCACTTGTTGTGTAAAATGTACCGATACGTAAACTGTGTCATAGTTCAAACACAAATACGATGACACTATGGTAAATTAAGAATAATAACCATATCTCTATAATGAGACTTAACTGAATTTTGTATATATTGTTTACAATGATGGAACGTCCGATCCACTTTGTCACTAAACCTCCAACTCCGTCTCGCGTGTTTGAGGCTTTGATAGGGCTGACGCCAGTTACTGGACACAGGTCAGTGTTTTTTTCTGCGGCTTTCCCCTAACACTCAAACCTGCTTCGTCCTTAAATGACCTTAAATGACCCTGGTTGTTACTATAACGTACCCCAGCAATAAACCAAACAATGGTGGCAGCACATAAGAATCAATATACTTAAATAATGGACGTATTTATTTTCTATGGAGAATGTTAGAAATGATGAGGGCGTTATTTAATCACCATATTTCTCACACAAATCTGCCTACTCAGTTATTTCAAACGAGGATTGGTCCGTTCTTATTTATGACGATGACCTGATAACGACACACTACACAGAAATTCATTTAGATTGAAATCATCTAAGTGTATTTGTGTATAGAGACTGCTGCCTTAATATGGAGATAAATGGGTTTGTTTAGGATTAAGTGATTGATACTGGACGTTTTCACTCGATGATCACTACTTTGTATCAATACCACTCCCTCTCTATTGGTCATCTGTTAGGATTCGCCACAGATCTATTTGTCTAAAATGAAAGTGCGATCTTTTTTGTTCTGTGATCACATAGTGACAAGGCGATTGATAGTTTATCTGTATTTTATGGCACCGAAGGTTCCCATGCGAAACTCTATACCGTTCACATATCGTCTACGCAGCAGACCATGTTTGGTAAATGTAACATCATGAGTTGTTCCCCTTTAATGATAGGTTAGAGTAATTAGAGTTATCTCCCGGGCTCTTTGAAGTCCATGTGCTTGGTCGGCCATGTTGTGCGTCGAGAGTCATGCTTAAAATAAAAGTACATTAACAGCCTTCTGACTCCGCTTCGTGATGCAACTGTGGAAAGGCATGGAACTTTCCTAAATTCGTTTGGCTTTGAATTCTTAACTTTTTATATAGATATTTTTTACATAAATGAATTCGGACCTAATTTTCAACGCATAATCACATTTTGCCAAATAAACGCAATGATTAATTCGCGCATTCACTATACATGTTTTACGAACAACCAACAACAGTTGATACGATATGTTCCCACTATCTATTGACGGACAAACTCGTGACACAGGGTTTCAAAAGATGTAGGTTGATAATAATTATTGGGAAGTTTTACGGTCGTCATAGCGATCTCATTGAAAAATAGCCATTCTTTTGTGAAGTGAAGCTGGACGTGTTTGATTTCTTTGTTGAATACTTTGTTCTCATTTGAGAACCTGACATTACTTGGCTTGACCAAGGTTTGCATGGCGGGTGACGTCGATGAATCAGAAAACGCTAACTCTTCTGGAACACCTGGCCATATTCTCCTTGTACGTTTTCTGTGGTAATCGTTTAGATTTTTTTCGTTCACATTTTGTCCGAGTCTTGTTGAATTTGAGTTTGTATTATGATTATGGTGACATGTTGGTATTTTCTTTTTTTATAGATTTGATATAAACCTATACTTCATCGTCAAAATGTAGCGAAGTTCCGGTATTACATTTCATTTCATAAGTAATTTATATCATAGTTTCGATTAAAGACAACGCTACGTAGCCATTTTGAAAGTAAAAGCTATTTGAATTAAAACTGACTAGGGTATAGTGACTTTGTAGAATGATAATATCGTTAATGTGTCACATGTACGAGAGACATGCTATATAGCTAATTAACTTCAGTTCAAAGAACAAAGACTAAACAATCACATCTGTTACATCAATGCTGTTGCGACTTCTATTATCGTAAAACGTACGTAAACACATATCTATAGGATAAAATTGTTTCCTGGGGTTTTTTTGTACGAGATTGCCACGTCGCATTTATTGATATGAAAATGGGTCCCTGCAAAAATCAAGAATCGACACACAAGTGAATAAAAATAAAGATTAAGAATTAGATACAACATAGATAAATAATATCTATCAGCTATAAATAGCTTATATCACATGATACAACACTTATATATATCTATTACACAGAAAGTTAAAAAAGAACGATGTTTTATATAATAACAACTCATTTCTTTTTCTTAAGGAATAGGTCTTATTCACCTTGTGCATTATTGTGTACCTGTTAGTTCCGCTTTTGTTTACGGTTTTCCATTTGGGAACGTGACATTATTTGCTTGGATTGACCCAAATTTAAATGGCGAATGTGGTCGATGACGCCTTCGGAACGTCTCGTCTTACTTTCCTTACTTTTTCAAAAGTCTCCGTGTTAACATATCTTTTGTTAATGTTTTGTTTTGTCGAGGTTTTAAACTTGTCTAGTGATTCTCTATTCTCATATTCATGTATTTGTAAGGTCTGTTTATTTATATTGTTTCTATTGTAATCGTGCAGACATTTAAGATGCAAATATTGAAATTCATAAATATCAATAGCATTTAGCTTAAAATGGGCAATTGTTATTTTGTGCAAGTTTTGTATAGACTGAAGGTGATGGACAATATAACAGACGAAAATTGAAATGTCGAATTCAAAATGATGTTTATAAAATATATAACGTAGTTTACATTTCTTATTCATAGTAATTGTAGATTTTCAAAACAAATTCAAAACTTGAATCTGTACAAAATAAGAAAATATAGGAATTGTATTGTATCAGTATTGTAGTAAACATTCCATGTGTTAAATGTTGATATAATGTGAATATCACATGTAAATATAGAAACATTATTGTGTTGTTATTGTGCTGTACGAGTTGTTAATGTGTTGTTATTGTGTTGTTATTGTGTTGTTATTGTGTTGTTATTGTGCTGTACGAGTTGTTATTGTGTTGTTATTGTGTTGTTATTGTGTTGTTATTGTGTTGTTATTGTGTTGTTATTGTGTTGTTATTGTGTTGTTATTGTGTTGTTATTGTGTTGTTATTGTGTTGTTATTGTGTTGTTATTGTGTTGTTATTGTGTTGTTATTGTGTTGTTATTGTGCTGTACGAGTTGTTATTGTGTTGTTATTGTGTTGTTATTGTGTTGTTATTGTGCTGTACGAGTTGTTATTGTGCTGTACGAGTTGTTATTGTGTTGTTATTGTGTTGTTATTGTGCTGTACGAGTTGTTATTGTGTTGTTATTGTGTTGTTATTGTGCTGTACGAGTTGTTCGGTTTCTGTTTACTCCTTATCTTCCTGTTGCGATGATTCTCAGCAACGTGTTTTCATAAGACCACGATCTCATTTATTCTGATGTTGCTATATTGAGAACTTGTATGGTTGTAATCCAGATAAAGGATTTGACATCGCTATCCACTGAAGAAGGTTTTATTTGGATTTTATTTGATTATTTAAGGTTCTAGGCCTAGAAGCAGCTATTATTATAAAAAAACAACACCTACAAAGGATGGGCCACACAAAGACATCTTTTTATATATCATCACGCAGAATGTTTATAAACCAAACACTGTAGCACCAAACCATAACCTACACACGGTAGTATGACCCCCAACAATAACCTACACACGGTAGTATGACCCCCAACAATAACCTACACACGGTAGCATGACCCCCAATAATAATCTACACACGGTAGCATGACCCCCAACAATAACCTACACACGGTAGCATGGCACCCAACAATAACCTACACACGGTAGTATGACCCTCAACAATAACCTACACACGGTAGTATGACCCCCAACAATAACCTACACACGGTAGGATGACACCCAACAATAACCTACACACGGTAGTATGACCCCCCAACAATAAGCTACATACGGTAGTATGACCCCTCAACAATAACCTACATACGGTAGTATGACCCCCAACAATAACCTACACACGGTAGTATGACATCAAACAATAACCTACACACGGTAGCATTCCACCCAACAATAACCTACACACGGTAACATGACTCTCAACAATAACCTACACACGGTAGTATGACATCAAACAATAACCTACACACGGTAGTATGACTCCCAACAATAACCTACACACGGTAACATGACTCCCAACAATAACCTACACACGGTAGTATGACATCAAACAATAACTTACACACGGTAGTATGACTCCCAACAATAACCTACACACGGTAGTATGACCCCCAACAATAACCTCCACACGGTAGTATGACTCCCAACAATAACCTACACACGGTAGCATGACCCCCAATAATAATCTACACACGGTAGCATGACTCCCAACAATAACCTACACACGGTAACATGACTCCCAACAATAACCTACACACGGTAGTATGACATCAAACAATAACCTACACACGGTAGTATGACTCCCAACAATAACCTACACACGGTAGTATGACCCCCAACAATAACCTCCACACGGTAGTATGACTCCCAACAATAACCTACACACGGTAGCATGACCCCCAATAATAATCTACACACGGTAGCATGACTCCCAACAATAACCTACACACGGTAGCATGACACCCAATAATAACCAACACACGGTAGCATGACTCCCAATAATAACCTACTCACGGTAGTATGACCCTCAACAATAACCTACACACGGTAGCATGACACCCAAAAATAACCTACACACGGTAGTATGACTCCCAATAATAACCTACTCACGGTAGTATGACTCCCAACAATAACCTCCACATGGTAGTATCACCCCCAACAATATGTTAAAGAATGGGTTTTACTGTCTACTCCTTTGGCCAAGATTTAAGCGTTTGTGCCGTTTTTGCTGTTACCTTATGATAATCTAATGCCTGTTATTTTACAGCTTCTTTGGAACATCGCCACTGGCATTATCTGTGCGGAGTTTGTATTTGCCTTTGCCTTGAACGCGATAGTAATAGGACTACTGTTGAGGAACAAGAAGAGAAACCGAATGTCCTTCTTCGTACTTCATTTAGCAATATCAGGTAAGAATGTTACTCACGATGTTTCCGCCATTTGTTTAAAAAAGCCAAGTATGTATATCTTCACTTTTAAAAAGGTCTAGGAAACTAGAAAAGGGAAAAAACAATTAATAATGATTAATACTGTTTGATTAAAGAACCCATTGTTATGTAATTAATGTATGAAGGCCACGTTCGCCTTCATCTAGGCAACCGGGATCGCTGGGGTCACCTGACTCTGTGATCTTTTGGGTCTTCCCCAGGTTCTCAGGCCTCCGCACAAAATACAACAACAAAATACCAACGTGTCAACATAATCATAATCCGAACTCACATTCAATAAAACTAGGACAGAAACAACAAAATACCAACATGTCAACATAATCATAATCCAAACTCACATTCAATAAAACTAGGGCAGAGACAACAAAATACCAACATGTCAACACAATTATAATCCAAACTCACATTCAATAAAACTAGGACAGAAACAACAAAATACCAACATGTCAACACAATTATAATCCAAACTCACATTAAATAAAACTAGGACAGAAACAACAAAATACCAACATGTCTACATTATCATAATCCAAACTCACATTCAATAAAACTAGGACAGAAACAACAAAATACCAACATGTCAACATAATTATAATCCAAACTCACATTCAATAAAACTAGGACAGAAACAACAAAATACCAACATGTCAACATAATCATAATCCAAACTCACATTCAATAAAACTAGGGCAGAGACAACAAAATACCAACATGTCAACACAATTATAATCCAAACTCACATTAAATAAAACTAGGACAGAAACAACAAAATACCAACATGTCTACATTATCATAATCCAAACTCACATTCAATAAAACTAGGACAGAAACAACAAAATACCAACATGTCAACATAATTATAATCCAAACTCACATTCAATAAAACTAGGACAGAAACAACAAAATACCAACATGTCAACATAATCATAATCCAAACTCACATTCAATAAAACTAGGGCAAAATAAGAACAAAAGAAAACTTTACAGAGAGACTCCTGAAAAATTACAAGGAAATAAGACCAGTGTTTCATTGCAAGTAAATATCGATTGTTTAATGCGGCTAAATGTCATTGTCAGGTTAACACAGAGTCTATGACACACATATAAAGATAGAGGAAATGACCTTTAACCTTGTACCGGAAACTGACCTTGATTTCCAGTTTAATGGCTGTATAAGTAGACAAGTTCTGACATTTATGTAATTAAGGAACAAAATGTTATTATGATTCAAAATGAAAATGTAAGACATATCGAGATATTTCCATATATATGACTGTGTGACTTCCGTCATAACTATGTTATAAAACAGTGGGTTGTCTTTGTTCTGATTCACCATCAGCAGCGGCTTTTTCTATTTGACACAAACGTCTGTCTGATGTTGATTCAGAAGCCGGGACCATGACAATAACTTTGACACTTATTCTAAGAGCCTGTCAATACGAGTGTTGCTTGCTTTCATGTGTTTCATTTGTGCTATTTCTTATTTATCTCCTGGTGAGTTGATCTGACAATAGTTTAAATAACGAAATTAGATTGAAAAAAAAACCCAACAAAATACTTATATTTCAACATGATCATAATCCAAACTCAAATATTTACACGACGGGACTCCTGAAAAAGTACAATGAGAATAGTACCATGTGTTCCGGAAGAGTAAGCGTTCTGTATGTGATAGAGACGTGCAATAGTCAATTGACAGTAGGCCAATGGAAGACAAATCATATAATTCACTGAAGCCAAAGAAATCAGAAAAGCGGACATTGTTGTGCTTTTAGTAATTTATCAGCTTAGTTAGGACGTATTGAGGAACCTAACTGTTGGAGAAAACAAAGAAATTCGGAGTCAAAACCCGGATGACCGGGAAAGTAACTCAATTTATTTTCACCGCTAACCGATGAATATATGTAAATTGTATGAACATTTATGTGTAACAATGTATTTCAAAGTCAGAATATTGCATACAGTTGGCAATTATTTCATTTAGATTTCAACAACGTAATGTATATACTACATATCCTGTCTGTTTCAAGTTGTTATGATACACTGCAGTGTTCGTGTGAATAACCATTCTTGGTCATCTGTCTGGGTCGATAATTTTAGTTTGTTTTGTGTATGTTTTCTGTCTATTGAAGTGTCAGAACGTGTTTAGAATAAAAGGTGAATCGTATGTTGCTTATTCTAACAGGTGTGAGACAGAACAGCAGTGTGTCAGGGAAACCATTAACTAGTCGGAACATTATCTCTTTAATTTGTCTACTGTTTCACTTCTCTCATAACTCAGTAAGAACTCTACTCCTACACGTCGATAGAAAGTTAAAGAAACAAAAAAAGTGTATTGGGTATATTCACTCGTGATGTAAACTCGTCAAAGATTCCAAAATTTAGGACACATTCATGACATTTTTGGTATTGATGCAAATATCTTTTAAATCTACTGTTCATATTAAGTATCAAAAATCACCATTGTGACCCGGACTGGTGACATAGCACGGAAGGAAACTGGAATATCTAAAAAATATTTCATGGAGAATAAAAATAAAAATAAAAATCTATGACATGATTTTGTCATGGTTGTTGATGCAGTAAGAAGAAAGTTACCTTCTGCAACGCTTGACCTTATTGTCTTTAAACTTCTTGAATTGTTTCTATGTAATTGATTTTAATCAAACAATATCTTTTTTTATACCGGTTTTTGCTTCCTGTTGTTACCTGTTGTTGGTCTCCTTACATCTTTGACTTCCTAGTCACGATGGCTATTTTGTAGGACAATCTAATAATTATAACTTTGCTAAACATCATCAGATTTAAACGTCTGCTTTTTCAAGTATCAAAGTTGGGATTCAGCCCAATCTTGACTGAAATGATCTTGAGATGGTCCTAACAATTGTCGCTATTTCTCGGGTATGCACGAATTCCAATATAGCCACCATCACCACCATCTCTAAAAAACACAATTGAGCTTCTTGCCCAGTTCCACTAGTGCCTTTGAGCTGAATTGTGTTAGAACTGGCGAGAAACGAAATGTTTTTTTTTTATATACTTTTACTGCTAAAATGTAGGACAATTTTAAATATCTTATTGTTTTCTATAATATTACTGCTATAATTTTATTTGCAAGTCTTTACATTCAGCTGATTGTTGAGAACATTGTTTTATCATCAAGGTCACAACAAAAAACCCCACCCGAAATCATAGCTGAATAGGCGAAAGTTGTATCTTTCATGAAACAAACATCTGACTCGAAAAGGCCACTCGGGGGATTGAAGTACCATCGATAACCTTGACTAATTCACGTCCCAGAGGTCATTGCAAAGAAAGGGAATCTCTCAATTTGACTCACAAATGCAGACAGCGGCGAACAATCATATCAAGAACGTTAACAAGATTTTATCTTCCAGAAGACAAGTAATTATTGCAATGGAATACTATAATTTTCCTAGTGTCAGCTTTGAAGTCTACAATTATTTTCCTGGTGAGGAGTAATATAAAGATTTACTGGACCAGAAAGTCCACATATTACCAGAGGATTAGACCTTCGGGCAGTGTGACAACCAAGGGTTGATAAACTTCATATTAGTCTGAATTCATGGTCAAAATATATGATTAAACCAAAATGAAAAAAAAAATAATAAAAATAATGAGTGAATTCAACGATATAGCATTGTGTAATAAATCCTCTTTTACATCGCCGGTCTACTGTTTTGTAAACAGCGAGGCTATTTGAAATCTGCTTTACGGGGATATACCACCATTACATGTAGCAGTGTCTGTGACGTCATTGAGGACTTAACACGATACATAATTCTCAACAGTGATTGATATATAATAGTCATCTTCAGAACCACAATCGGTCACAACCCAGATCTGGTGCAGGACCTATTCCAAAACATCTATAGTTCATATACTATTCTGTATAGCATACCTTCAGCTAGACAACTAGACGTCGGTTAAATCAATTTTAACTTTTGTACAAACAGATATGTTATAACCATGTAAAACATGCCTTTAACTAGACGTCGGTTAAATCAATTTCAGCTGTTGTATAAACAGACATGTTATAACCATGTATAGCATGCCTTTAACTAAATGTCGGTTAAATCAATTTCTACTGTTGTACAAATAGATATGTTATAACCATGTATAGCGTGCCTTTACCTAAACGTCGGTTAAATCAATTTCTACTGTTGTACAAATAGACATGTTATAACCATGTATAGCGTGCCTTTAACTAGACGGCAGAAAAATCAATTTCAATTTTTGTATAAACAGACATGTTATAACCATGTATAGCGTGCCTTTAACTAGACGGCAGAAAAATCAATTTCAATTGTTGTACAAACAGACATGTTATAACATGTATAGCATGCCTTTAACTAGACGGTAAAAAATCAGTTTCAATTGTTGTACAAACAGACATGTTATAACCATGTATATCATGCCTTCACCTAGACGGCAGTAAAATCAATTTCAATTGTTGTACAAACAGACCTGTTATAACCATGTAAAGCATGCCTTTAACTAGACGGTAAAAAATCAATTTCAATTGTTGTACAAACAGATATGTTATAATCATGTATAGCATGCCTTCACCTAGACGGCAGAAAAATCAATTTCAATTGTTGTACAAACAGACCTGTTATAACCATGTAAAGCATGCCTTTAACTAGACGGTAAAAAATCAATTTCAATTGTTGTACAAACAGACATGTTATAATCATGTATAGCATGCCTTCACCTAGACGGCAGAAAAATCAATTTCTACTGTTGTACAAACAGACATGTTATAACCATGTATAGCATGCCTTTAACTAGACGTCAGTTAAATCAATTTCAATTGATGTACAAACAGACATGTTATAACCATGTGTTAATTGGCTGTCAGAAGGAACTTCGAACAAAACAGCGCTTCACGCACCGAAGAAAATTGTAGAATGCACAATAAGTGATTCATGGTTGATTTTGTAATAATGATTAGAGTTCTAATCTAACTTCTAATCCCCTTTTCTTTCATTTAATGAAAAACCAATTTATGTCCCATTATAGCTTGTAACAAGTTACGACATCTTCACGTAATTCGGTAATTCACTTAAGGCCATTTCATTACACCCGAACTGGTAACGTAAACAAACCACATTCGGTACAGAGCAGGTCAATTCAACTGTAGAATTGTTGTGGTAGAAACAGGTAACACAAACTTGTGGTTTTCAAAAGTTTCAAAAACACTCGCTTAAGTTCGTGTTTTTTTGGATTTTTTTTGTTTTTGTTTTTTTGCTTGTTTTTTTGTGGGGATTTTTTTTGTTTTGTTTTTGTGACTCTTAAAACTAACTATCTCGAGTGAAGGAAAAGACACCTAATTTTATTTGACATTTCATTACAAATTTAGAACGTCCTACATGAGAGTCAAATATCGAATTAAATGCATCATACACTAATCCTCTTTTTATTGACTGGTCAGAAAACACGTGACATGATGTGGTTTACTACTAAGATTTATCATCACTTTGCTGCCACATTTACGTTCAGCTATACCTCTAACAAAAGGCACCATTAACCATTGCTTGTAGGGAACATAAGTCTGAAAGTGATTTCTTTAATCCGGGTCCTTTTCTGTTACTGTTTACATTAGAGTATTTATCAATTTGAGTAAAACATGTGGCATGAACACTTGATTTTTAAAATGATGTAAAATAAATAATGATAACAATACCAGAGTAGTACCATGTAAGTATAACGAATTGTGAATGTCTGAGTGAAAAAATTACATAAAAAAGGCGTATATATAATCGTTTAATTAAGTTATATGTCTGAGAACATCGGAATTCACCTACTGATAGAGCATATGAAATATTATCATCAAATGAAGACTGAATCATGCTTTGCTAACACAACAAAAACCTGTATATATTTTTGTAACGTAATTTGTATTTTCCAGACTTCTTGATGGCTGTTTTCTACATCTTCCCCGCTGTAATTGACAGACTCTTGGACGCCTGGCTTGCTGGTCTGTTTATGTGTAAACTTATCAAGTATCTAAATTTGGTGGTGTGTTTCGCCTCGACTTATATGTTAGTGGTGTTAAGTATTGACAGATTATACGCTATCGCACGACCCTTGTCCGCGACCAGGAGAGGCATTGTCTACCAGTGGACGTTGGTCAGCTTTGCTTGGGTCATCGCTGCAATGCTGGGTATTTATGATCCAATATTCGCCGACATACTTACAGGAATACCCACTCCACGTCATGAAACACCATTCTGTGAGATAGCCTACCCAGAACATATGGTAAGTACACTTTTATCCAAAGGACAATAAACCGTCCCGCGAACTAACATAGAATTGTAAAAACACATGCTAATTAACACAGAAAACAACCCTGGGCACCACCACATCCGGAAACTATCAAGAGATTCCCGTACCCGTTTTACTAAACATCCTTTTGTGAAACAAGGTTTTAAAGAAAACATATAGTAAGTAATCCTGATACACCGCGGTTAACACCAATACGTGAAATAGTATATCTATAAAATAGTGAAAATCCTACCCCAAAATAAAGTATAGTGAAAATCCTAACCCAAAATAAAGTATAGTGAAAATCCTACCACAAAATAAAGCACAGTGAAAATCCTACCCAAAAATAAAGCACAGTGAAAATCCTACCCCAAAATAAAATATAGTGAAAATCCTACCCCAAAATAAAGTATAGTGAAAATCCTACCCCAAAATAAAGTATAGTGAAAATCCTACCACAAAATAAAGCACAGTGAAAATCCTACCCAAAAATAAAGTATAGTGAAAATCCTACCACAAAATAAAGCACAGTGAAAATCCTACCCAAAAATAAAGCACAGTGAAAATCCTACCCCAAAATAAAATATAGTGAAAATCCTACCCCAAAATAAAGTATAGTGAAAATCCTAACCCAAAATAAAGTATAGTGAAAATCCTACCACAAAATAAAGCACAGTGAAAATCCTACCCCAAAATAAAGCACAGTGAAAATCCTACCCCAAAATAAAGCACTATAAAAATCCTACCCCAAAAATAAAGTATAGTGAAAATCCTACCCCAAAATAAAGTATAGTGAAAATAAAGTGTAGTGAAAATCCCTACCCCAAAATAAAGTATAAAATAAAGAAAAAATCCTACCCCAAAATAAAGTGTAGTGAAAATCCTACCCCAAAATAAATTATAGTGAAAATTTTACCCAAAAATAAAGTATAGTGAAAATCCTTCACCAAAATAAAGTGTAGTGAAAATCCTACCCCAAGATAAAGTGTAGTGAAAATCCTACACCAAAATAAAGTGTAGCGAAAATCCTACCCCAAAATAAAGTATAGTGAAAATCTTACCCCAAAATAAAGTATAGTGAACATCATACCCCAAAATAAAACATAGTGAATATCCTACTCCAAAATAAAGCACAGTGAAAATCCTACCCCGAAATAAAGCACAGTGAAAATCCTATCCCGAAATAAAGCATAGTGAAAATCCTACCCCAAAATAAAGTATAGTGAAAATCCTAACCCAAAATAAAGTGTAGTGAAAATCCTACCCCAAAATAAAGTATAGTGAAAATCCTACCCCAAAATAAAGTGTAGTGAAAATCCTACCCCAAAATAAAGTATAGTGAAAATCCTACCCCAAAATAAAGTGTAGTGAAAATCCTACCCCAAAATAAAGTATAGTGAAAATCCTACCCCAAAATAAAGTATAGTGAAAATCCTACCCCAAAATAAAGTATAGTGAAAATCCTACCCCAAAATAAAGTATAGTGAAAATCCTACCCCAAAATAAAGTATAGTGAAAATCCTATCCCAAAATAAAGTATAGTGAAAATCCTAACCCAAAATAAAGTGTAGTGAAAATCCTACCATAAAATAAAGTATAGTGAAAATCCTACCCCAAAATAAAGTATAGTGAAAACCCTACCCCAAAATAAAGTGTAGTGAAAATCCTACCCCAAAATAAAGCACAGGGAAAGAAGTTTTTCGACGCCAAGGTTCATCTTTCAGTGTGAAAATGACCCACTTTTATATATATTTTCGTGGAGCTCAACTTTTTCAATAAAATGCTATCTCCTGTGTACCTCATTTATCCATACTAGATATAGTCACGAAACCTACGGAAACAAATTTGCACGGAAGTTGACGATTTTACCGTAAAAGTTGGTAAAGTTGTTCGAAGAACAAATCCCTTGTGTATTCATGACGAAACGTTTTCCTGAAATTCGACCAAAAACCACTGAAAGGAAATTTTGGACAATGCAGACAATTTCCATTTTTAAGATCAGGCGATTAATATCGGGTTTCAGTTCCGATTTCCTTCGTGTTTCATGATGTTATAACGATCAATATCCGTTTGTCAGAATAAATTGTTTCCTCTGATTGAGATGAGATTCTTAACGAACGACATCAAAGGGAAGGTCGTCAGTATATTCATGTCTGGACTTGATCACAACTGAAAACGACATTACAGGGACGTAAAACAACATGGAAACAGGGCTTAATGGGTTAGCGTTATGTTTGTCCTAACGAATCCGATTTCCCCAGCGACAAAATCTCATTGTAATTTCATTTTGCCATGGAGCCTATTTACTTAATAATTATGATTTAATGAATGTCTTTATCAACTCGTTATATGCAAGGGAATGACGTTGTTTGTAATGCAATTTATAAAAAATTACAAATTTTCTTGTCCATCTCAATCGGTTCCCATTCGCTCCTTCCCTATATATACAACAGTAAATTCTTTCCTTCTTTGAGTTTAAATTATAATTCTGTTGCCATATTAGTGTGTTTCATGTTTTTTTTATCTATTTCATCAGAATTGCAATAGCATATGTTGTCAGTTTACAGACACCAACTATCAACGTAATAGTTATATTGTGAGATAATTTCATAAGATTTTTCAGCTGTATAATGATATCATACAATACACAGTGTTGTTCACAGGCGAATAATGACCTAAATTTATCACCACCCAGTGCACTTTACACGTCAGTGCTAATAAGTGTCGCACAAGGTGTCATTTGTCTGATGAAATGATAATGTAACAGTTGGTTATGAAATGAACATTAATAACTAAAGGCCCCGTAACCTGATCGATCGGAGGATTAATACGAATTACAGAAATTACAAAAATTATATCACCAAATTACCACGAATAACGTAATTTAGGTGTCGTGAAAAATCCTGTTATACAATAACTGGCAATTTCGCAACAGTAAAATTGTAGTGTCATATGATAATAGGCTGGTCTCAACTGTACAACATTACAACTACACAACGCATCTGGATATGGGCGGCTCCATGCCCTTCAGCGATAGGCTAATCAGTGTCATGATGAATTCTACAAGTGTCGACCTTAGAACATAATGATATATTAGTGATGTAGTAGAGAAAATTCTATTCAAAAAGAAAATTAGACAATCCGTCGACAGTGAACAGTTAATTTAATGATGATCGAAACATTGGTAAAAGTTTTTAATTGGGCTAGTGGATGGGGTATTATTTTTAATCTAGAAAAGGCTGTGTCCTGAATCTTTTCTGGGCGGATCGATTCCAAGATGTTGCTTCCTGACTTGTATTTTAACAAATAAGTCATTAAATATGTTAGTAGTCCTACACATCTTGGTAACACATTTAACAGTGGCGCTAATTGGTTCAACCATATCAACCGTATGAGAAATCATACAAACGAATAAATATACTCAGGATGTTGGAATTTAAAACTGACAGAGAATCACTTGAGTTAATAAATAATGCATTTTGTCGTCCTATTCTGAAATACGCTGATATAGTATGAGCAAATTGTACGGAACGAGAATGCAGCATCAGGAAGTTAATCTAAATAGAGACAACACACATAACACCTGGTTTGAGGTACACGTCTATATAGTCTGGCCTGCTATCTCTAGTAAAACGGAGGCATGTAAATCAAAATATTCATTTTTTGTAATATTTAAAGACATAGAGGTTTATTGATTCAACCTAACGTTTTTTGATACTGATCATTATCCCCTTAGACACAACATACTCTTTGATGTGCCACTGACAAGAATTCAGCAATGCAACATAACTCCCCCACCCCCCCCCCCCCCAAAAAAAAAAAAAAAAAAAACCTTGTCCATTTTCCACGAGACATATATAAGTCAGTAAAAATACATTATGGAAACAGAAAGATAAACTTAATTCTTTGTCGACTAAGAACATAGTAATCTTAATTCGTATTTAGTTACTACTCACCTGGTAAATAGCGCTGCCTTTAATTGTGGACATCCTAAAGAGGGTTGTAATTATTTCTTCATCCGTTGTCCTCTCTCCTCTAATCAAAGACATCTCCTTAACTCTCTCTTTACTCTTAATGATGCCATAGCTCTGAATACACAAACATTTCTCAATGGTTCTCATGTACTTGATGCAAACTTGAATAAATGTTTAATCGTTTGTTTCTTATGTATGACAAACTATAGAACTGTGTTAAACATACATATATTAAGTAAAGTTTGCTCACTTCGAAACGCATGTATTAAAAGTTATGATTTTTTCTACTTTATTTTCAGAAAAAGCCCATGATTTTGCTATTTGCCATTGTGAACATGTTCGTGCCAGTGTTGATAATTGGACTTTGTTATTCAACTATCGTTGCTATGATATGGAGAAGAGGGAGACAAGGCGTGTTATTAAGGAAGCATGAACACACCGGTAAGATTATGATATTGTATGTTAACGCGAGTTTGAACTTTGATATTTAATAAATTGTCTTGCACGTGATGACGCAGATTAAACATCATTGACGATATCAGATGAAGGCCTTAAATAGTATATCATTATTCTTCCTGTGATTACACGGCAACCTTCTGCCGAACATGAATAACATTGATATTATTTTGGGCTTAACACACCCACATACAGCTTATTTTTCTAATACAGATCAAAACGGAAGATTAACATTGATCTGAAACAAGTATAATGGTATATATGTGTTTCGAATTTCTTCAAAAAGATAAGCAATAACAGAACATTACAGCATTGCCAGACAGAAGAAAATCAGACTTGTCCCTGTGTATTTTAGATCTATGGAATACGACCTTCTATCAAAACATTGACAAATGAGTCATCAGTCAAATCCTCAGTGCTTGATTAGTTATATATTTTATTTCAACACTAATTGCATAGCGTTACATGAAATAAAAGAAAAGCAAGGCCAAAACATGAACCATCGAAACACTTGATACCTTGAATGAGGCAAGGACAATGAGGTCGAATGTTTGATACAGGCAGGCGTAAGCAGACACATCCAATATGCAAATGTAGATCAATTCAATTATTGTCACGTGCCTAGTTGGAGATCGGAACTTAAACCAACGAAACTACTAGGCTTATTGAAGAATATAGTATAAACACATATCACTTTTAATCGCAATTAAAAATATATTGTGTCGTAAACTTTTCCGTCAGCTGTCGTAATTTCTCTTTGAGATTTCCATATACTGTAAAACGAGAACTTTTAACGCAGTTTTAATATTGGAGTTTTTCGCGCATAATAATTATATTGCTGAATTATCAAGAATGCTAAAATTTACATGTAGCATGTAAAGGCAACTGATTTCAAACTAACAACACTCATTGTCTATTGTGCAGAGAAATAATTTCAAAGTATTGGGAATTCTGTCATCTTGAACGATTTAGTGAATTGGTCATTGTTCTACCAGACTCTTATTCCTATATCGTGTTGAGGAAGAAATCATTCTCCTGTATGGGTCATTTCATTGTCAACAAGTAACAAGGGATATATTGAATCCAAGCGAAAATATGGGTGCAATAAGTCATGGATGACGAAAAATCATACAATAACAGATTAACTCCATACTTACCATCTCGAACACCAGTTTCTCAGTCGCCATACCCTATTCATTACTATCTGTAGAATTCACTGTTTCTGTTGAGTGAGTATTTCTCGATATTGGGAATTGACCCATTGTAGATATCAGTCTATCATTATCCACTATAGTGGACACAAGCATTATTTTTCTATGGAGATGATTTAAGGATTTTTAACTAAAAATCATCAAACTATAATATTGATATAAAAAGTCTGGTAACTTTATTTAATTTACGCACCATTGCTAGAGAAGAAATAAAAAATTGAGTACCAGAGAAAATCTTTGACTTATATTAGAGAAAAATTTTAAAAAGAAAAACCATAAGTGAATTGTAAATTCTGATTGAAAAAGTTTGAAGATGCAGGATATTAAAACCTGTTCATACACCAGATTTTTCCATCCCTAAGTGTATTGAATATGTATACTATTAAAACCATTCTATAAATGAAGCCTTTTCACCCAAATTATACTTCCAGTGTGTATTTTTCGAGGGATGTTTCTTTTTTAAAATGTCTCATATTGTGATAAGGAAATATAGAATTTAGTCACTGGAAATGAAATCTTTTCAAAGTAAAAGAGGTTTTACATTATCTTGGTAATAATGCTGCAATCTGTGTGAAATATGAGAAAAACAAGGATTTGAAATGACATTGTTATAAAGATAAAAAAAAACTATTGAGAGGGTATTGGTGTGTAGTCGACTATGGTAGCGAGTAATTTATAACCCACACCTTCCATTAGGTACAGGTGTGAAATATCCGGTACATGCTTTTACAACATGGTGACACATCTGAACAAAGAAGACAAAACAAGGATAACTATAGTTGTGATATTGTAATTTTACCTGTAAACCATGCAATCATGTCGAACTTATTGATCAAGTGTCACTAATAATAGATACCAGGATTTTCCCTACACACGCTAAATTTACATAGGCAAGACAACGTCCTCAACTCGCAGAACCCTAAATATCCACTGCGTCAAATCAAAGATTTTTACAGTAGGGATAGCTTCTCGAATATTTAAGGAACTGCGCGCATAAAAACAAAAGTTGAGCATAGAAGGATGTGCTTATCGGTAGATGGAGAGAATCTCGTCCGGAAATTGCATCAGCGGACCCTATTGAAAATAGTTACGACTGAAGAAGAAGTCTGTTGTGGCTTTGATTCCGAGATCTTTAGTTACTTTTCTGATGGAAACTATCAAACTCAAGGAAGACATTGTTTAGAAATTTAATCATCCCAGGATTGCATTTTCTGTGAAATACTAATCAGGTGGTAATGTTTGCTCCTTTTTTGCTAAGTGGCGACGGGGTTTGGTGCGGTTAGTTTGCTTAGAACGTTGGTTAGAGAGTACTTAACACTTATTTCAATATTTTGTTGGCATATGCTATAAGCTTTGCATTTGATTATTAATAAGGAGAATCGGTCGGACTGTCCTCCCTTTGAATTGGTAACTGCAGTTTTTAAAAGAAACATGATATGTGTCATGTAGTATTATACAGAACATGTTCATATTTTTGCCCTGTTTACATTGTGGTATATTTCAAGTCCAAATGATAATTATTTACATTTTAATATTTAAACTCCTGTGTACTACTTTCATCACAATGTCCGCCATTTTAATAATCTAACAGTTTTGTTCATGAATGGTATTTCGCATAAGAGACACTAGTCAGACGTCGATAATGAAACATATGAGACTTTTATTACATCAGAACTTGTATTCATATCCAAACAGTATAAGAAATCTTAACACGGTGATAACGTGTATCCAAATTTCTGCAAGCAACGTTTCCTGTGATCATGATTATTTCCAAATCCCAACAGACGGTCCTGTGTCAGGTACAAATGTGTCCTTTGCGCCGACTTCTCGTGAACTAATTGTCTCGATGGAGAAGTAAGACGTGAAATATATGATAAACATTCATATAATCTCCCATATGGCCTATTAATGGCATTCTCTTAATTCACATCTATCATTCGAGTTAGTGGTACTCCTGAAAACAGGGATTGTTAGATTGTCAGCTTCTTGACTGCTTTGACGTTCTTGTCGCTCTAAATATGCTCTTTCTGTTTTTGTTTAATCATATCCTGAAACTGATGTTCCATCAGTCTGACGACACTTTCTTTCTTCCTTGTTTGATTTTGATATTAAGTCTCATGAAGGGTTTTCCTATCCTACCCTTGATGTCCTTGAAGGTTATTCATAGGAATTAGAAAAAAACCAAAATCAGATGAACAAGATATGGCGAAGTCTAAGTGGTGTTGATTGCTATTACCTTGATTAGCAGTAAGAACAGGTTAGCCTCTTATCGGTTTACAGTTATCAGGTTTCGTATTATGCTTCTTTGTATGAATTATGATATTCCAGTGTGTTAGCGTTTTAGAATGGATCTAATAATATAGTGACACCATCATCAATTAACATTATGGTTTATTTTTATCAGTGTATTTGGTTCCATCACCAAAAGCTCAACTGGGTACCTTGTTACTTCTAGTTTTACTCTAAAACGATGCGCTATATATAGATAGCTACGTAAATAGTATTAGTCTGATTTATATAACAATCCATTCGACCCGATTCCATCATAACTGGACACATTTAAATAAGAAGAGTGTCAAGTAGCACTCTTCTTTCGTCAGCGACCCCAATTAGCTTGCAAAATATATGGCTTTCTTCCGACGATACTTGACAACGCCGGAATAGCAATACTTTCCATTAATCAGCACTTGTAACATATCATTCAGGTCATCATTATGGAGATATCTTTACACTGTAATAATAGAGAAACATTGGCTGTAAATATCAGAAATACACAATCGGATGCGGTACTCTGACATTTCCATTCTGGTAACCAACGAATGACAGGACATGTTTCAAACTATGTTGGCTGATATGAAATAATGCTCGTAGTCGATAACAAGTACGTCACGATTCATTCGCCGACAACAAGAGCATATTCTGTCAGTACTGAAAGCGAGATAGATAAAGGATAATTGTATTGACGTCAGATTTTGTAAAGCATTTTATTGCGTTGTTCCTTATTTTAGATTGGTGGACTGAACAACCTTAAACACATATTTGTATTTATACTGAAATGAGTGTAGAAAAGGAACACATATGAATACGTCAACAAAATAGTAATATTTCATATTTATAAGTTTTCAATGTCTTCTTAAATTCATGTTATATTGATTTTTTTATATTCAGAAAGAATTTTCAAAGCGAGTTTCGCTTTGTCTTAAAGTAATTTATTGTAGTCAAGACGGAACACAGATAAACCCTTATATTCATGATAAATTATATACATATTATTAATCATGAATTGTATTGAATATAATATTAAAGACATTGCATAAAGTCATTACCGTCACTAATTCAATAGTTGTGACTAGCCCTGTGGTATTTATATATATCATCTATGCTTTCGATCTCCTGTGGATGTGTCCTTGGTATCTAATACAGACTATCCGGCGAATGTACAAGAGTTTAAACAAAAGATGTAATCACTTTCGCATGAAATTTTCACCTGTCACATCTCATACTGAAAACATCAAAGATTAGTCACTTCACTAGCATAACCTGCTAGTTTCCCATGAGGTCTATAAGATCTTGCTTATAAAGTTCCAATTATCATGATTTTCGTGCAAGAAGTCGTCAACTGAAGGACAAACTCGTAATACAGGGTTTCAAAAGATGCAGATTGAGAAAAAAATTGCGGGTCAGTTTTACGATTGTGATCTCATTGAGAAATATTCTATTTCGGTGTATCATTTCAAGCTGCACGTGTTTGATGCTCGTTAGCTAGCCTGTTGGTCATGTTGCTGTATACCTTTACATCTGAGAAACATGAATCGACCAATGTTTACATGGCGGGTGTTGTGGATGAAGAAGAAGATGTTTACTATTACGGAACACCTGGTCTTAATGACCTTGTTTTTTCATGAATGTCCATGGAAATTTTTCTTTTGTTCATATTTTGCCTTATATTTATTGAATTTGAGTATGGATTACGATCATGTTGACATTCTGGTACTTTCTTGTTTTTCTTCTCTTTTGGTCTGGTCTTCACTCCCCTTCCTTTTCTTCTGACTCTACCTAAAGGAAACTTTGGTTTTGAGCCTGCATAGGATGTAACATGAGGGCCTATGGGCAACTTACTGATGGTAGAGCTCCATACTGTGCCTCAGTATTTACTCTGTAACTGAGATACCAGTTTACCTCAGTTTGTATTTCCTCCGTGCCTTTTTTCATCTTTAGATTTGGTCAACAGTCATTGTACAGCCATCCTGGTCTGGTCTGCAGTCAGGACCTCGACACTAAAGCTGTAATGTAATTCAATAATTTTTTCAGCTGAACACTCAACATCAACGATATCAGCAATAAACTCATTCAACAAAGCATATATGCAAATCAGACTAAAATAAAGAATATGCGTGAAATCCCTGTGCTGTTCTACATATGGCATACAACATTAAGCACGGGTTATATATAACAGAGATCACATACAACAGTTTTTTAAATCGGTCTCGTACACTCCACTTTTAGCAGATACAATTGTCACTATAAATTGCCTTAATAGCCTCGTCTCTGTCTGTCTAGCCCATCGAGCCAAAGAAATGTCAAATGCTACCATAAAGTTTGAAGGACAAGCTATGAAGAGGCCATATTACACGACTGCTTAGCAACTAACGACACAAATAAGAAGAAATACACATTAAACAATGAATATGGGTTTCAACTGTCAACGGGCAAATGGTATGGCGGCATATCTGTCAACACCAATAATAAACCAGTGTTAACAATAACCTCAATACTTTCGAGGTGAAAATATGCCATCAATTATCACTGATGTCACAGTACATGAAGATGTATCTCAAAGTCACGTCGGTAGTCGAATAACGAAATTACAAAATATAAACACGACGATGTTGAATGTTTACTCATCATTATTGTTCCGCGAAATAATCCATAACATTTATAGCCAAATTAATGTTATCATTTTCCAGGTGGAAAAACGTTAATCTTTCTATAGACAGATACAAATAACACAACAATAACGATGAAATAATTTTTATTTGCCATAAATACGTTTTTAAACTATCTTAAAATGGCGACCCTAAGAAGCCTGTGTGTAACATTACTGCTATTACTGCGAGTTCGTTTCATATGTGAAACAGACGTTAGTTGAAATAATGTGTTGTTGATTCCAGACTTATCCATCAGACAATTGTCAACACAACGTTATTTATGTTATACAAAATTTGGCGTAGCTATGGCCGATACTCTTCATTACATACTCCCGCGGACGAAGGAATAGAAATAGCAAGTGTCACGCTCTTCCGGCTTAGGTTACCCAGGTTCGTGTCTAGATGTACATCTTAATGTAGAAAATGTCGATGGTCGGACCCATGGCAATCCATTTCGCTGGATATATGGCTTCACTCATGTATCGTCGTGATCGCCATTTGTCACAGCAAATAAAGATTTAACTATATATACTGTAGAATTATTTAATGTCCTGAGCTGTTTGACGAGGTCAATTTACAATTTATACATACAAATTCACCGCTATTTTTTTCATCCCAGTGACAAATATACAACGTTACATGATTCCGCTTCAAAAGTACGAAATATTTTATAATTTTATTTCAATTTCACTGACTAGGCAAAACATAAGACACACACACATATATATATATGAATTCTGTGTGCGTTGTTAAAATTCTATTTAAGCTACATGTCAAAAATAAATATGATAATATATCATATAAAAGTTGTCTTGAATTATTACAATTATGTAGAAGAGATATCAATGCTATATGTTTTCCAGGGCAGAATCGCATGAATATATGTCTCGTTGGTGTTTTTGCAAAACTGAAAAAAAGTTTTCTGCATGTGAATAAACTTTGTTTTATAGTGACAAGGAAATATCATTATAACAAATTGAAAAATAACCGCCGATAGTATTGATGACGACACTTTTGTGTATACAGTACCTGCTCTCAACGATTGATATTATATGTTTCTCATTGTTTTTGTTTTGTCTGAAATTGTAATACGGCCAGTCGACAATGGTAGTAATATCAAAAAATGCGTTTGAAAATTAAAAAGTCATATCTAAACCTAATTTACAAACAATCGAATACGCAAAATCAATGACTAAACGTGTCCATAGCAAGCAAGTATATACGTACGTCTCGAAAGACCAAACAAAGGGTGTGCTTTCAGGTCCACTCTTCGGATGCAGCATGTTTCTCCTGAATTATATTTTTGTCAGTTGAAAAACGGTTTTATGTTGTTATTTGTATCTTTGCTGTAGATTTAAAATCGTTAGAAGATAGTGCTATATCTTCCAGATGTAAGGAATTGAAGCACATGATCTGTATTCACTTACTTGCAGCTTCATATCAGAAAAAACCTTTTAACGCATGTCATCAGCAGCGTTATACGGCAAGGAAATTCCACGAACAATTTCCATGTGTCACTAATTCATCCGTGATCGATGAGCGTATGAAAAGCACTTATGTATGGAAGATAATTGTATTAAAAAGGCTTTTCTGATATGAAGCG
Organism: Ylistrum balloti; assembly: GCF_031769215.1. Taxonomy (NCBI): domain Eukaryota; kingdom Metazoa; phylum Mollusca; class Bivalvia; order Pectinida; family Pectinidae; genus Ylistrum; species Ylistrum balloti. The sequence continues at coordinate 914,241 of NW_026782318.1, read as the reverse complement.
TAACAGGTACGTGATTTCTTACCTAACTTTTCTGGCAAATTAATGTCTCTTTTTTATAGCAATATTTCAAAGTAATTGAACAAGTTACATGATGGTCCCTGTTCCACTGTCAAAACTGAACGAGATTTTAATGACACCCAGCTCGTTGTTAGTATGATTTCCGAGAGAAGTTGATTCTTTTCACGCCAGTGTGCCTTCTATGCTTAATTTTAGAGAATTGGTGATATGAATCGGCTGTAAGATAAGCTCCATTAAAGTGGAAACCATTGTGAAATTATCTAATTGTGTCATTATGACAAAATAAACCTTGTTAAAATGTAGCCTAAAGCATTTAACTCGGGTTATATGGTTTAGATGAAATATTGAGTAAACATTTTGGGCTTTCATATTTTCTGTTAGCAGGAAGAGATAGGATATACAAAGGCTAGATTTATTTGTCCCAACATCGATGTGCACGGCTGATGCGAAAAGCTTACTGAACAAATGTATTTGTCATTGGGATAATCAGTTGATAAAATTATCATGGAACCTTAGTAAAGTTTTAAATAATCACATACAGGCATATAAATCACGATGTCTTCTTTAAATATGCGACAAATGATATTCGGAATGTTTCGATCTATTGGCATACGCCTAGTATATTTAGGATATTCATACAAAACAAAATATCGTGATTTTAAATAATAAACAGCCGTAACGTGTGACATTAAAACAATGATAAAACCTGTATATCTACAATGCAGCGTGGACTAGATAAATAATTAAATTAAGAAAGACGATGTCCCCGTTATAATCATTGTCATTTCATGAAAAAAAATGGCATGCCAGTTGTCTTATTAACACAATGTTATCTGCATTTCATTGGTGTGACACGATAATCTCATTAGTTGCTCTGCTTCAGCCCTCAGTCTGAGATTGATTAACAACACGCATAATGACGTAAAGATTTTATATTCTATGAATATTTTAATAGTGACAACACAATATTACAACGAATTTTCTGCATAAATGTAAATTTGGCGAAACGAATAATACGACCAGGTGTTCCGGTGGATAATGCTGCCTCAGATTCATCAGATTCATCAACAATATTCTTCATGTTAAGCAATGCCAGCTTCTCAAAAGTAAGAATGAGGTAAACTAGAACAGGACTTCAATGAAGACTGACGGGCACCATAATCGTTTGCGACATGTAAACACCAAAGATTGGGAATGAAGTGTCTCCTATTCAAATGTAAAATTAACGATAGGGAAATTGACCGCTTGGTAGAAAACTATTGCTGTGGGTTTCGTTGTAGGAAATGATCAAAGTAAATGGTTGTTATAGAAGTGTTTGTCGTGTCCTTTATTTCCTATTCTGGTGAAAATATATGATGGACATGATCAATAAATCTCTTGTTATTTAAAGGCTAAACGTTATCAATATATTTAAAAGTGAAATTGAAGGACTTTGCAAAGTCTACCTGTTTTGGTAAGCTCTTCTATAAGTTCAGCCCCGTAAAAACAGTCGAGGGGCAAAGCTTGAGTGCATAATTATCCCAGTAGTCTGTTAGACAACCAGCAAACCCGTCGAAGATGATGTCAAGTAAAAATTCGACCGAAAGCAGTTTCTTTCAATATACTCATCAGGAAATCAATACAAAAACACTCTTACGCTTTTAAACTATTTCTACTTATTTTGTCAATCTCTCACTTGTATCTACAGAAAATAGAAAATACAGAAAATTAAAAAAAAAAAAAACGAAAACAAAAAATCATAATCTAAACATACCCTGACAATATCGCATGCTTAAAGTATAGGCTAGTTTCATGTTTCTTGTGCCCTTCCAGAAAATCTGGTCAGCTTCATATGTTTTGCGCCTATGTATGACAAAAGCGGAGATAAACACGATTGTACCAGTTCCCTTTATAAAGTAGAGGTTAATTCGCTATCGAAATGAAAAAAAAAGATGACATTTATTATAACAGAAATGTTTGGCAAATGTGAACATTCTTTATAAGAAAACTTAATTAACACCCTGAATCATGAAGGACGGGGAAATAGGACGTCAACACAAAAATACACATTAATTCCTGACATTACTTATACTACAGATCGGGAACCATTTACTTCATAATGCAGAGCGTGATCATAAAACATTCAATTGAACTTCTCAGCATTAGCCCATAACGACTCTTGAGTTCGAAATCATGACGAGAAACATTTCAAACAAAAAATTAATCCAATTTTTTAACATCCAAAGATTTCACCGCTAAATATCAATATATTACATGTTTAAATATTTATCTATCTTTAGTGCTTGACAGAAAAGAAAAGTGATTTATCAATTCTTGTGTTGAAGCCATCCAAGTGAAGATTAATGTGTTATTTGGTATCAAGGTGTGGTTCGGTGAATGTTTCTGTAAACTAGTAACCAGTTTTACAAAAATATATGTGAATCACGGTTAAGTATTCAGTTTGTCTTAGGCTTTGTTGAACGTCTGTAAATATCAATATGATAACGTTATCAGACTCATCAAAATAATCCAATGCACGTCACAACGTATATAAAATATAAATAATTTAACGATATATATATGACTGTGTCACAAATCAACAGAGTAGTTAGTAAAAAAACATCAATTTTATCAATATATTGACGTTGTATTGCTATCTATGGGGGCTCTCGCCATTGTCGCTATCACACAGTACACATGCATGTGTTAGATCTGCCTACGCTTCTTCTCCAACACTATTTAGGTTACGTTATGTGCAGTGAATGTGATTTATAATCATCAGTTTATCATCCATCTTTCATATCATCATCATCATCATCATCGTCATCATCGTCATCATCATTATCATCATCATCATCGTGATCATCATCATCATCATCATCATCATCATCATCATCATCATCATCATCATCATCATCAATCATCATCATCATCATCATCATCATCATCATCATCATCATCATCATCATCATCATCATCATCGTCAGCATCATCATCATTATATATAAAAAAGCGGAAAAATGACACTGTACATGCATATAAAACGTTATAACTTTGAAAGTATATAAGAAATCGCCAAAAAGTTTTCAACAGGGTTTTATCTGATCTTTACTTAACACAAGCTTAATTGATATGGTTATTGCATCAGAAGTGTCTTGGATAGAGATCAGATTTCACAGACAATGTTAAGCTCATTGTTACGTGTGTATATACCATTGGAAACGATGCATGCATGGCAACGATTCATCATTGATGTGACAAGTTTGCCGAAATTAGCTGGTGAATACCATTCCATATTCTCACAAGCACACGTGACAGACCAGTTAAGGCAAAGGCTGATATTGGAGGCGGCGTGAGCAACGCTGTATCTCATCCTACAAATGTTCTATAGGCGACATATCCGGTGACAATGCCGCCAGGACAGCACATACACATTATTCTGGATCAAGAAGTCGATGACGGCCAGCGGGACGTTACGTTGCTGACAAATGGAAGGGCATGACGCCGGATGACTTCGTCAAGGTATCTGATAACTGAACTGTGCCGTCCACAACCAAAAGTGCTGCTCTGTCACGGGGTGAGATGCCATCCAATGGAAACGTTCACCAACACGACGGTACACTCTAGAACGACCATCGCTGCTCTCAAGATGAAACCTGGACTCATCCGTGAAAAGAACACGTGCCCAGTCCTGCCGCGTGAGGTGTATGTGTCGCCTACACCAAGCTAAAGGTGTTACAGAATGACGTTGCTGGATAACAGGACGTATGACTGTATGTTGTGGACGTAGGCCTCCTTCAAGTAATCGATAACGTACCGTTTGGGGACTTTTCTTCTAAGGCCAGGAATACTTTTAGCTGTCAAAGAAGCAGTTCTGAGTCGTTCGAGAAGATGAACGATCCAGACGTACGTATCCTGGCGATTAGGCATAAGGTGTGGACGCCCTGACGGGAGCCGATCTCTGGTGGTCCCACAAGGCGTATATAGTATTTTGGTGCACACCATCATTGTATGGCAACTTCAGTAAGACTTACACCATCTTCAAATTTGCTTACAGCGCGGCATCTGTCAGTTTCATTCAACCTTGACATGGCGTATCAAAGACGTTTTTCAAACGTTTTGTGTGTTACAAGTATTTACAGTAGCTTTTACACAGGGGTAGGCGACAAATGTGTTTACGATTGACTGCTGGTCGAAAACGAACATGAAAACGAAGACGTGGGTCAGACAGACAAACTGCCTGTGCAATTCATTCACTGACCAGTGTATATGACTGAGAAGCACACTCATCTTACCTGTGTAAAGTTTCACGCTTTAATCAATAAAAATGTCATCATGCACAGTTCTTTTCCCCTAGGGTATATTTATAAATCACCTCTTAACTTTATTAATTCACTAAATCACACTTGTCACATATTTTGCACAGAGAGACAGCACATAGAGCCCTAATTACCTAAAATGAGAGAGAGAGAGAGAGAGAGAGAGAGAGAGAGAGAGAGAGAGAGAGAGAGAGAGAGAGAGAGAGAGAGAGAGAGAGAGAGAGAGAGAGAGAGAGAGAGAGAGAGAGAGAGAGAGAGAGAGAGAGAGAGATATATTAACAAAACAAAGGGAAAGCAAAAGAATTACTAATGAACAACGAGTATTTTCCCAACGGAGTTTATTACGATCTCTTTTTCAGTTTTATTTTAGTTAGTTCAATGTGATGCTACATTCTTTGAGATACTTTAGTACAGATTTTACTAAATGATTTTACATTGTGACCAGACAGAAAGGTTAATAATCACTGTAATTTTCCATTTCAGTGAAATCGCACTGTGATGTATACACAGCCAATCGCCTGAAACCTAACTCAGGAATCATTCACAGGGCAAAGGTCAAGACTATCAAAATAACATTCGTCGTGGTCTCAGGTATGTTTATTAATCACTGAAAGTGCCAAGCATTTATGTCAAATGTATCATTTTAGCATGTTATATTTATCTTACTTTATATGACATGACAAAAGTATGTCCATGACGTAATGTGGACTCATAAGAAAAACAAACCCACACCACTGTTTGTACCCTCGCATAAAACTGTTTATTTCGCCCTAAAGATAAATATTTCATATCTAACACAAATCCTTAGGCTTTTGTTTTTTTCTGTTGGTTAAAGATTAATGTGCGTCAAAAGCTTCAAAGCTTCTTCGGTCTTGGAAGTTAAAAAATTGTTTTCTCGATGTTTTGAAAAAGTCCTCTTTTGATGGTATACTAGACTTACACCTGTAGATAATATGGACTGTCTTATCATAAAAATACAGCAACTTAGCGACAACGTCCATTTTACTTAAAACAATATCTATAATACATTTAATATTTAAATAAGTAAGTATAAAAAGTTCTCCAAATGGGATTCAGATCGGAACATTACCACCTAAGATGAGCGTAATTCCTTGGTATCGAGTAGTAAATTACCAATCTCTCAATTTTTAATAACTTGATACCATTTTCACGTTGGATTCTGGTTCATAGTAAGAATATAGTTGTTTTGAATAATATGTCTTAGTGGGCTTTATCAACGTTCGTATAAGTGTTATTTTCTAGTGATGTCTATTTGTATCGATAGTCATTTAGTTGATAAACCAAATTGGCTGCGAAAATTTATGTTATGCTTTTTCATGTTCAAAACTCTTCCTAACCAAAGCTAAAAACACATTTCTCCATTGGCCATTGAAGTATTGTGAGATTTTTGTCATGTTTTGTAACGTAAGAGATATGTTTAAGTTTCCATTTTTTTTTTTTTTTACATCATCAACAATTTTCAGGGAGGTGTATTTTGTAGATCGAGTGATTTCATCCTTAATACCAAGGAGTTTATTTTCCAGTTTTTCACTTTTTCTTCCTGCCTTGGTTTTATCTAAAATCTTATATAGTAAAAAAAAAGGAAATTTTATTTTCATTTCTTCTGCATTACTATAATTTTCGTAAACAAAAATATAAACTCAGAATTGACTTATTGACTGCTATTTATGAATGCAAGTCATACATCTTATCGAAAAATTTAATGTACGAGTTCAATAAATTCGAGATTTGCCCTATACTATGTATATGTTTTGGATAGAAGCATTGCCACAGTAGAGAAAAATGTCTTTTTCAAAATGTTGTGGTTAATCAATTTCTAATCACTGTCCTTTTAGCAAAATTGATTAGTTTAAGATATAGTTAACAGTAGATGTTGTAAATCCCTTCCGATTCGAATCTTTGATCAAGAGTTTTCAGAGGTAAATCTTCAAATTTTAATTGCTAAAGTAATAATCAAGTGTGTTAAATGTATTTTTTTCAAATTCTAGATCTTCTCGCAGTTTTATTTGTTTTAACCAATGTCAGTGATATCAGAAGATGTCTACGTATATTAACTGTAGTAATATATGAAATCATAAGACATAGAGTCGGACAATAAGAAATTAGCCCACTAAAGAGATGGCTAAAGTTCACACCTGTCCAGGTAAACTGCCTTCGAGATAACTGACCATATTCACTCATATTATAAAATGTTACGTTTTTTTCAACAGATATTGTTAAACTGAATTGTAAAACTCTGATTTTTATAATAATCATTGAAGGTGGTTATATTTGTTTGTGATTTTGAACAAGGATATTGATGCTATCACGGATTAAAATTCGATATGTACCGTAATATTACGGACTAGTAAATGTGTTACGTATATGTAGACTACAACAGATACCTATATAACTATGTTTGCACGGATCTCCGAGTAAAACAGTTCCTACAAAGTCCGTATTAGTACAGAGTGTAATTTGATAAAATCACTAATCCATGACTGTCCCATTGTTCTTGTGGGCTCTCGTGGCTACGACTCGATAAACGCTAAGGGGACGTAACCCAGGGTATCCCGTAGAAATAGCTCCATTTTGGTTTTCTTTTAATATTTCAAATCGTTTCGGATTTGTTTAAAATATTAATATCTCCATAAACAGGGACAGATGTTGAAATGTTCTATAATATTAATCGATGGTTATACACTAGAGGTCAGTATATCTATTCTATTTCGCACCAGTTTGACGGTTTTCTGGTTTCCTTTCTTGATATCTTGTCAGTAACTGTATATATTCCACTCATCAGACGAATAATAAAAAGTGGTTAAGTGCATTTGTAAAATGACCTGTTCTAACAACAGCAAGTGAATAACAGACAAATGGATAGATTTATGGAAAGTTGCAGGATATGTGAATGGGTGAGTTAAGTTGATGTGTTGGTGTGTAGAGGGGTGAATAGATAAGTGGATGGGTGAGTTACGTGGATGTGTGGGTGCGTTGAGTGGATGTATAGATAAGTGGATGGGTGAGTTAAGTGGATGTGTTGTCGCGTTGAGTGGGTGAATAGATAAGTGGATGGGTGAGTCTAGTGGATGTGTTGTCGCGTTGAGTGGATGTATAGATAGGTGGATGGGTGAGTTAAGTGGATGTGTGGGTGCGTTGAGTGGATGTATAGATAAGTGGATGGGTGAGTTAAGTGGATGTGTTGTCGCGTTGAGTGGGTGAATAGATAAGTGGATGGGTGAGTTAAGTGGATGTGTGGGTGCGTTGAGTGGATGTATAGATAAGTGGATGGGTGAGTTAAGTGGATGTGTTGTCGCGTTGATATGAATAGATAAGTGGATGGGTGAGTGTGTGGGTGCGTTGAAGTGGATGTGTGTTGTCGCGTTGAGTGGGTGAATAGATAAGTGGATGGGTGAGTTAAGTGGATGTGTTGTCGCGTTGAGTGAGTGAATAGATAAGTGGATGGGTGAGTTAAGTGAATGTGTTGTCGCGTTCAGTGAGTGAATAGATAAGTGGATGGGTGAGTTAAGTGGATGTGTGGGTGCGTTGAGTGGATGTATAGATAAGTGGATGGGTGAGTTAAGTGGATGTGTTGTCGCGTTGAGTGGGTGAATAGATAAGTGGATGGGTGAGTTAAGTGGATGTGTTGTCGCGTTGAGTGAGTGAATAGATAAGTGGATGGGTGACTTAAGTGGATGTGTTGGTGCGTTGAGTAGACGAATAGATAAGTGGATGGGTGAGTTAAGTGGAATGGGTGAGTTAAGTGGATATGTTGTCGCGTTGAGTGGGTGAATAGATAAGTGGATGGGTGAGTTAAGTGGATGTGTGGGTGCGTTGAGTGGATGTATAGATAAGTGGATGGGTGAGTTAAGTGGATGTGTTGTCGCGTTGAGTGGGTGAATAGATAAGTGTTGATGGGTGATTAAGTGGATGTGTTGTCGCGTTGAGTGGATGTATAGATAAGTGGATGGGTGAGTTAAGTGGATGTGTTGTCGCGTTGAGTGGGTGAATAGATAAGTGGATGGGTGAGTTAAGTGGATGTGTTGGTGCGTTGAGTGGATTTATAGATAAGCGGATGGGTGAGTAGCTAGGCTAGCAAAAGAAAGCAAATTGTAACATTCATTTCTTTAAATCACAAATGAAATTTTTAAAAACTTCATCTTAGGTCCTGTTATCATCAAACTGTTGGTATGCTTACACAATAATCTGAGAGTGGCATTAAAGCATACAGCTGTAAAAGTATGGTCTGTATTGTTCATTACATAGGAGAACTCAAAGAACCATCGAGGGATGCTAAAAGAATATTGTAATACCAAGAACGTATAAAATCTCTATTGGATTAAAACACAAATGACTCATCACATCAAAAGAGATATACAATTTATTGAAAGCTTAAGAGCATGACAAATAAATGACGGTGATTGATTATTGTTTTCTCTTTTCAATTTGTTTTTTGCCTTCTTTCAATTTATGATCAGACAGGATAGCATCAAACAATGTAGACATCTCCTATTGTTTTGTTCTCTTTATGTTTTAACATGCTTGATTACTTCTGTTCACTATTGTAAGCTACATTGCTCTATGGAAATTAAAGGCCTTCAGCAATGATACGCCAAACCAGTCGTGAAAAATAATACGTCTTTCGTTCCAAGCTAATTATGTTTCTGGTACATTAAACAGGATTCTTTTAGATATCAATGATATTCTAGAATAATCAAGTTCAGGTAAAAAGAAGCTTGTAAAAAGGTTTAAAGTTAAAGTTTGAATTTCATATATCATTTTTACTGTCCCGAATACATAAATTTAGATCAACACTAGCTTGAGAACAATGAATCCGGCAATAATAAAGTTCCTTTTATTGGAACAAGAAAGTGAAAACGTTTTATCTGTCATCTATCATTTTTTATTATTATTCTGGTGAACTCAGAGAACTTGTAGAGATAAAGACCTTCTACACATCATTATAATTACGACACTAACACACAAGATCATAATATAGTGTAATTTGTACATGGAATTGGATGTAATGCACTATACCGAATACCATAGGATAAGTGGATAAAACACAAACAAGTGAATATCACCTTTCAATACAATGGAAAAGTGTCAAACAATGAAGTAAACAGCATCATACAGTGTTTCATCCTTCTAGGACTTGGCAGTGATGTTATGAGCCTAAATTATGAAACCTTGGAAGAGAATGAGGAAAAACAAAATTGATTAAAAAAATGTGAATCTTTAGATAGGGGGTCACTTTTCCCAGAACTGAATCAATTTTACTTTTTATATATCTGGTAATTAACATTATTGTATTCTGAACATAAAAAACATAATTTCGATTGGATGCGTGAATTGCTGAATTCAATATTCATATTTCCATTCGTGATTCAAACACAATTCGATGAATGTATGGCAAAATAACAACAAAAGAGATAGTGTAATGAAAATAAGACCAGGTGTTCAACAAGGGTAACAGTTTATTACTTTGTCGATGAAACACGCCGCGTGAACCTAGGCCAATCCAAGTAATGTCACGTTCGCAAATGATAACCTTCCATAACCTGCATCTCTCTTAACTCTTTATTATTAGTTTTCTAATCATAGGTCCGCTTACATATTTACTCGAATCTTATGTGAAGAGTTTGACATGTGATAGACTGACCTTTACACACAGGTCGGGTGGCGTCAATAAAGCTGAAGAATGATATCCCTCAGGAAAACCTGATGTTGCTTTCCTTGTACTTTCTCAAACAGTTAAAATTGAATCTTCTTTTTGTTTAAACATGTATTATAGTTTTGTTTTATTAGGCTTGAGATTGAATAAATCTAATGCGTTGTTAATAAGTACACACATGCTAAATCTGCGTATAAAATAGCTTAACAAGTGTTAAATATGTCTTCAACAAAAACCTAATGTTTTCCTTACCAACCTCACAAAAATAGCACGATATGGCTATTCTATGTTCATCAAGGTGCGGTTGTAGTTATTTTCTGTCTTGAAATTCAGTGCACATCAATTAGTACTAATTAATATCTTCACCTGTCTCTGATACAACATTCGGTGTTAAGACATATCCACTGCCGAGCTAGATCGCAATTAACAACTTTGTAGAAAATCACAACAAAATGACATTATCTCAACTAAATTATAATTCAAATTTTAAATTGAGAAAAATGAGGGTAAATTATCAAAGAAATACAGATTTACACGGAGGTACTTGAAAAACAAATCGAGAATAAGAACAAATTTTCCTGAAGGGATAGCGTTTTGCACTGTATAAACACGAGAAAAGTATATGTTTCAAACGAGAAACAAAATTTTCACAACCACATCGGAAGTAACACGAATGACGTATAGATAAATATGACGTCATTTCATTATTATAGATTAATATTTCTTCGTGTGATTCCTGACTTATATTATATCCATTCCTGTGTCTGTGTGTTAGGATGTGAATGAGGATTTATCTGTTACATATTGGTAATTGTGAGTTACCTCCCTTGTTTGTATTCTGTACAAATATGTTCTTTTCTTTTTTCACGGAACGTTTTCTTTATATAGATTAGTATTCTTCTACTCCGTTTGTCATCCATGGAGAGAATTGATATAGGTTTTGTCTGTCATTCGATCCATTTGACCATAACATCTAACAATAAAATTCATCGAAACGAACAAAAAACAACAAACAAACAAACAAAATATATAAACCTTATCCTTATGATAAGACGCTAATAAATTTATTTTGAAAAAAAAAAACCCCAAACAAACAGATCTGCTTTGATGATAAAGTGTAAATGAGGATTTAATTTTTTCCTCTGACTCATCAATAAAGAATTAAGCATTACAACAAATATACAAATGTTCGATCAGTCAGTTAAAACCTATTGTTTTAACTTTTCCGTCTTACTTCATTGAATTACTTTTTTTATGGGGATATGTGTTAAAGTTGAAAGAAGCTACTTCTTACTTGTACGACACGTCAGTGACCAAAGGACAGTCGAGGATAACCAACGCGGTTATTCTAAACTATTTCTACACCTTTTTACAGTTATATCTTAATGTATTAATTGATACATAAAATGTTGAAAAAAAAACTTCCAATACTTTGTTTTAATCGAGTTTTCCTTTTCTATTTTCAGTTTTCCTTGTTTCCTGGGGACCATTTACGATCTACACAATATTGATGGTATATCACGTGATCAACTTGAATGGATCATTTTTCATCTTTATGACACTTGCACCACTCAACAGTGTGGCTAATCCCATAGTTTACCTCTTTTTTAACCACCGACTTTTAAGAAAAGGAAAGCAGCCACGAGATACAAATGGTATCAGTATTAAAGCAACATTCATCACACATATCCGACGTGACTCGGAATGGTCAAAAACAATGCAGATGTCTCGGTTGAACTGACTGTCAATCAATTTTCTCAAATATTGTTTTACCTCGATTTCCCGTAAATGCTTTAATTTGTTTGAGTATTGATTAATGTTTTAAAAATTGTCATCGCTCTATTACATGTTAAAGTCGTTTGAAATGATTCCGATTTTCCATGATGTCATCATCCTTGTATTAATGTTTTTGAGAACATTGTACACGTATTTGATTGAATTATAAATTTGATATATCTTAGTTTAACATGTATGCCTTATTTATTGACATGAATTCATCATTTGTATCACTTGCTCAATCATAAAGGACGTTGTATGAATTAGCTTCATGTACTTTTCTGTTGTCTCCGCCATATCGGTGTTCTTAAAATATATTCTAGAAACCGATGTATAATTAAATGTATCAACATGTAACATCTGGAAAATACCAATATGGAAACAGAATCATGATTTAAATTCAAATTCCATAAAACTAGAGCAAAATATGAATAAAAGAAAAATTTACACGGAGACATCTGAAGAGTACAACAAGAATAAGTGTGGTGTCTCAAATCTTTTATTCGTTCATTGAAGTTTTCATTGCGGTCAGTATCGCCAAACTCTGGTACATTGGTGCGTCACATCACAGAACCTCCGGAGAGGGTAAGAAATCACTGGTTAGCACTAGATCGAAATGACACATGAAGATAATTGAGTAAAACAGCTCCTAGCTGTGCTGCAAAACACATGTAAACAAGCTGGAGATCACAACAAGTCCGATAACTCTTGCCGAACTTTAAAGATGCGCGTTCCGTAATACAGCAGAAAATATTTTTTATAACATTACACTCCCCTCCTGGCGTGTGAAACACGTCACTAGTATATTGTCATACTATTGTATCTATTAATTCACAAATATGATGAACATGTCTTTCGATAAACACAACCACAATAAAATTCAAATGTTGCTCGCTCGTATCACTGATCTTGCATAATCCATGTTGAGAGATCAATGAAACACCTCACTCTGTGGAAATTAGTGGTACCAACTGGGTAATCGGCCTTATGTAGGTTGTTCTTACACCATCACGACACACGGCTACTTCGACTTTGCGAACCTTGCCGTCATCACTTAGAAATGTTCTTTGCACAAAAGCCAGAGGCCACTCAACACGAGGGCTCTGATCAACCCGCATCAATGCTATGTCCCCCATTTGGAAGTTCGGAAGTCCCTGATGCCATTTAGGTCTCACCTGCAAACCGACAAGGTACTCTTTTTCCCAACTATCCCAGAAGTTGTTGGCAAGATTTTGAACCTGTTTCCATTGGATCCTGTAAGAATCCTTCAACTTGACATCCGTGAGTTGACATGTGGGTAATTCTGGTGATTTTTGTGTCAACAACATGGAAGGTGAGAGTACATGCGGATCCTCTGGATCCGTTGAAACAGCGACAATGGGTCTAGAGTTTATGATAGCTGTGACTTCTGCCATGAGTGTTGTCAGTACCTCGTGCGTGAGCTCCTTTCATTTCACATCGAGTAACATGGAGTCAAGTATTCTGTGCGAAATACCAATCATCCTCTCCCAGATGCAACCCATATGTGAAGCATGAGGTGAGTTGAACCGCCAAACAGTGCCGCTGTTGACAAGATGATTAGACATCTCCATGTCTTTGACGTTGATAGATTGGATTCCGACAGCATCGGTGGATCCGACGAAATTTGTCCCCGTCCGACCGAAAAACACTGACAGGTCCGCGAATCGAATAGAACCTGCGAAGGGCATTGATAAACGAGGACGACGACATATCTTCAATGACCTCGATATGTACCGCCCGTATGACTAGGCATGTAAATAGCGCAGCCCATCTTTTCTGCTGGGAATTGGCCCCTCTGGTTCGACGAAAGGAGATATACCATGGTCCAAAAATGTCCACTCCAACATATGTAAATGGAGGCGAAGGAGTGAGGCGATCTGCTGGCAGATCAGCCATGAGCTGAACAGCGGTCTTTCCACGTAAACGAAGACAACGAACGCACTTCTGGATGAGAGATGAGATTAACCTCTTGGACCCGGTGATCCAGAAACCGGCCGCAGTGAAGTGTCGACCTTGATGATGAACCTTGCCATGGAAGTGAAGAACGATCAACTTCGCTGTATGGAGTTTGCCAGGAAGAATAACTGGGTTCTTCTCCAATGAATGGTATCCAGATTTATTCAGTCGACCTCCTACCCTCAAAATCCCTTCATCGTCTAAGTAAGGTGAAAGTGAAGAAATGTGACTGTCTTTAGGAATAGGTTTTGAATTTTGAAGGTTCTGGATTTCCTTTGGGAAAGCCTCTCTCTAAGTATGACTCATTTTGCTCTCTCCAGATTCGGAAGTTTTCCAGTTCCCGCGCTCCCCTCCTTGGAATCGAAACTCCCCACCTTAGTTTTGAAACGCTGAACAAACGAGAGCAGATTCCCTATGGCACAGGTAATGGATGTCCAGCCAGAAAACCTCTGGAATCTCTCTGAACCAAGACTATCGTGGCTGGTAGAAGTCGACGACTTAAGCGCGACAACATTCCGAACTTCGGCGTCTGAGGACTGATAAGAGGAAAATCCTATTTGCCAAGGATTTCACAGTCAAGAAGAAGTGAAGGGCCCCTCAACCAAGAATTTTGATCAAGTTGACATGCATCACTACATCTGGTTCCGATATACGCCGGATTCATGTTGGTAGGAACATGTTGCCATTGTGTTGGTTTGCTGACGTTCAAAATTCTGTCAATGCGGTTGGCCACATACGTGTAGAAGCGACGAACTCTCTTATTTATGTAGCCGAGGACGACATTACTATCAGAGTGGTAACGGATATCTGCTGGGTTGACATCTAATTGATCAGCGATGATCTGTCCAAGCTCTGTAGCAAGGACAGCGGAACAAAGTTCTAATCGTCGAATAGTATGCCCATGATGAGGGGCTACTTTGGCCTTTCCTAGAACAAAGCACACGTGAGAGTTTCCATCGTCTTCCGTGATCTTAAAATACGCTACTGCTGCAATGGCGTCCTTGGACGCGTCACAAAATATATGCAGACGTTGTTTCATTCCTTGATGAAGTCGTACCTCATAGTATGGCCTACGGACCTTACAGTAGTTTAACTCCTTCAGGGACCTTTTCCACTATTCCCAGTCACGTCGACTGTCTTCGGGAAGCGGATCATCCCAACCCACTGTTGATGAAATGAGATCCCTAAAGAGCAGCTTCCTTTTGAGGACAACAGGAGCTGCAAAGCCGAGTGGATCATATAGACCGTTTACCGTTGCTGAGATTCCACGTCTGGTATATGGCTTATCCTCAAGATGTGAATTGAATGTAAAGAAGTCCCCTGCCAGGTTCCAGGAGAGACCTAGACTTCTCTGTACAGGTGGGGAGTCAACGCTCAGGTTCAAGTTCTTGATATCTCCCGCAAGATCGTCTGGGCCGAAAGCCTCAAGCACATCCCTCCTGTTGGATGCAACTTTGTGAAATCTTATATTACCATTTGTTCGTAATGTATGCTGAGTGCGTTTCATCAAGGATGCAGCTGTAACGGCGTCATAAGTCGACGTCAGACCATCATCGACATAAAGTTACGATGAACAAATTCCGTCACATCA
Organism: Ylistrum balloti; assembly: GCF_031769215.1. Lineage (NCBI taxonomy): Eukaryota > Metazoa > Mollusca > Bivalvia > Pectinida > Pectinidae > Ylistrum > Ylistrum balloti. Next base: position 898,907 of record NW_026782318.1, on the reverse strand, counting down.
GCTTCCGCTCCCTCGACAGCTTGTCTGAGACCATAAGTGGCCACTGCAGGTGATGGCGAATTCCCAAAGACATGTGCTGTCATACGGTATTCGATCAGCTGTTTTGACGTGTTATTGTCTTCATGCCAGAAGAACCGAAGAAAATTCCGATGTGATTTATCTACCTTGAAACAGTAGAACATTTGCTCGACGTCACCTGTAATGGCTACAGGCTTAGTGCGGAACCTCAAAAGTACACCAAGTAAACTGTTCACCAAGTCTGGCCCTGCCATAAGTACGCTGTTGAGCAGATGAGTCAAATACTGCTCTTATCTTATCAGGATTTTTGGGGTAGTATATGCCGAAGAGAGGAAGGTACCAACGTTCTTCACCATCCTTCAGAGGAGGAGCAACTTCGGCATGCCAATTGTTCAATATCTTGGCCATAAACTCATGTGAGCACGCTTTACAGCGTCTCTGTGAAGGCTCCTGTCCAAGGACATTGCTCTTTGTAAGGCCTGAGATCTGTTGTCGGGAAGTCTAGGTCGATCTGGCTTGAACGGAAGGGGCGCTGACCAGTTTCCCTCTGAATTCTTTTTCATGCAGGAATCCATTATATGAAGAAACTCCTTGTCCTCCACTGATAAGCCTGGCACATCATCGTTTGGTCCTTTGAGGTAGACGGGGAAACAGGGCTCTGGGCTATCCGCCTTTACCTCAAAGCAATTAGGACAGGGCTCCATCAAGGAAGGACGTCCATTTCTCAGGGTGTAAGTCTTGTTGCTAGTGACGAAAGGTGTCTGATGAGCACTTCCAAGACAGACCAATAATTACCCATCCAAGTTTGAGTCTTTGCCCATAAGGCCCATCAGGTGGATCAATCTTCTGGTCTTCCACATGGTGTGCAGTGGGGAGGTCTCGCCCTATGAGCATCATAATATCGGCTTTAGGATATAATGCAGGAAGGTAATCTGCTATCTCACGTAAATGGGGGTGATGAAAGGCAGCCTCCGGAGTCGGTATCTCATCCCGAGCATCTGGTATCATGTCTCACTCAATCAAATCTGGTAGGTCAAGAGCCGCTGTGCCATCAACAACATATCCTCTTGCTTTTCGTCCTGAAGCTGAAATGTAGCCTGAGCATGAGGATAGTGTATACTCGGTGTGGTTGCCTTCTTCACCAAAGTAGTCAAAGAAACTAGTCCTAGCAAGTGTTTGGTTAGTCTGATCATCAATGATGGCATAGAGTCTGAGAGCTTGGTCTGACTGGCCAGTAGGGTACACCTTCACAAGGACAGTCTTCGCGCAGGATTTACTCATGCCCAAGGGATTCTTGCACACCTGTGTACATGTTGAATTAACAGGATTTGTAGGAGTTGTATTAGCTTGTTCCTTATCTGGAACTGATGACTTGCTGAGAGGAGTTGTAATGTGTAGAGCTGACGGATGTCGGTTACTGTTGCAAATTTCACATTTCATGGCTACATCACAATCCTTGGCCAAGTGTTTTCCAGGGCCACAGCACCTAAAGCAGAGAGAGTTCTCACGAAGAAACTTCTTCCTTTCCTCAATAGGCTTCGATCTGAAACCTCTACATTTGTTGAGCGTGTGTTTTGTCTTATGTAAAGGACGGGACAGGGCAGGCTCTGATGTTTTTTTTTCACCTCAGTTTTTCTTGCAGACACCAAAGCCTTGGGAGGTCTGTTTCCTGTTTTGACAGGTTTTGACATAGTGGTAGACGCATCTGGCTGGTCATATTTGAACCCAGGGTCATTTCTCGCCCTTGCAATGTCGCGCAGGAATTCTATGTAAACAGTGAAAGGAGGGTATGACGCACCATGGTTTTTCTTGTACTTGATACCATGTGTAGTCCACTTTTGCTGTATACTAACAGGTAACTTGGCCACTATAGGGTTTACTCCAGAAGATGAGTCATAGTATGCCAACAAGGTAGAGTATTGTTTGTCTGCTTTCCTAGCAGCAATCTCGGATACAAGGTCAACAAGTTCAAACAATCGACTATTGTCTTTGTTCGAAATATTGGGGAAAGCAGCGACATGGGCTTTCAGACAAGCCTCCACCATCTCTGGACCAGCATAACGATCCTCTAATCTTTCCCAGATTCTTGCCACCCCTACCTTTGGGTCCTCAGGGTATACAGATCTTGTATTCAGGGCTTGCCTGCTGGAATCTGCACCCAGCCATTTTACCAGGAGGTCCATTTCCGCTGTAGCAGAAGCTCCAAGCTCTGTTATAATACCTCTGAAACTAGATTTCCATACGGCATAGGTCTCTGGGCAGTCTGTGAACTTAGTAAGTCTAGACAGGAGTAAATCCTTTTTCAAGAGGTACTTTGAGAACTCAGCACATATATCAAAGTGATGGTTTGTAGGTGGTGGGTGAAATTCTTGCGCATCCGGGCTCAAAGCATTTGTCGTTGGTGAGGTAATTGCACATGGTATATTGTTGGTTGAAACGACTAGTGATATGTCTAACAATGGCAATTGACCCGGAGTGGACGACATTTGTTGACTTTGTTTCGAAGGCTGTGGCATGCGTGGTTCGGGGTTTTCAAGCAACGTATTGGCATTGGAGGTACATGTAGGTAACTCAAAATGAGGTAAGTATCCTCGGGAGGATTGTAACAAAGTGGGTGAGCAGTCAAACCTGACCTGAGTTAAAGGTGTATGGCTATAACACCCTGATGCTTCATCGATACATGACTCAGATTCCTTGTGAGACGACACGCTACTCCCTCTGACAAACTTCCTTACTGGTTCAGGTTCTGAGGAGAGATTAAGCCTCAAGTTCTGTTCCTCCACAAATCGTGTCACTCTAGTTGACTCATACGACAAACTGCTGTCATCACTGTCACTTTGTTGTTCTATCATAGTTCTCAGCTTGGCCTCAGCTTCCTTAACTTCCCTTTTTAGCGCCAATACATCAAGTTCCGCTTGGAGCACAGCTTGTTGTTTTTTAATTGAAGCCTCTTCCTCTGCGAGCTTTAGTCGCTCCCTCTTAATCTCGGTGTCAGCCCTCTGTTGTTTAACCATGGACGTTGTAGATGAGGTTGAGGTCCTTAACCTATGTTTTGATGATACATGTGTGTTCACAGATCCCTGTGTTGATATCATAGACTTATGTTTTGATGACACATGTGTGTTAACAGACCCTTGTGCTGATAAAGTTGGTTTACTTTCTGCTAATTCAGCGTTGATCATTGATAAGGCCCTTTGGTACTTATCTGTCAAAACATTTAGGATAAGTAACTGTGATGAGTATTACCTGCTACTCTGATTACATGGGTTTCTGGACTGGAAGCATATGAACTCTGTCGAGACCTTTTTATAATCTGCGAAGGTGCTGGTGAGGTCATCCTTAATGTTGCTGATGTCGGCCAGTGGGCTGGTGGCTGCGTTAAACAACGCAGATAATACTGATTCTAGATTTTTTCGTTTGTTTGACATGTTTCTATGATATTTAAGAACAGCATGCTCAAATTGTTCCATACCTTTGGTGCTTTTCGTCCGGGGACGGGTGCCTGTGACTGATGACGTCATTTGCATGCAGGTGGTTGATTTCTTACTCTGGTGTCTCAAATCTTTTATTCGTTCATTGAAGTTTTCATTGCGGTCAGTATCACCAAACTCTGGTACATTGGTGCGTCACATCACAGAACCTCCGGAGAGGGTAAGAAATCACTGGTGAGCACTAGATCTAAATGACACATGAAGATAATTGAGTAAAACGGCTCCTAGCTGTACTGCAAAACACATGTAAACAAACTGGAGATCACAACAAGTCCGATAACTCTTGCCGAACTTTAAAGATGCGCGTTCCGTAATACAGCAGAAAATATTTTTTTATAACATCACAATAAGACCAGGTGCCCGGAAGGGTAAGCGTCTTCTTCTTCATTGCAACTCCCGCCATGTAAACCTTGGTTAAACCAATTAATTAATGTCATGTTCTCAAATGAGAACAACGTATACAACAACAGAACCAACAGACAAAGTGCTGATGATCAGACACGTCCAACTTCATATCTCACAAAGAAATAAAAACACGTTTACGCTTTCCATTCAGGCCTACAAATCTTTGTCGATCCAAATAGGTGATCAGTAGATAAATTTTAATTATAATTTTAGTTACTGCATAAAAGAGATTACCAAATGAAAACTTGAAGTATGAATATTTTTATCCTGCAAATGTGCATTTATGTTCGCAGAAAGGGACAGTCTCTACACATACATGCCCATAGGCCATATCCATTTCCTGATTCTACTATTAGAACATGAAATATACCCGTATTATTTATTTTTCTAACATATTAATGTTATATTAAAATATTGATTTAAGATATTCATAGAAATGAAAATTTTTTTTCTATGGTTTGTTGTGTCTATTTTAACATTTATTGATGGCGCTGCTTTAAAGGAGATCAAATGTTTTAATAAATCGACCATTTGACGTGCAATAGAACAGTGTAATTGTGTAATTTTTCCGGTCGTTCAGAATTAAATGATTACGAAATTGATACCAATTTTACAGTATCAAATATTTTTCCGTCTAAAAGTTTCACGTACAGCAAACAAAATTTTGAAGTTTTTGAATGAATTTCCATAACATAAACCTTGATATCAAAGTTGGATATTCTCGATATAGAAGACACTTAGATTACAGAACGATTTAGTATCAATATCATCAGCATCAGCCGTGTTATATCTTAAATCATTATCATTACATTCATAACGGCCCGTCAACACATAAAATGTCATTAGGGCCATCAACCGGTGAAAACGGAAATAACATCAAACAAACTAAAAGGTAAAAGACAAATGCTGAAAATCTTAAATTGCTATATTATCACAAAGGATTAAAATGTTCAGTCATAATCCGTAATAAGGACAAACATCTTTCAGATAACCTAGACATTAATCACTAGTTTCAAAAAGAGTTTTTAGACCTACACATTATAATAAAAAATTATCTGGTAGACAGAAATTCAATGAAGCACAGGGGATTATCTAGTCCCCTTCCTTTAACGAACGTGTTATTTGATTGGAACTAATATCCACAAATGAACTCTAATCAGCGAATTCATTTTTCCATGAACGAATTAGTTCAAAATGCTTATTTATTCCACGGTACTTTTTCATCCAGGAGATCAAATGCCGAAGCTTGTGTTTGATTTAAACATATTTTATTGTCATCAAACAACCGGGATTAGGCACAAGTTACAACAACTTAGTGACACCTTCTCCCGAAAACAGTACATTAATCAACATATTTACAATATAGTAGACTTAAAGTTTGGTAATCAAAATAAATATATATCAAAACAGAGGAGAGATGAAAAATGGAAAAGAACAGAATAGAGAAAGATTAACAGAGCCTGGGAAGAAGCATAGATGATAATGTGATTATGGACAACCTATAAGCATATATTTTTATCTGCCATTAACTTTAAACCGATTAGTGTTTTTAATGAAACTGACCGAAAGATGATTCCGTTTTGTTCATCAGACAGGTTTGGAGAACCGTTAAGAAGAATATTAATTGTGACATTACAATAACGAGATACATCATTAAATAAGACTACAAGTTGTCTTAAGTACAACATACATTAAACAATAATGCATTACATTTTCACAGACATTGCCACGTGCGCAAGCTGGATAATTTATTATATTAACTCTAAACAATCACATTTTAAACTACTGCACGTGTTACACAACCTTTTGTGTAAAACATTCAGTTTTCTATTTCCAATATTATAATAAATGGTTAAGTTGTTTGGATTTTGGTGGATTTTTTATTTGAAGCAGTTGATGAATGGCTGATCTCTGGCGCTAATTGGTATATTGTTCCATAGTCTAATTGTAGATGGAAAGAAAGATTCATAAGAAGTAGACAAACGGAAGTTAGGAAGAGTATAGTTTTTATTATTTCTTACATTACATACATTACGTTCGCCTACCCTAGGTGGAAGAAGGTTACTTAAAAAGGAAGGAGTTTGATTATAATGAACTTCATACATAAGTGAAAGTTTATTTAATTTTCTTCTTTCTGATAACGGTTGAAGCTGTGATTCATAATACAATGACTGTTTGCTTGTAAAAGATGGCTTACCAGTAAGGATTTTTGCTGCCTCAAGTTGAACTTGTTCCAGCTTGTTTGCATCTGCCAGAGAGCAACCATCCCAAACTTTACATGCATATTCCAAAACAGGCATTACAAATGATTTATATATTCTTGATAAAGTTGAATTGACATTGAATGATGCGACATAAAACCAGATTGTTTTTCATAAAAAAATGAGTGGTCAATAAAAAAGATTGTAAAGACACTTAAACACAACCCTTTCAAAAACTTTACCAATACATGATAATAATGTAATCGGGCGATAGTTTGTCACCAAATGCCGGTCTCCCTTTTTAAATAGAGGTCAAACAATTCCTTTTCCCTAAATAACAGGGAAAACATTTTGGCTCATTGACATATCAAACAGAATTGTCAAGGGCTTAGATATAGAATTTGCTGTGAACTTCAACATGTGATGGCTTATGGAATCATGACCGGATGCTTTACCTAATTTGAGGATTTTCAAAAAATCACAAATTGCATCACATTGGATATAAAGGGATTCAAGAAAAAAGTCAGTTCTGGAATCAAAGGTTGGTAACGGGACATCATTTTCATCTAAGGTTGAAATTGAACAAAATAGTTACTGAAAATATTAGATTTTTCAATATCGCCCAGTTCAACATTTCCATTCTCAGGATTTACAAGTGGCGGAACAACTTCCTGTGACCCAGATTGCTTAAATAATTTACGAACAAGTCTCCAGTAAGATTTAGAATTACTAGTATCAAGATTGTCAATAATATTTCCAACATTATCATAAAATAATTCTTTTGCATGTTTTTTCATATTGTTAACCTTATTTCTTTGCCTTTTATAGTTTGAAAGATTGACTATAGACTTATCTTCTTTATGAAATCTATCCCGCAGCCTCATACCTTTTCTCAGTTCAGAATTCATTCACAGTTTATCATGAGGTCATATAATAATTGATTTATTTGGGATACATTCTGCTGCAAAAGATAAAAACTGTTTAGTAAATTCAACACTAGCATATCGTCAACAAAATCGAAATTTTGAACAAAAATGTAGCCCAATTAAAGTTATTTATCAGACGGTTGAACAAATCAAAATCAGCATGTTTGTATAACAAAACTTGACGAGTATAGGTGTGAGATAGATTTACTGGTACAGATAAAAATACTACACATGCATCATGGTCACTAATGTTTCGGTCTATCATAATTACATTTTAATCACTACATTTAGATGTATCACTTAATAAAATAGGATCATTCCGTGTCTACTTGGTTCATTAATAACATTGGTTAAATCTAATTCTTACATAATTTACTGTAATATATGGAACCTTCTGGTCTATAAACAATACATAATAAAATATATTGACGACCTATTTCAATCTGTATCCAAAGAATTTCTCCGTCCAAAAATCCAAGATCATTTCTTCGACTACATTTTAAGGAGTTAGAAAATAAACCAATATTCCTCCATCTGAGATATTTCGATCTTTTCTAAAAGGTTCCAAAAAAAAGTATACATAATTCAGTTGATGATACATGGTGATCTAAGTGTGTTTCAGTAAAACACAAAATATTATACTCATTGGCGATATTTTCAATATAACCCAATTTATTTCGAATGCTTCTAGTATTTAAATGAAATATAGTTAATTCGTTTTCAGTGGGACCGGGGTTGGTTTCCACATCTATGTCTAGGATCAAAAGTAAAAATAAAATATGACAAAAACATATATTATTAAATTGAGAATGTAAGCCCATTGACATCAGAGATGCTACACTCGCTTTAGCACTAGATATTAGAATGGTTTTATGATATGTATATTCACTAGAAACAATCTCGATATTGATATGTATTTTATAAAAATTTTATAATTTGTCCTCCATAACATTTATAATAAAAATTTCCGATCGAGGGCCTGTGCCAAATTGCAGACAAATCACCTTTTAACCATATTCAAAAACTGTAAATCGCACAGCCCAGCCAGCACTGTGATGTCGGGCCAACATCGACTCGATGTTGCAATATATGTCGGCCCAACATCGGGTTACAAAGGCGGCCCGATATCGAGCCAGCTTCCATTTGCAACGCGTTTTGATGGCAGTCCGATATCGGCATGCATATCGGCCCGATGTCTGTAATCATCCCGACAACGAAATCACACTCCCCCATGACAACAAAATGACAGCCTCAGTATGTTGAGCATACGTCAACCCTACATCCACCCTACAACGAAAAAAAAATTCTCCTAGTGCTAATATGCAGCCTACGAAGTTAAAAGGCACTGGGTCATCCAGCAGAGTATATGTTGTTCATGGGAACTGGCAATGAACAAACTACAAATGAAAATTACCAGTTGTTAAACATATCCTTGAAAATAACTGATAACTGAAACAATTATTTATTGGAAACATCATACAATATTATGATAAATCAAGAAATCCTAATGATTCATACATATTTCTGTGCTAAAATAACAAGAGCTGTTCAAACAAATGTTTATCAGTATTTTCACATATTGAATAAATGAGTTTTACATGGTTTGCTCAACGGTATCAAATTATTGAAATTAATTCACATTTTTATCACATAAAAAGTACAAAACATAAATAAAAGCTGATTTTTTTTTTAAATCAATGCTGCAGACTCGACAATATAATTGATTCACATTTTTATCTCATAAAAAGTACAAAACATTAAAAAAAACTGAACATTTTTAAATCAATGCTGCAGACTTGACAATTTTAGCTTTCCCTCTTCTTTGAAGAGGTATAAAGCTAATAAAACGATTATGGTTGATTCAAATCTTAAAGTATTTCATATTTGCTGAACTAAAATTTAGAACAATGTATTGAACTAAGTAACAGAATGGCAAGTTTTGAGACGTTGACACTCAATATGACTACATGAAATTGCAGACAAAACTAGATATGAAAATACATTGCAAACAAGACTAGATAAATATATATATATACATAACATTTTTAAATCAATGCTGTTTTATACCTGGTATATAAAACAACAAAAAAGTCTGGATAAAAAAAACCCATACATTTCAATAACAATTTTACAATTTTATAACTTAAACAAAACAAGAACATCCAAAAGACTAATATCACACGAAGATATATTTACAAACCAAGGATTATCTGATGTACAAATGTCAATGAAAAATATTTATTATGCTGATCAATATTGCATCATTGACATCCAACAAGTTATCAATTGAGTGATAGAACCAATAAAGGCAAGACAAATTTTATGTATGTAAACCAACAAGAGTGTCACAAGCGAAGGCCTGATAATTATACACTAGTCAGACCCAATCATAAGTGTACTGAGATTAAAAAGCAATGTCAAAGGATTTAAGAGCAAATCCGTTGAAAATGATATTCTAAACGTTAGGTTGTCTAGCTGAACACACAAAAACAAGCAACATTAAACACAATTTATACTTTATGTTACCCCGACAGACTGTAACTTGTGTCAAATCAAACTGCCATTTCGGAAAACAAAACTTCCTGATTATGTCTACAGTGTACACAACAGAAACACTTTCTCTACAATACAAATATTTGTTTCAAGAAAAGTTGCAGAACAAAACTTTAGAAATACTATATCAATTTTGAGAGTAATAAACATAGTAATGAATCATATGAAGGTTGAAAAATATTGGTTGAGAATTGTAGATCTCCGGACAAATACGTTTCCTATGGACGGATAGATTGAGCCATATCAGCAATAGTGACACCAACAGACAGGACTATAAACATCTTGAAATTGTTTTGGCACATAGTGTATATATTTTAAATATCATTTTAATTTGCCATTTTAAAACAGATCAAAGAGGGATCTTGGAACCAAACGTTGATAATATTGGATGGAGGCTAACGATAAGTTTATGCAAGAGATCCCAAAGGGATCTTGGTGACCAATACTGAATGGCCTTCATTGGTCTTATGGTGAACATATGTTTTTTTGCTTTCCGTTATTCTTCACTTTCTTTCCTCTCTTCCTGTAATTTATTTCATAACAAGCAGAAGCAATATATGAAGTCGTGAAAATAATCTGCTCTTGATATGAATCTAAACTGAATGGGCACAATTAGGGACCTAGGGTAACCTACATTTGAAGTTTCAGAAATATTCCTCCAGTACATAGTTGTATTTCTCAAGAAATAGAAACAACTGTCGGTCATTTTGTTTTTTACATCGGACTCAAAATTCAATGGACATATAAGATTAGGGACCAGTGGGAACCTACATTAGAAGTTCGAGAAATATCCTCTTGTATTTCTCAAGAAGTAGCGATAACAATTTTTTACCGATGGACATATGACGAATGCAAGGTGATTTGATCATCAGATTGTGGGCTAAAAATAACACTGACTACAAATCACCAATAAAATTCAGTCATGAATACACTAATGAATGTTTTCTATCTGAATCATTCTCAGCATGTTCTAGATTTCCTTCTAGCTGTGCAACTTTATGTGCATCCTGGCGTCTTTTTCGCCACTGTCGCGGTTCTCAGCCATTCGCGAACACCTAGCTCTACTTCCAATTCAGAGCTATCAGGCTTTACTTTCCTAACCGCCTCTGAAATTATTTTTTTTAAAAAAACACATCTTAATAGAAATGGACATTTTAGCATATCAATGAAATGCTTTTTCCAAGCATTTGAGAAATGAATGATGAATGTATAAAGGTGGAATACCTGATCTAACATTCTCACACAATGACAGAAGAAAAATCTATAAAACTAGAAAATGTCTGTAAGACATAAATGACCCCGCCCCCATGTGAAATAATAGTGAAAAGTCCATAAGAGTGGATCAATTTGATTGATATGCAAAACAATGTACAAATTAAGTTCCACACTGATGTTGATAAGTTGATTTAATGTACATGAATTTTTATTTTTTCTCTCCAGAAAAAATGAGTGAGTATCTTGAGTGAACAGTTATGGTTAAACATATCTGGATACAAAACGACTGAAACAGAGATAATTGTCAGATTTAATCACTGTAAGCGAAATCAGACAATTCTTTTGTTCTCAAGTTATCTCCCTCTGATTGCCAATCTGGTTTTGTTCCAAAACAAACATCACTATGCAGTTTGTAATGTCAAGAAACCCCACTTCACTAATTTTTGTCAAAATCAGACAAAAATTAAATTTTTGATCCAAGTGTTATCTCTCCATGGTGGACAGTTATCTCCCCATGGTGGACATTTAGCCTTTTCGGAAAACAGAGGTCTTCATTGTCTTAATACCCACAAGTACCAAATTTCGTTGAAATTGGATGACGTTCATATTTTTCAAGTTATCTCCCCCTGGCAGCCATCTTGTTTAGAATGCAGGGAAACTCAAAACATGAAGTCTAGATCCATACTTGATATTTGTATGAAGATTAATTAAAATTGGCTTCAGAATAAAGTTATGGGCTTTTCCATTAAGATATCTACTCCGCCCCAGAACTCCAGGTTTTGTTTAGGGGTACCACCCATAGAATTTCTCTGGATCATTTCCTTTATATGTAATAGAAGTAAGAGGCAGGAAACCCAACCATGGATAGAAGCCATTTTATTTCCATGTAGATGTTTTTCTGGAATAGCTCTAAGTGGTATTTACTGATTCGGGATGCAACGTGACGGATGGACGTGGGCAATGCTATATAATATGTCCCCTGCCATTTTATGGCGGGGGAATAAAAATCATCACGAAAGGGTCAGAGTAAATGAAAATTAACTAAATGCATAGAATAATGGTATGGCTGACTGTTTAAAACAGGGTGTATTAATGTTTTATGTACATCAATAGAGATGTGAAAAACTGTCAATGGATTTTGCATTTATTTGACCCTTGACTTTGAGACATCACTCAACATGAGATATTATAACATTTTCAATATGAAAACCTGATAGAGTTATGGCTCAAATCAACTTAAGATATCAGCAAGGTAATAGGCTCAGACAAACTAACAACACAGTGAACACAGCTACTACATTAATTCTAAAGAATTATAAATACACTAAGTGCTTACTTTGGATAACAGTGGCTAGCCGCAAATTCTCCCAAAAGGCATTTTCCCTTTCTTGCCATACCAGTTATACTGGGGGGCAAGACTTGATCTAACTGTGCTTTTCAGGACCCTTCTGACCATGTCCTTAGTTGTCTTCCCTCCAATTACAGACAGATGATTGATCTGAAAACAAACATGCTTTTTGAAAAGACAATCTTAAATCTTTAATACTGAGTAATAAATGCCTTTCGAAATTTAAGTTTATTCATGTATTTAAAGATAATCTATCAAGAAAAGTGATTTTATTTGATTTTTTCTTTCAAATAACTGCTCAATTTGCATATCTACATGTATAATTAATTTCAATACTTACAACTGATTTTAGGACGTTGGTGCGTTGAAGTTTTTCTTCAAGAGCATTTAACTCATCCAAATTGTTGTGGGGGATTACAATGTCTTCTGGCATGTCTTACACTAGTCCTGCGGTCTGTCCTTGTCCGGAGATGCTTATTTCCCCAACCTTTTTGAGGATGGATTCCATAATGTTCTGCTGCTTGCTTTGGGTAGCCTAGATTTGTTCAAGCAGGGTAAATAAACGAACATCACGTGCTGTAAATGACAAGAGACACCTTCCTTATTAAATATATTAATACTAAAATTTAAGTGGCGCCGCAATGGGAACCAGAAAATGTAAAGCACTTCTGCAAAACAAATATGAATATTGCAAGAACTCTATTTGAGAGAAATGAGAGGCAATTATATTAGATTATAAAGATAATCATGTCAAAATCAGATAGAAATATCATTTCACATAAAATGTTGGCTGTGGGTTATTCCATTAAAGTATGTATATACCCAAGAGATGAAGGCTGATTAAAACCACTTTTAAGAAAGTCAGGAAACTACTTCTATGGGTGGTCCCTGTTCCAGAAACCTGGCTTTAGCCCTGTGCTAACTCATATAAAGCCAAACTTTTTTAAGCAAAAGTTGCTATAGGCACATCTTTCCGTTTACCTACATTCATGATTGTGGGCGGGGGGAGGAGGGGCTGAGGGGGGCATATCCGTGGTACTCTTGTTAAAAAATATGGATGATAAGTTAGCAATTTTTTATTGTGGCCTTATGTCGAAAATATTCTCCTACTTAATAAATACATGCTAAAACTAAGGGTTTTCTGAAAATTTAGTTATTTTGCCAATGCTAGTTAAACAAATATCAAACATTATGGTTTAATGTTAATTATCAGGAGGGAACTAGTTCATGGATTTGGTTTTTTGATAATAAATTCAAACTTTATTGGTAGTCTGTTTTGAATAAAATAAACTTTTCTTGTAGTCTGTTCTGAATAAAGTAAAACTTTACCTATAATCTCTGTTTTTAAATTAAGAATGAAATCAAACTTTATTGATAGTCTGTAAAACCAGTCTTTATACAAAAGATTTGAACAATGCACTTTCAAAAGAGCTGAATCTAGCTTACTTTTGATTCAGTGTTAGTTTGGTAAGGCCGGGAATAGTTGTGTTGTTCTGACTTCATTTCTTGGAAATAAACCACAAAGAAGCTAAACTGAAAACCAAGTTAGAAAAACCATAAATGTACCAGCAACTCTTTATAAGGAGTGATTCAATATGATTAATCATACAAAAGTATTCCAATACACAATCAGAACTTTTATTCTTGTTTATACCTGTATACTTAGACATATAGAATTTAATGATGTGACGCCTCGTTAACATTAGCATCAGTTATGTCAGTAACATATGGCACAAAGAACTTACACAATGAGTGAACATGCTATTTTTGTCGATTACTAATGGTTTTCTCACTCAATACAAAATATGCTCATTTCACTCTGTATGACAGAATATACTGATATAGATATGAATTTCCCCATAAATATTTGACTATTTATCATGGTTTACAATAAATTCTGCCTTAGTGGACTTCCTGTATTCAATGCTATTCTCATTGTTGAAACTTGTCGAAGTTGTGAAAACAAAACTAAAACAACTATTCACGAGTTATCTCCCCTTCTTCTGCATTGATAGTGTCAGACACTACAACATATCAGCTTTGAGCTATGCATTTTTATCATTGAAATCCCCATGTTGGGTCATTAAAACTACCATGGCTATATAAGGATGAGGTGACTGTTCAGGCCTACAGGCCTTTCGATGGGGATTTTCTCATATTCCGGAAAATAATAAAAAAAAAATCAATTTAACAGTTGTATGGTCACATTTCACCTGTTTGAACGGGTGTTCCTTCATCTCCATGCATCTCTTTCCTTGCCTCTGCCACAGTTTTCTTCCCTGTTTGTCTGATGTCTACTGAATTTTTGTGTGTACATTGTTTATAAGCGTTTCTACAGTAAGTCATGGCTGGCATGTATAGTTTGGTGTTATCGTGTGTGTGTGTGTTTTTTCAATATGTGGTTTTGGTGTGTATGTGACGTTTAAATCTAATATATATATAAAGGCTATATATATTTACAACATTTTATTACATACATCTTATCTGTACAGAATAACTAACATCAAATAAAGAAATATTAACTTAACTGGGACATGTAAACACTATAATTGTGGATGCAAGGATTTTGGTGTCCAAAAAAGGAAAAACAACTATAGAGAAATCGATATAATCACGTTTATCATATTTTTCGCGTATAGTTGCAGTTTGAATCTATTAAAACGGCACTAAAAAATTTACAGAAATTCGACAGGAGTGTAATACTCGATAAAATCTTCAAGTGCACAACCTCAGGTGGGTGTAGTAATTTGAGAAAACTTGAGTGGTCTATTTTTTCTTTCTCATCAATCTAGCTGACCCTGATAAACGCAATATTTGTTACGTTATCTTAAATTGTTTTTCTCACCTATAACACCATAGACAGCTAATATCATTGAAAAAAAATTCAAAACGAAACTGGTTGAGAAAAGTTTGACAGTGTGATGTACGAGCTGACATTTGGCTTCGCTCTAATGAAATTTTAAATATTAAGTATCTGGTAATGCTAATTTGTTAATCTGAATGAATTATTACCAAATGAAGTCAACAATTTTTGTTTTAGTATCGTTTTCTTTATCGTTCATGATTGTACTATGGCCATTTATCTTCCAAATGAGCTCTGGATGACCTTATTCTGTATTGTAGGCAATAGGAATATATGGTTTTCACCATCCGTTCGTGCCTTCTTAGTAAGTCCCTCACAATTTTGATATCTCCTTCAAAAGCACAAAAATGATTTTGATGGAAAATTCAATGGCATTATCTTATGGTCTCAGTTCCCCCTTCTCCCGTACCTCCAGTACAGGTTTGAGTTTGTTATATACATAAGAAGACATGATATGTACCTCAAGTACACATTATATGTACCTCAGGTACTGGTTATATATATGTTTTATTTTGCTCTGGACATGTTTTGTATCCATATTTTATGTAAATACAAAACACGTTTGAAATTCATGTATCATTTTGAATGCAATGCTGACTAATAAAGATTGAGTTAATTACTGGAATCTCACATGCCAAGAAATATTTGAATTATGATCTTTTAAACTTTGTTTTCATATAAGATGGGCATGCCTGATCTTGGACATGAAGGAGAATTTATGCTCACAAATAAGTATGTAATTTCAAGTTCATAACTGGAATTTCATGAATGAATTTGCATTATTTTTATTTATTTGTTTCACTGTATTGGGTTGACAAAATATGGTAATAATTTAATTTTATATTGGACTCGAACTCCAAATATGATGTACCATGTCTATACCATATTAAGTCAATAATACACTGTGTAAAAATGTAATATTGTGTCTTACTGAATTGCTCTTAATATCGAACTTTTACAGAAATTTTCATTTTAATACATAAAATGTTCGATCATGTTAAACATAATATATTAACATAATCATATCTTACATGCATAATAATGATATTTAGTTGTGTATGAATTACTGAGAATGTATAGAAAACAATCAACACATGTATATATCATTTGTCCAATGACATTACAAGAAATCGGCAGGTTAAAATTGATAATGACTGCCTTTTGTGGTTAGATATGTAAAGCTGATATGCTTCGTTGGAATGTAATAAAATTCCTATCGCAGAAGTAAAAAAAACGGGAAATTCAAACGAAGAAATATACCTCCACGCAGAAGAGCGTAACAATAAACCCGTCAATCGATCTCCCGATAGCCGCATTGGTATCGATCCCAGTACCTCTCACATGCTAAGCGAGCGCTCTACCACTTGAGCTAATTCCCCTACATAAGACATGAATTTATTTGTTTTGTTCTGAACTTAAGAGTGCATACACATAGACACTGATAAATAAGTACACAAAAGTACATGTTTAATCCTTAAAAGTTGATAATTCTTCGTTGCAAATATTTTACATTATTGAACACTTGCAGACAGAGACGTCTCTAAATATAGGTTTACTAGCATCCCTATTAACAAAAGTACAGAAAGGGAAAAACGCCATCGTATACGTCATGCAGTAAAAAACGTTTGTATATACAAATTTATTAATCATACGAAGACTTTTTCTTTTTGAAAGTATACGATACCTACATATTTACACAGTGCACTGTGTGTTATAATCGCTATACCATCCCCGCTGATTATTTATATAGTATCTTTCATTTTTTATGCTGCTTTGTATCCTCATTGTAAATACTCTAAATTACTTATATGTAAACAGTTTGTATTAATACAAATAACACTGATTTGTACATGTTCAGTTATCTCCCCTTTAGTGATTATTTCCTTTATAAAGACGACAGATTAATTAATATGTAGTGTTTTCTACTTTGATATCTCTGTATATTGTTTTATGTTACTGGAAGATTAACACGATTGCTAACTTTAAATGCTGAATGTTGATATAATTGTTCAGTCTATTTACTCATAATATAGTCAAAAGCGAGACAAAATTATAATATAATTCATTTCATGTCTTTTTATTAGTGGGTACCTATATGATAACAAAAAACTTTTTTTAGGCTTTCTAAGTACATTTTTATAAAATAATATATTTAACAATGTTTTTAATGTAAAATATATTTCATATATAACCATGGATATTTAACGGTATAGACAAATTAAAATATTACACAAATTAGAAAGATACTCATCTGTCAGTAAAGTTTTTAATATTTTTCAATTTAACGATAATAGTTTTTGTTATCTGTTTTAATGTAGAAATTGTTTTTAATTAATCCGTCTGTTTAACTTCTAAAAATATGTTGTTTTTTCCGTATTTGCCCAATGTGCATTCCAATAAAAGAGAATTTCAAGCATCATATTGGCTCATTGTGCTGATTTCGAGCTATTTTTTGTCTTTGTCTTTCTCATCGTTAAAATGATGCTTACATCATTCTAAACATGACATTGCTGTTTCATAAAATACTTTTGAATATTAGTCATTTTTAAATAAAGCTGTATTTAAGAACAGGATCAGTCCGTGTTCGCCAACATCTTACTTTTGTAAACATTTGGTAGTTAATTACAGTGATTTATTATATAATACAAAGTCAGTAATAAGGTTTTATCATCAAATAAATTTATCGTAAGAAAATAGTGTGTTTATATTGATATTTAAAGTCGCTACTGTTATATTAAATCTTTCTAATAAAACCTTGTATTTGTTCAGTATTCTATAACAATGCTGATGTCCATAAGAATGTTTCCGCCTACTGTTGTTTGTTAATTTCACTGTTAAAATCGAATGTGATTGCTTCGAGCAGACGCACGACGTATCCGTTAAACTTGGGTCAGATAGCTGAAACGGTTTTTCAAACAAGTTAGTACCTGTTGAATGTTTTGAATAAGCCGCTTTCATCTCAAACTCGTCGTCATTGTAAACAAGAAGAAATCGTGACCCTGGCCTCTTTTACTTTCAACGAGCGCAGTCTAGTGGAGAAAAAAGTTATAACTAAGGTAGGTAATCGAGTCTTTTGTCTTTTTCGACTAAGAAATCATTTTTTTCTTCGAGTCGTTGGCAACAAGTGTTTGTAAAATTTATTTTAATTATTGCAGACTTTCTGTATGACTTTTTTTTCACAAGAAGGGTTGGAAAG
This sequence comes from Ylistrum balloti, assembly GCF_031769215.1. Taxonomy (NCBI): domain Eukaryota; kingdom Metazoa; phylum Mollusca; class Bivalvia; order Pectinida; family Pectinidae; genus Ylistrum; species Ylistrum balloti. The sequence goes on along the minus strand of NW_026782318.1, from coordinate 880,691 downwards.
TCAAGATATATTTTATCTAATCAATAGGTGTCAGTTTTTATCGTGCTTTAATATGTTTAGCGACACTTCCATTCAAGGTGGAATAGGTATTTATCAACTTAAAATTTCTAGATAGTATGCAATAGAGCGTTTACTATGTTTAAAAATTTGTTGTATGACTGTTTCTTAAGTAAATGACAACCCATTCACAACTTGCATTCTTTCCATATAAGTTTTGATCTGGTGGTAAGAATGAATAATTTTGACATTTCATCGGACAGTGTCTACAACGCTCAGTTTTATCAAAGTGATGTTATCATCATTGCAGCTCAATTTCTGTGATGGTAATGGCAAATAAAATTTTGGTTTTCTGTCAAACATATCAGAGTTATTTCCCTTAGTGAAAGCATATCCACTAATTATAGATATCAACCCGTCGGTTTCTCATATTTCTCAAGTTTGGCCTACTGATATTTGACAACACAAGACATATTGCTGATTATCGCCATGTCGTTAAGTAATATGGAAAATATTTTACACTCATAACGGTTACATCGAACAGGAACTGGTTGTGATTTATTTGAATTTGGCGGATTGTTTGTAGGAAGTTTTTCCCATAATTTGTACCTAATGTGTTTAGATAGTGGAACTGCGTCACTTGTGGCTAGTTAGTCATCCCTGGCTAGTTGGTCACCTGACTAGTTAGTCTCCTAGTTTTTCACCTGGCTAGTTAGTCATCCCTGGCTAGTTAGTCACCTGACTAGTTAGTAACATGGCTAGTTAGTCACCTGGCTAGTTAGTTACCTAGTTAGTCACCTGGCTAGTTAGTTACCTAGTTAGTCACCTGGCTAGTTAGTCATCCCTGGCTAGTTAGTCACCTGACTAGTTAGTAACATGGCTAGTTAGTCACCTGGCTAGTTAGTAACATGGCTAGTTAGTCACCTGGCTAGTTAGTTACCTAGTTAGTCACCTGGCCAGTTAGTCACCTGGCCAGTTAGTCACATGGATAGTTAGTCACTTAGGTAATCACCTGACTAGTTAGTCACCTGGCTAGTTAGTCACATGGCTAGTTAATCACCTGGCTAGTTAGTCACCTAGTTAGTCACCTGGCTAGTTAGTCACCTGGCCAGTTATAGTTTGGTATAGTTTTAAAGCGAGTGTATATCTTTGTTGATTCCATCCATGGTTTATAGTCCTCTTTTTTAATATTGGTGAAGAAATGGATATCTTATTGTTTAGTGATTGACTTCTCGCACTACAAGTTATAATAGTATTTCGGCTAAATTGTTCCTAGGCTTGGTATATACACATATCCGGATATCTCTTTTTCTCTCTTCCTTTCTTTCTGTCTTCCTTTCATTCTTCCTTTCAGATAATCACATATTTCCTCAGAATCATGGTTAACCTATACTTCAACAAGTTTTCTAAATATTACCATGTTCCATTTATCAATATATTGTATTTCTCAAATTTCAATTTTCTCCCAATTAATGTTAATATTTTCGTTTAAATGTTGAGACAATCTTTAGAAAACAAATTTTGTAGGTTTTGCATATTGAATTCATTGAAAAACTTCAGGTTTCCTTTACAAATGTTCACAGATAAATTTGAAGACAATCGAGGACATTTAACCGCGTAGATACTAGCAGAAAAGTGACAGGGTTTATATGTTGAAGTGATGACAATTACCTGTTCAGAATTAACTTAAGAAAGAAATTTGAATCTGTATGTAGCAATTTTGCTTCTGTGTATGTTTGTTTTTTCTTTTCTTTTTTGCTTTGATTTTTTTTCTTTCCTTTGTCTTTTGCATTGCTATATCTGTACATGGACCCACTGTACACTTTTGAGCTTAAATGAAAAAGACATGTGATTGGTTTGGAACATAAATCTGTTACTTAAGAAAGTCTTCCCGATAATGTTGTAAAATAATGGTGTTATTTGACGCCAAAGGCGTTATGTCTTAAAACAGTGCACAGAGGTTTATTTTGAAAACAAGCTAAGCATTTTCAAGTTTCAAACTATCTAAAAGCGTGTTCCTAGAAAGAGATTAGCATTAAGTTTCGAACAAAAACCAATGTATTGTTTCAATGTCAATGTTTTGTTATTGTTGGTGTCAATAAGCGCGGCTGTTCCATGTGCGCATGCGTAGTAAGTATTTTGATGAGTTCCATGTTATCAAAAATGTCATCAAACCGGCGGGACAATGATCAGCAGATCAGCAAATGCATTGTTTGCATACGAAATCAAGATCTGTTGGTTGGTTGAATATTTCTTAGAATTGAACGTATAAATTATAATTTAAACAGTGAGCTTGGAATCTGGTGTGATTCATCGTTTGTAAATGACGGCTGAGGTTAGAGATAAAGAAATAAAAAATATGTATATAATAAACATTTCTGAGAAAATGGTATACATCATTTTTGTGGGGTTAATAATTGCCATCAGGAGTTCCTAAACACGAAGTGCTTATTTGTAATCATTCGTAATCAGACCAAATTGTTGAATGGTAAACAAAAGCAAATCTGTGGAAAGAAAATACCTCTAAGGAAGAAGAGAAGAAGATCTTTCATTTTTTTGTTTTACATAGCGGGAAATACTTGTCCTTTGAGATATATACAGAGTTACTGTTCTTGACGAGTGAACAGTTTCTTGTGAATGAAAGCCCGAGTTTGTTGAGTTTTCCGTCCGTTGTTCGCTATCGATGAAAAATTAACTCTATTACTTTCGGCGAATTATAGTTGAAGTATTCATGAAAATGTACAATTAATTTCTAATTTAAAAGCAAACGGAATTTAGGTTATCGTGAAGTCAGGAGATAGTCCGTGACTGTATACCGAGAGTACGCCTTGCAGGGGTTCCCCTGGTTCCGCGTTTATAACTTTTCTTTTTCTCAGCCAATCGCATATTACTTTTAAAATGACGTAGGACGATTATCCATCATCTTATTATACCAACCAATGAAATCGCTTGAATAAAGCAAATGTCGTCATTTTGATCTAATTTACAGTCGGGAAATTCCAACAAAGGGAATTTCTTACCCCGGTATTTGTTACGACAAATCCAGAGCTTCGCATGCTAAAATATGAGCGCATATGAGTTTTGAATAATTTCTTGATATAAAAACAGTACACTTACTTCACAATAAACGAGACAGAGCTTACGAATAACATGAAACTGTTTCTCCGTCCGGGCGACGAATTCGGCTTGAGCGGGCTCCTATCATGCTTAGCGTTGTAGTCAAGAACGACAACTCAATACCGCTTCAAGTTCGCGGGAGTGTTAATATTTCACGATATGTGGCGAGTTTTTTTCTTGGTCACTAAGGACAGAAAACGCCGAAGGACAGGAAACATTTACCATCATTGGCAATCATTACAAAGAACAAACACACTGGTACAATGATAACAAACGACTAATACAGGTAATACAGGTTGATCATCAAGACAACTTCGTGTAATCATAGAAACTGTTTAGACTCAACATAATGCTTAAATTTACAAATCAGATGCTCTGTATTTCGAAGGCCGCACATTTTTTTCAACTTGAAGATGGAGTAGGAAGTTTCAAAAATGACAATTTTTTGTGTATGAGTTACCGATTTGTAGACACAGCTTTACCTAGTTATCCAGTACCATTTATCCTGTCTGTTTGTTTCCTGCTTGGAAGTCCGGTCGATTTGGGACAAAAACGTCCAACATGACAAACGAGGCAAAATAGCACCAAAATAAAGATTTACACGGAGACTCATGAAAAAGTACAATAAAGGTAATACCAGGTGTTCCGGAAGAGTATTAGGACACCCGCCTTGTAAGGTTCGGTCGACGTAAGTAAAAAGTGTCATATCCCTAAATGAGAACAAACTAAACATTAATGGAACCAAGAAGTATAGTAATGAGCGTTAAACACTCCCAAACTTCCTGTCAAGAAAGGAAATAAGAGAAACACTACAAAATCACATGAAATTGCTTTGTTTGGCTGCTGGTCATAAGAAACATGTGTCATTTATGAAACTATTGAAAGGTTTTTTCGCAGTCTAATAGTTCTCTGATTTATAATTGTGGTATATGTACAATCTGTGTGGTGATAGGTGAGAAGGTGTTTTACATGATAACGGTTGTCAGTATATACATAACAAAAACAAAGAAGTATTAATCAAAACTGGTAAATCTACGCCGAAAGCAATGAAATAACCCCAATGTATAAACAGGATACAGTAAAGAAATATTTACACGGAACCCCTTGTACAATTTACAGGCAAGTAAAACTTGCTGTTTTGGAAGGTTAAGCAGTTTCTGTCACATCAACAATACATGCCATGTTAACAGAGATACCAGCCGAAAAAGTAACGTTCTTCAAATGAGAAGTGTGGCAGTAACAACACTACCACGATGTATACTAACAAACAAATGGGTATTGGGTACGTCAAACTTCATATCTCACCAGGAAATAGAGTATATCAATGATCAATGATTATACATAAAAACCAGGAAAACTGAGATATTGCACTTTCAGGAAAGGGAGATAATCAAATGTGAAATTGAAATAATATCGTCAATGATTTAACTAAGTATCAAGATGGCTCTGTTGGATACATGTTAGTGAAGATCAGAGCAGGTAAATGGCAGATCTAGAAATATGGAATCGTAAACGAGATTCATATGACATATTATAAAACGTGCCATGGAAATTTGCATTTTTGCAAGCCTTGACGAACTTATAACTGAACTTTGAGATGAAATTCAATAGATGTCATATAAAATGAAAACAGTTTTCCGGATATCAAGGGCATAACTCATGAGAGATATCGAGGCAGTCATTTCGTTTTTTGTCCTTTTTGAGTCATGACGTCACACGTCTTCCGATGATTCGGTTTACGGGTAAAAGAAATCGAGCACATTACAACGTTGGGCATCCTTTATCTTCACATTTCAGTTTCAATCCTAGTCATTATGGTAACACATTAGTGTATTACAATAGTTTTCCATCAAAACTCTTAAATGTAAACATGCCAAACAAACGTGAATGACTCGCGCAGTCACGGTTATAAACAGCCATTTAGAGTTTAGATTTATTATAATTAACGTTGAATTACAAAAATGTATTTAGAAAGTAAATGAAAAAAATGGAGTTGGTTTTGGTAAGATAGATACATTTCATTCCTCCAGCAAATGTATAGTACTATCAGTATATACATATAAACATTTGTTGATTGATGGGGAACAACAGCATGTTCTTTATTAAGTATAATAATTATGAAGCTTACCCAGGTTCAATATCAAAGATGGTGCTTATCCGCAAATTCTGTTACATATAACCCTTATGCCGTATCGAGACATCCCAAGGCTTCATTCAACAACGTAATACCTATAACAGTAGGGCGTGGGACCAAGTTAGTGTCGTGAAATTTATATGCCCGTTGAGCCATCCTAGGTCCTACACCAGGATGAAGTAATTGATAAAATCAATCATGCGTGCACCACTTTATTATCTTTATATTGTCCTTGATGTGTTGAGAATACGTCATTTTGATGGACTTGTATGATGATGGGATATTTCCAATTCTATTTTTATCAAAGAAACTGATATATGCAGTAAAGTGTTTAACATAAGTGACGAAAATATTTAATGTTAAGAAGACATCTGCTTTAAACAACAGGTATCGAACTGAATGTAAAGCAAGGTATCTGAAAGTTTTATAAAATATATTAGTTATCTTAATCTGTACCGGAACAAGATGATCAATATACTGGTGTACCGGTGTATATTATATATGAATCCCCAATATAAAAGTATCCAGGTACTTTTATCATGGGGGATACAAATGTGGTGTGACACCGGTATCGTTATTTATGCTTGATCAAGTAACAATAAGTACTGCTTTACAGAATCCCTTGAGTAAAAAAAAACTCAACGATAACAATAAACCACGGGGCAGTGATACACAACACAGCAGACCATCCGGTCATAGAAAAAGAACGGACATGCAGACATTTTGGATATTCTTTGTGATCAATTTCATCTTCACCGGTAAGTTTTTTTTAATCTGTACAAAAAGACACGTAAGTGAAAAGTGAAGCTTAGAACTAGATAAAGTGAAGCCAAACAATTGATTAAACTGCATCAGACAGCTGTTTCGTCCTCCAAGGACCAATCAGACATGATGAGGTACTACATTTTTGGAGACTAAGAGGCGAAGGAAACAAATCGAAATCGGTCGAAGAAAATGCCAAAAAATAATGTCATGAAATTTTTAATACGTTTAATTAGAAACATTATAACATTTAAACGAATAACTTATGAGATATATCTTTATTCAAGTTCTATTTCATGTTTATTTTATATCATTTTGAATTTTATAAGAAATTAAAAAATACAAATTTGCGTATATTTCGAGTTAACCTGACATTTGTATGTTCATGGTTTTTTTTTCGAAATATTTCTCCGTACAAGTTAACAAAATAAGTATCAAAGAGTTTTTTGTTTGTTTGTTTTTCGGTGTGAGAATTTTTGGCCTGAATTTGGTAGGAAGCATTATATCCATGTGCAATATTCATTGAAGATATATTTGTTGAATCAACATGACAAAATTTCTGTAAAAATGACTTGTGACGATAAAAAGCACCGTCATAACGTGAACCTATCTTAGCGTGAAATTTCCTGACTGCATGACTTCTTATATCAATAGTTAATATTTATGTCTGAAATTTAAACACACGCAACAAAGAAACAGTTAATGCGTCAATGTTTAAATACTGATATACGGTTCACTGATTCTAAGTAGTTAAGTTAAGAAGTCATATTCCCAATTCTGTTTTTTAATGTGATTGACGGTGACGAACATAAGATGATTAATCTTGTCAATTAAATCTTAAGACGAATCGTCTAGTTAAGAACTAAGATGGTATTTCCTCTTCAGTGACAGTACTCTTTATCGAATATTGCAAAGCACGTGATTTTGCATACGTCTATTAATAAAAATTATGTATAAAAAATTCAGCACTAAAACAACAATATGAAAATAAGCATATTTTGTAAATCGAAGACCTTATAGATTGGTGTAATAATAAAAAATAAACATGAGTAAATAGGAATATTCTGTAAATATTCAACCTTAGAGATTTGCGGACTATTTCTTGACATAGAAATGATACTTTTAGATGTGATGTTGTACAGCATGTGTGGGCCCTTTGACATTCTATTTACCCCATGTTGACGAAACAGCTGTATGATATAAGTTAATCCAGTGCATGGTCATGTGATGTGTGTAATTCTTATTGAAAGGTGTTATATACTTGTATACTCCTGTACAACCCTTATAAACTTTTATATAATAAAATTCTACATATATCATACATTGAAATCCTAAGAGAGTTTGAGCAGTACATGTTTCTACAGTCATATCCACCAACTTCTTGTGTCCCAAATAATTTCTGATTTCCCCCCATTATCCACTTTATGGTAATAATTATTGTACTTAGTATATTGTGTGCTTTCCTGGTCTGTTATTTTTATCGTTTTATTACCGAGTGCTGTGACCCAAAAATTTTCTGTGTGATCACGAACCGAAAGTAAGGACGCTCTGCATAGGAAAGTGACTTTCACACACTGTGAGTAGGGAATGGCATGTGATCGGTCTATCTACTATTGTGTAGTTTGTATATTGAATTTTTTATTTTATTATATAAACTGTTAATTGTTTATTGGCGTCTGTGTTGTATTTTACGTTCCAACGAAATACTATCAAGTATACCTAAATGAAAGATCCCAAAATTTATTGTCGTCTCTGACATTCTGATCTCCCCTATTATCCCCTTTACAGTAATAAGTTTTGTATATAGTATTATATGTGTTTTCTTCGTCTGTTATTTTTATCGTTTCTGTTAAATTGAATGTTTGAGCGAGCTTAACACGTTAATCACATCACATTACATATACATATTTAAATGGGACGTTTTAATAACTTTTGAGAGTAGATGCCATCAAATTTTTTTATGTTATAATTTCCAATCCGATAATTGAGTCACAACATGAGCAATGTTTTTTTATATGAAAATAACAAGAAAGAAAGAAAAATATCCAGTAAGTACAATGCGTAATGTCATTTTATTAAAGGACAGGTAACAACAATGCCAACCATGTTGTACAAACACATATTAACCTTATGAACAATATCATAAGTTTTATATTGCCAAAATGATGGCGCATAAAATACGTCACAAGCATAGAAGTCCAGCGTCATCTCCTTTTTACTTGTGTTCAATTGGACAGTGGCCAGACATGTGTTTTAATACACGTCCTAATTATTCATATTTCTTATGATCTCGAGAACGGGATAACTACATTAAAGTGTCGAATGTAAGCTTAGAACTGAAAAGGGATATTAAATACGATTTCCCGAAATGATAGCTCACTTTAAATGACCTATGATGTATTAACTAAGACAAATCTTTCCTGTTGTATCATAGAAATATGCTTACAAAGCAATATCCATATGGGGGTTTAGCTAACTATATGTAGCAGAGTAAAATTATCTAATTCATTTTATCTAAATGTAATATTTTGCTCGTATAAAAAATGCGCCCGTGTATTACGTTCCATGTTGTGATGTCACGTTTACAGGTTTGTGTTTGTGCTCGCAACGTATATGTTGTAACGTTGATGTCCTAAGATGTGGTTGTTATTTTGTCAGATGTGTAAGATTGTTTGTGTTTTTATTGGTTTTAATGTCTACTTGATTTAATTGGTTGATTCTATTGGCCAGTTTCGCACGTGGTTCTTTGTGTCTCGGTCGGTTGTTACCAGTACCCGGTTGCGGACTCAAAGGTGACAGATGTACTGTGTGAAGGTAAGTGTTTTCCCAAATCTGGTATTACTTCTTATAACATTGAACATCTATATCAATTTGAATAGTTTGAACTGTATATCATACTGTGGAAAATGTGGAAAACATCAAAAATGTATAACGGCTGTGTGCCAAACACAGGGTCTTCCCTTGTGATACTAAGATGACTTGATAAAGACAAGGAAATAAATAATGACCTCTGTTACATATATATCGCCAACCTAAACAGCTGTATTGCTGCATTCTAACACAAAGGGAAAAAACAGTAAGTTTTATTTTTATGGAAGGAGCGGAGCCGTTCAATCCGAAGGCAACAAAACAAAAAGACGATAACCCGCCAAAACGAAATTATGAAAGACGCCAAAACCAGGGTAAAAAAAGACGCCATGTTTACTAAATGCTCTGGCGCCTTTTTTTACCTCGGTTTGCTATCTCGATAACTTTATATATATATATATTTTCTGACGTCTTTTTGCGTACAACTTAGCGAAAAGACGAAATGTCATATGTAAGCCACCATAGATATTATTCAGCATGTCTTATCTTGATTAGTAGAAGGGCACGTGAAAATCGTGCATTATATACGTCAATCTCTCGGTATAGGGCCTGTCAATTTTGATGTGTTTTCAACATTTTTATGATGTATGATAATGCTAAAGACATTTCTATTTTTTCATTCAGCGTACATTTTTAACTAAGATATTTATACATCAAATTTGTATCAACATTGGGCGAGAAATGTAAAATAAACAATGCTATTCACCGGTAAGTAACAAGCAATACTGGTATTAACTATGCATTCTTGTACTACTCTATCAAGAGAAGTTTAAATATCTTATATGAAATTTTGTTAAAAACACTGTTAATCAAAAGTTCATATCTTGAACATAACCTACGCTAAAAAAACGACAGGAAAATACTAGCTAGATACCCCACAAAGAAATAAGACATTTCTCAATTATATCACTATGACTACCGTAAAACTGACTTATACTTTTACTATCCAGAAATGGAATATTCACCATTTATCATACAGCCTGGTGGAAAGCTGTCAATGTTCGGTTTCCTAGTGGGAAAAGATCGAAATACGTAGCTGATGTTGAAAGGTCTGCCGCGTCCTTGTTTTCCAATTCTGATAAGTATATACGATGGACGTTGTAAAGAAATTCCCTGTTACTTAAAGGGTTTTGGTAAACTCAACGATAAATTCAGCCTCATTTGAAAAACAAAACAAAACCAAAAAAAAACATGTCAGCCAACAGAGGGGCAGAGCTAGTTCCAACATGTGTGCCAATAATTTGTTGAAAGATCCTACCACCGAAGCTGACGAAGATATTGTCAACCAGAAACTTGATCATTTTTTATGATTTCGTCCTCCGTATATTACCTCTTTGATTTTGACGTTATTTGTCCCGAACTATACTTCAGAATCGGCAACAACCATATATATATATATCTTATAGTTGTGTATTGATTTTACTTTAATAATGTTAACTATAATAACGTATTAAAACAACAATATTTATTTTTTACCTGATTTTTTATTGGACTGCATTGACCTTCTCTCCACTCGAGAATTTTTTATCGTAACGTAAGTTTAAAGCCCATTTTTGAAACTGTTGAGGTTTATAAAATTCTACGTTATCTTTGAAATATTGGTTAATATTATAGAACATGACTCACCATTTTAATCTTTTGTGATATTATAACCATTTAAGATTTTTAACATTTGTCTTTTACCTTTTAATTTGTTTGATGTTTTTCTCTTTTTGGATCGCTGTGTGTTTCACCTGTTGATGTCCCTAATGACCGTTAATGTGTGGACAGGCCGTTAAGATTGTAATAATAATGATAATATTTGCATTCGTGTGTACTATACAAATTGTAGAAAGAAATAACAAACAACATTTCTTTACTATTCTTTGCTATGCAACATTTGTCACCAATGGTACGGTTAACCAAAAACCAAGATGATGCAAGTTATGCAAGAAATGGAAATCAAAGACACGATAGACTCTTCCACATCAGCTGCTTATCTCGATCTTTCCATACAATGAAACCAACATGGACAGCTTTTCACCCAGCTGTATGATTCAAGTGATGATTTAAACTTCTCTATTGTGAATTTTCCATTTCTGGATATCGACATTCCTTCATACCGAGCGTATATTTTTTACATGTAGTAAATGACTGAATATTCAACGATCTGTTCTCATGATCACGAATTATGTTCAAGTCGTCAAGCGCTGGACCAACTCGTAACTCAAGATCTTAAATGATTCATGTTGATGAATATTTCTATCGTTATTGTAATCTTATTGAAAAATGTTCTATTTCTTTGTGCTAAATGAAGCTGGACCTGTTGGATACTCGTTACTTTGCATGATGGTTCTGTTATTGTATATCTTGTCCTCATTTGTTCTGGAAGAATTCTTTCACGACACACGCTTTTTAGAAAAATAGCAATGTATTTTACTAGAATTACAATAGCACACGTGATGGTTATGGCTATGTTCTTCCGAGCGACATAAGATATTCTATGTACTCAAGTGGATACAAACTGTCCTTGCTGTGACCCTTTCGAAAACATATAAATCGCGCGTCTTTTATCTAGTGACGACAATCGATACATGATAGATGACACGACTTCATCCTTACCGACACAAGGCGATATAAAAGACAAACTGAACGGTACGTTTCTATTTCCAGTTATTTATTTCACTTAATTCAAGATTTTTTTTGTAAACACAGATTGATGTAAAAACAGGTGTAACCTTGAGTCGCCTCCGAAACGTTACGATTTATCTTAGCAATACAAGCGGAGGAAGGGAAGTAACTTCTATAAACATATATTTATAACTCTCCAATATACTGTGCCCACCAATGTGGGTTATTATGCGCATCTCATAACATTTTTTTTATCATATCTATTAAAACCAAGCAACTGGTTTGGTCAAACAAATACATAATATCTGCTTAATTAGGACACAGTCACTTAATTTGTTATTTATCTATTTTGACAACAAACAGTTTCAAAACTAAGATTAAATCTGCGAAACTATTTCCGGCAAATGTTTCCCTTGACACTCACATTTTAGGAGAACGTCATCCAGTTTTAGGAATTCATAGGTTCTATCTTAATTTGATTGACCAAGGTTTACAAGACGGATGTCGTCGATGAAGCAGAAGACGCTTACTCTTCCGGAATACTTTTTGAGAGGTCTCCTTGTGACTTTTGTTCATAATTTGCCTTGTTAATTGAATTTGAATTTGGGTTATGATTATGTTGTTATTTGTTTGTTTTTAGGCAGCTAATACATTGAGAGAAGCTGTACGTATTTATATTAACACTCCCTGATACGGTTTAAGAAACAAATAACATTGCGTAATGTAGTGGAAGAAATCATTTCGACATGAAGTTGCGACAAGGTCTAAATTACAGTAGGTAGGGGAGCGGCAGGAGATACAACTGAGGGGATCTGGGTGACAATGGGCTTGGCAAATGCATGAATCGCCGTTTCTGCCAGTTTGCGTTAGTTGCATTTTTTCACCTTGAACACAGCGATTTTCCGGTATTCGTAATTCAATTTACGATATGCTCTGTAGATAGATAATAATGACGCCTTTTTGGAAATGAAAAAAAATATCAATCGAGATTTAATATTTTTACTTTCCAAGAACTACCTGTGAAGTTCTTTGCACGTAATGACTTTTGATAAATCTGAATATTTAATAATAGGTCCTACATATACCAAACCACAAAATAATTGTATATATATTGTGATTCAACGTGTAATGTAAATCTTACAGCCCATAGTTGAATGACAGATGAGAGATTGAATATGGCGACGCCAGATCTTTCCATATTAACCATCATCACGCCTGACATTGTTGCAGCCGAGATCCTGCATTGTCCGTCTATAAGATAATCGTCACATCACCATATTCATTTTCAGTAAATCAAAAAAGAATTGTCAATTATTTTTGGTACGGCAGTTTTTGTTTAAGTTTTGATGTAGATTATTTCAATTACATACCAAAATTCACCAGCTTCATATGTTAGAATCTCCTCCGGTCCTAATGATGGCAGGCTCACTACAAGTATTAAAAGATCCCAAACTTGAAATTTTAAATTTTGATTATGATTATGTTACAAAGTTGGTATTTTCTTGATGTGTTTTTGTTTTCAATGCCTTTTGTGAGTACTGTTAGAATGTTCGTTTGAAGATGGAGGTTATCAATAAGATAGTTAAGAAGTTAAGATGTAAAATTTATTTAGAATCTCCTCTGTTTAAATACCGGTCCTAATGATGGCAGGCTCAATACAAGGTTAAGGATTAAAAGACACGTTGATCCCAAACTTGACAATACAAGAATCTTGTCCTCATATCTAAAACACCACGCGATTGAAATGTTTGTTTTGAAGCAAGTTCTGTATTTTCCATTGCAAGCTTACAATGATAAGTATGACTGTTCCAATTATAACGTATTACCTTTGATACAGCTGATTCAACAGCCGACATTCATGAAGCAAGACATCGGGGTGTCCGAGATCATTAGGTCTCTGCTTCCGTTCCGTGTTCATTAGTCTGTATTTAGCGGTTTTGATTCTGTTGTGTTATGAAAGGGGTCGAGTATATTAAACCTTGGATAGCATGAGATGCAAATGTTCTCGGGTACGTTGCCTATAAAAAGTGCTTTACTCATGGTCGTCAGTCTTTGTAGACCATTGGCTGGTTATCTCGTCTGTCTGTCTCTCTGTCTCTCTGTCTGTCTGTCTCCTTATCTCTCCCCCCTCCTCTCTCTCTCTCTCTCTCTCTCTCTCTCTCTCTCTCTCTCTCTCTCTCTCTCTCTCCCTCTCTCTCTCTCTCTCTCTCTCTCTCTCTCTCTCTCTCTCTCTCTCTCTCTCTCTCTCTCTCTCTCTCTCTCTCTCTCTCTCTCTCTCTCTCTCTCTCTCTCTCTCTTTAAGTGCTTGTACGTAGAAGTCGAGGCAGTGACTGGATAAGTAACAAGTCAGAAAATGTTAGATGTTAGCTTTAGCAGTTGGGCAATCGTAAGTGTAGACGTCGACAGAAATGTATGTCAGGAAATGCTAGGAGACTGACATAGTGTGAAGTTTGTAATTTCTTGTTTCTTGTTGCATTCATTGTGCTTTCCCCCTTTGTTTTGTATAATAAATGTTAAATGTGTTTCTCGTCTTCGAGTCATACTTGAGTTCACCAGTGATAGAACAGGACGGAACCACAGGTTGGCTTTCAGACCTGGGCTGCTCTAGGCTTGTACAGGCATGACGAACGAACCGTTACATCATTCAGTACATATTAAGTAAGGAAACTTGATTCTTACAATTTTCCATTTCACGATGGTTATGCTCAACTTGGAAACAACCTTAGCATTCAGAAAACGTTGGTATTGTTTAGGCTATTTACCAAATCACATCGTCAATTATGACGTCAACAAACAAATGTTTCATATTGACAATGAAAAGGTACAAGTCATTATTATAAATGCAAGATGGGATGAAGTTTGTGTGTTTACCTCTCGGGTTTTTGTTCCATTTGTTCAATAGTAACACTATTATTGAAAATTTCATAACTATATTAAAGTAAATATCACCCTATTGACGATGCTAATATGTTTCTGTTTGTCAGTACATAGAAAACAACGTTTTAAAAAAAACCAATACTATTCCATATTATGACCATAATTTTCACTTTTTCATAACCGTTTTCCCTTTATGATTGTAATTTTTTTCCGCATAAAAATGATTTTGGCAACATTTGTCATTTTGTACAATAAATAGAAAATCGAAAATCAGTGGTAAACTTATTATTATTATGACATTCTTAACGGCCCGTCAACACATAAAATGTCATTAGGGCAATCAACAGGTAAAAAAACACAGCGATCCAAAATGAAATAACATTAAACAAACTAAAAGGTAAAAGACAAATGCTAAAAATTTTAAATGGTCATATTATCACAAAAGATTGAAATAGTAAACCTTATTCTATAATATGGACCATTATCTTTCAGATGACTTAGAATTTTACAGTCTTTAACAGTTTGAAAAGGGGTCTTTAGACTTGTAACGTTACGATAAAAAAAATTCTCGTGTGGACAGAAGGCCAATGCAGTCCAATAAAAATGTTTAACGGTGAATACTAAAATGAGAATAGAATCAATAATCCAAGCACAAATTCAATCACACTTGGACAAAATATCAACAAAAGGGATTTACACTGCTTAAGATCATCCTAAATGTCCTTACACTGAATAATATGCCGGAAATCTGTTGCGTTTTGCATTTGAAGCATATATACATAGATTCATGTCCAAGTAAATGAAGTTCGGACAGATGAGTTCAGTTCCAAACGGAGAATACAACATACACTTTGGTAATATATAACAAGTCTAAAGTATGTATTTAAAGCAGTATGTATTTATTTAGAAAACGTCAATGTCCGAATGAATCACCTGGTTAATCAAGTAGAATTATAATTATCATTATGATGAAAAAAAAACCTATTATGAACATGCGCTTTCGATTATTTGTAAATTAATAGTGTTCCTTTTCATATAGAATGCTTGGTAAAAAAATTTTTAAAAAATTAATATCATGGAATGAAGGTGTATGTATGTATACGTGATATAATAAGTCCCATTAGTTAGACATATTAAATATATGTTGTTGCAGCTTTAACACACGATGGTGTAAGGGCAGTGGTGACGCGTTAGCCAAATACCAAAGATGTAGCTCTGTAGTGGCAGCTGTACTGTTTTATAATACTGTGTGACTATTGGCGTGATGGACGTCCTTTGTGTGCAATTATTGATCTAGATGGCATAACGTAATCAAATTGATATCATCTATTTTGACTGACGACAACAATCTTTACATAGTTTAGTATTGACCAAAATATCCATCGTCTACGCAAGGCTCTGTGCGTACTACATTCGTTGACCTTTGGATATATGTATTCGCGTGGCGGTCATTGTCGGATCGACACTTTCAGATACTTACTGGTGTCAATATTTAACTGTGGTTTAAATATTGACAACAGTATTGAGTGTGTTTGTTTATAGGAGTCTTGAGTGAGGTATATTTGGTAAACGTGTTTATACACTTTGGTGATAGTATGGTTATCGTTTTTACCATTTTATATCATCTATGCTAGACTGAAAAAGTATAAAGAGAAAGTGCATATTTAAATTAACGTTTACCTTATTAATCAACATAAAAAGCATATTTTAAACTTTCGATTTTTTAAATTTGAATTAATTTTGAGAGACGATTTCATTTTTAATTTTCGTTATTTTTGGGTTCGCAGTTAGGTTTTACCTATGAGTTCATCCGCATTTGTTGTTCTCATGATATCTCGCATAAAAAACTGCGTTCTGCTCCTCCTGATCCGTTCTTCCACAAATAACCATATTCTTTATGACCGTAAATGAAACGGTTTCCAGATGGCTGATCTGGTCTCCAAAACGTAAATGACAAAGCTGTACCGTCGTCATATAAGAAATTGTTATCCTTGTTTTCAGAACGACCACCAAATCATACACTATTTACACCGAGGGAACCTGAAAATGTATTAAAAAAAATTATAACTTGTCTTTTAAATTAAAATTGTAATCATGGTTGTGTTCGTTCATGTAAGAAAATCTAAAACAGATTCCCAACGTCCTGCCTTATTTATACATGCTAGTATATTTACAGGAAATTCAGCGTTACTATTAATTTTGTGTTCATATCTTCATATTATATATTTCAGGTTTGCCATATTTCTGGGTACGTAAAACTGTCCAAAGAGGAACTGTTGTTAAATCTGTTTAATTTATGGCAGTGAAAACTTCCATATGAAAGAAATTGATCTGATTCATGCCTTTATTCTCAGACTGAATTCATATCTTCGGGGTTTGGGACCTGTACATATTATATGCTATATTCTAGTCTCTTTCAATTGATGAAACTTTTACAGTTCATTGTCGAACCAAAGAATTATTTCAGTGTATATATTACTTCATGTTGCATGTATGACTGTTGCGCCATCATTGTGGCGTGCAGCAAATGACACAATATAAGGCGATACATTGTTAAAAAGAGTGAGTTTGAGCCTAGTCGTTGACAGGCGAGACAACTTGGAAGTAATCTTTTTAAACACTGGACTTTCATACAATCTTCAACAGTGATTATAAAGGGTTCTACCTCTACTTATAACTATGGTCCCACTGGGCTCATAGTAACTGGTGATTTCAGCAACATTCAAAATGATAAGCGACGAGAGCTTTTCGTGAAGTCTCCTAAATATAGTTAAACCCCGTCCGTTAATGTGAATATAAATTTCGCGATACTTATGGATACAGTTGAAAACTATGTAAAAGAAACGAGAGCACGCTGCGTTGATTCGTTTTCTGAGTGGGTTCAGTCCATCATTTGTAAAAGAATCTGTAGGTTGAAATCGAAAAATGACAGGTATGTTATTGTGTTTGCAGATGAGACGTCCAATAACTTTATCCTCGTCTCGACCTTTTCCTGCAACGTAATCAACAAGGACAGCTTTCCACCAAGCTGTATGATAAACGTTTTACTATTGTGAATTTTCCATTGCATCCCCGATTTGTGGTATTTAAGTGTCATAGTTGTCTTGTTTTCCCCCACTTATTCCCATTCATTTGTATATATTTACATTTTGCTCTGTGGTCACCCATTATGTCTATATTAATCTGGACTGCATTCACAGTATTGTAGATGCAGTTCAGAGAGTGCGCATTAATATTTTTTCTGTGGTAGGCTAAATACAAATAGTATACAATACCTGAATGATCAAGGATTTCAGGCTAGACACATCATGTTCATGAGCTCCCATAAATCTGAAAGTTCGCTTCGGTCCTATAACCGCACAGTTTCGACAACAGAAAAAATCATTCAGTGCATCGTTGTCTACCCTGACATTTCCAGTTACCGATCACGCAGATCACGCCGTGGACGTCATTCTATTTATCTGTCACCCAGATTGCATTCACATTGACAATAAATGCAATCAGACAGACGTTCAATGGTTAAATAACACTAACGATAAAGGGAGTGCAATAAACTTCCATTAGGGATCCGTTTTACCTGCCTATCGTACATATTTGTCTACCTACACATGAAAGGAAATATGTCCTTGTTTATCTACGGCGCTTATCTGGTTCTCTGTCTTGGTGACTTACTGGGCGGTATCCATAATTATTGTTCTGAATTTTGTTCATCTTTTTCATGGCGGTTTTCTAGTTATATATTTAATATTCATTTGTTATTGTATTGGACGTGGTTTCGGGACCCGTTTTCTTCATCTGTGTTCAGATACGGTGCGATGTGTTTACGATTTGGTTTAAAGTTCGTGACCTTCGGGGTTTTCGCAAGTTCGCTCTCTAATTTTGTGTTTGCATTGCTTTGAAATACAAATACACGTATTTTCAGTGTTTCCAACAATCGAACTACAATAATATTTTGTCTGTTTTGTTTGATGTTTCATTATCGTATCCAACTACAGTGGTAAATAATGGTCAACATCGCGGTATCGTAAAAGTCAGATTGGTCATTTTGAGTGATTCCGACCCCCAATTTCGCAGTACCGTTCTTGCGCAGAGGAGAAGGCTTGTAATGTTTGTTTACTTGGCACTCTTACTGGAATTCCTAGGCATCCTCACTCGAGCTGGAATGCTAAACCTCCTGACAGGTTGAATGGCAAACGCAACTATACTGCTGGGTTGTCTAAGGACGTTGTCCATGGCGATGTTGTGCCGAAATGACTGAGACCCCTCGTAAGCCTTGTCAGAGCTTGCCTTCATGTAGATGCGTGTCCTAGCCGCTGTGCTGTGTTACGGATTTGTAGATCAGTTCAGCGGTGTAAGCCCGCGCCTTCCCCTGGACCTGGGGTAAATTCAACATGCTACAACCCTTTCCGATGTTCATCAGCAGGAAATGGATGTACCACCAGACTGCATTCACACGTTTTGGACTTAAATTTAACAGTATTGTCAAAACAGTATCCCCTTCAAAGTCGATGACTTCTTCACATGTTATCTATCTCCGCATATGAATACCATTGAAAGACAACTACAACAATGCTATTACTTATTTGGGCAGATTAAAATGGATTCAAATTTCACAATCAAAAACAGTTTGTATGCATTTTTGTCAAATGCGGAAACAACACGACGATCCAAATCTATCTCTTTGTGATAAACCCATTCCGGTTGTTCAGCAAACCAAATTCTTAGTTGCGATATTTGACAGAAAATAATTAAAAAATACATTAAAACCAAATGCCTTATGACGCCTAATACTCTAAAGGGGATGTCACACCCTGGTTAGTGAGCTAAGAATTTATAGAGCTCTTATTAGATTAAAATTAGTCTACGGGTCCATTGTGTATGGATCTGCTAGACCTTCATATCTCAAATTACTAGATACTGTCCATCACCATTGTCTGACGCTCGCTCTCGGAGCTTTTAAGACCACACCTACACCAAGCCCCTATGTAGAGGCTAGCAAACCATCATTATATATCCGTCGTCGAAATAAATTGGTTTTGCAATACATCATTCAGCTAAAGTAAAATCCTTCAAATGCTGCTTTTTCTCTTATATTTGATCCAAAATATAAAACCTTGTTTCAAAACCAACAAAAGACCAATTCACCATTCGGTATTCGGATTTTCGCTCTTTTACAAACCAAAAAATATTGATATTGACCAAATTCAGTCATTTGAATCGATATAAATTCCACCCTGGTTCTTGAATTCACCTGAAGTTGACTTTTCACTTCAAGAAATGGTTAATTCAGACATTGACAGTTCATCCTTCTTGAAATTGCAGTTAAAATATTAGTCATTACTACATTTATATACTGTAGGTTCAAAAGATAATGATAAAGTTGGCGCGGACATGGTTTCACAAAATGAAGTCTATGGATGCCGGCTACCGAACAACGCCTCAATATTCTCGGCGGAAGCGTGAACTATCTACTTCGCCCTTGAATATATTAAAACAAGTAGAAAGAACTTTATCTATTCGGACTCTCTTTCCACAAAATCTTAACTTTCGTATTGCATTTTGCCGGGTTCCTGGGTACATGGGAATACCAGGCAATGAAAAAGCAGATCGTGCCGCGAAGGCAGCTTTATCACTACCACCTGTTGTTTTAAAATTTCTTTTTACTGATTTTAATCCATTTATCAAACATTTTTTGACAGCGGGCAGGAGGAATGTACTCAATATACCGATAATAAATTGCGTAAAACCTATCATTGGTGAATAGTCTCCATGCTATAGAGACAACCACGGAGACGAAGTTGTCCTTGCCCGTCTTCGGATGGACCATACTTACATTACGCATTCATGTATATTGAAAGGCGAAGATAATCCTCGGTGCATAGGATGTGATGAGCCATTCACCGTTAAACACTTTTATTAGACTGCATTGACCTTCTGTCTACTTGAGAATTTTTTATCGTAATGTTATACGTATATAGACCTTTTATCTTTTAGTGTTTTTTATGTTTATTCCTTTTTGAATCCCTGTGTGTTTTACCGTTTAATGGCCCTAACGGCCTTTAAATGTTGACGGGCCGTTAAGAATGTAGTAATAATAATAATTATAATATCCTCGGCGAGAAGGATTGCCAACTTCACCCTGCGTCATCGGTCCCAGAGGCCAAAGGGCGCTATAGTGTCCTTGCCCTTGTTACTGACCAGGCATGTTAGTATTGAGTATTCTACTCCTGGCTTTCCTGGACTGCAACTAAAGGTAGCCGATTTATCGGAGGTTTTTATTGCCATCCTTGATGTGAAGGAACTTACACGTAAACGTTCCGTTAATTCCGGTGGGCGGCCGTCTGGCTTTCTTCCTGCTCGGCGGAGGGAATCACCCAAGACAGCTAAGTTTTTTCTGTGGTGTTAAAGGGTTAGGGGTTTCCCTTGATTCAGGAGCCAACTGTCTGCAAATCCAATATCTTTTCTTGAATTGGGTTGCTGCTGGGAATGTGAATTCTTGCCTCCCGTTTCCTCTCCATCCCACTCTTTTCTCTGTGGCGTCAGTGATAAAGAAGGACGTATTTCCAGTTGTGTGTAGGTACGACGGGTAGGGAAGATAAACTGCAAACGGTGGGTGTATTGGGTTCTCATTTGTGTTTATATTATATACACATAAATGGAAATCAATGTTCATAATAAAGTTATTTAAGGACGATTTCTTCATGTATGTGTTGTGACTGCATGAAGGTCTTCTTGTGATAGTGCAGAAATGAAGGTGTGCAACTGAGGTCTTCTCAAAAATGTTGTGACATATACTGCCAAAGACCCCAAATCCATTTGATGACATAATGCACGGTTTTTGTACCTTTTCTCAGTTACAAGATTCAAAATAACAAAGAGAATTTTGATTTAATAAGTTGAAGGTTAAAGCATCAAGTGTTTGGACTATATAGACTATTTCATTTTATGTTTAAGACCTCGTCTTTCCTAGTGGAATTTTCAAAATCTTCATTCTACCAAACGATATATAAAAAGTTGTTCTGAGTATCAATTTACTTACGCAGGAAGTCATTAATGTGCAACTGTTTTTCCATTGAATTTATCTTGATCATATGTCCTCCATCTAGCCAGCAGAATTCTGCAGCGTCAGGACCTTTTCTCATTACGTCTGTCACCAAGTCTAGGGTTTGGTTGTAAATGTACCCGCTTTCAACTGGGCAGTCAACTGCAGGAAATAATAACAAAAACAGCAGAATAATAGTTCTAGTACAATTTTTTTGTATTGTCCATTCATAATATCTCAATCACATCGGATCAACATTGTGGAGTTTGTCTTAACTCTGTAACGAACAAGACACAACAATTTTCAACAAAATCGATAGATATTTTGAAATCTATTTTCTAATCGATTGAAAGTTTTTTTGGTATTTTGGGCCCTTAATGGTCTCTTAGCTCATAACATTTTTGTGTATTGCTTCAATCACGAATTACTATATGCAAAACAAGGGCAGTCTATGGGGTTGTTTATTAACTTTTGTCGCCTATGAGAATAATTGAAATGACAAACAATATTTAATCTTACCTTTCTTTATGTAACATTTCCAACCATAATCAGTAAAGATTCCCGCCATATAGATACTGAATATTGTAGTGTATAACATACACTGTCTATCGGCAGCATTGTACGACATCGATAGACAGGACGCATTGCTGCCACAATTGGCAGCACATTTTAAAACACTCACTGTTGACATAGCAACACTTGAATTATCTACCAGCCGGACATCTTGCAAGTAGGATATTTCTGTGATTTCTGAGGAAATGTACTCGGACGAACAGGTCGCAGTTAAGGACAAGTATAGCAGATGAAAAAACATAACTTTTCTTCGACTTTTCCCCTAAACATCTGGACACTCAACGAAAATTGATGCAATGTTTTATGTTCGTAAAATTATATCTGAGTAACTTAATGGGGTTATTTAAACAGGAGATTGACCACCTTTCATAATCACAATGAGCGTATTTATAGTGTTTCTCCTGTAAAAAAACCTCAAACATCGCTGTAAATTGAAGGCATTATCTATGTACACAACAAATGTAATGTAAGTTATTGAGCAGATTGACCATTTCCCCTCGTTCAGATGTCAATATATTGGTTTAAACGGCTGTTACAGGAGAACTACTTTAAACATTTTTTTTTTTTTTAGAAAAACATCAACGTTGAAGAAAATGCACTTTAGATGTCTTCCAAATTCAGTTCATTCAAAATTATTTAGCATATACATATCTCTACCTCTTACCCTAGCCCTACAAAAAGATCGCATCTTAACCACTTCTGCTTTGACGTGTATCACCACAAAGACGTGTCGAATGATAGCGGACAACGGAGACCATCCTGTTACATTCCAAACATTCACGAACCGTGCCGACATGTCCTGAAATGCCTATATCCGTCAAGTATAATTAGGACGTTAAATACAATATGCTATAAGATCGGTATGTGTGCGAAGTGTTTTAAGAATAATCAGCAAAGAAAGTCCAACCTGAAAGTCAAAACTTGGTGTTGATGATGAGATGTGAGAGACATCCCACTGTTATCCATAGAGGATCTATTTTACGGCCAGTTTGCCGATGCAAAATGCACATTATGTATCCAGAGTTTCAATCAAAACTCGATTATATTGCCCAAGCGCGCAAAACGCCAACTCGTCTTTCATTACAAACTGTGGTGTCCGTGTTCATCACGTATTTATTCATATAATCTCATAGGGAAAGATCTTAACCCTAACTTTGAAATCTGCACTGATGAAAGAGAAATGTTGACTTCTCAGCTAACATCCTGATCAAAGGAACTCATAAAGGATCTTTTGGAGATAACAAATATACTATCAAAGCTTCTTTTATTCTATTTCTCCTCTCTGGATGATGCAGATTTTAAAGCTTAGACTGGTTGGAAAAGAACACAGCTTTTAAAATTGTTTTCTTACTCTTCATCCTCAATTGGCACTGGTATTTATACTTCAAACTACGAGGATGAACAATTGTTGTTCTGGTTAAAAATGAAGATGGACATATCATGGTAACAGTGTTTAATTATTTTTAACGTATCATTTTCCAATATATCGAAAACATTTCGTTCCATAGTATTAGAAATATCAATTGTCTCTTGAACGTGAGCAACTTACAAGCGAAAACATTCTGGAGCACAACTCTGTGTACTCAGAAGCATTTCTTGGCCAGTGGACTTTTTTCTGCGAAGATTACAAAAACCATCATGGATAGTCTCTCCTGGCAGGAAAAAGATGGCAGCGTCGTTGCTGATCGAATGTTTCCAGTTTTGGAAACATATATGCCGTCTTATCTAAAACCTGGGCAAACTCAACATGAAAGCTAACATCGAGAGATCCAGAAACACTCCATGGAACTTCCACTATATAACCTTAACAAATTCTTCGTTGAACATTGTGTTTTAACTTCCACAGCTCTTAAACACGAGGAAGGCTTAGACCTGGGCTACCTCCTTTGTAACGTTACGTAATAGTGGAGTGCACTCATCCGCGACATTGACAAAATTGAAAGATTATGATATTTCCTTTTGTATATGACAATTGGAGTAAATATTGAAATATGTATTATCCGTTTGTTCACTGAACACTGAATATTTTTGATGTGTATTCTTTTATCCAGTGCACTATTTTTTTTACGCGGAAGCACACGGTAAGTCTGCTGACAGGTCTCTAGGCAATTATGGCGGGAAATTTTTATTTTTTTTATAGATTATGTGTGATTGAATCATGAAGTGATAAATATAAGCATTGAACTGCTTTCAATTAGCATTCATTGGCCTATGAATGCCAACTGGACAATAGCAAATTTAACCTGAAGCGGTAGCGCGCTTCATTAAATTTGCCGTTGTCTAGTTGGCATTCATAAGCCCATGAATGCCAATTAAAAGCAGTTCAATGCTTAAGTAAATCCAGATGGGTTATAGAGTCATATCACGATGATTCAAGCAATTCCAGCAAACTCCCAATAACTAGTTTTGGAAAATTTATTTCATACTGTTTGAAGATGTTTTTTTTTTACAAAAATACGAATGGACTCTAATATTTTTGACCTTCAGAAAATTTCGCTTAGTGTAGAAAGAGCAAGCTCTTTCTTAAAATCCATCACTTTTTTTCTCCTGTTCCCAATGAGTTCAAAACTTTTATTTCATGCTTTGCAGATATGATATATAACATGATATTATCAGCATGTTCATGTTTAGCTTTCTTTAAAAAAAATAAGAAATGATATTGTAGCATTTTCTCCAAAAAACATACATTTTTTTCCATCTATGGCACAAAAAGGGCGCTATATTTTGGCGTATAAAAATGTGTGGACTTAAATGCCTATTTGTAATCGTAACACTACAGAGACTATCAACGGCATATACAAGTTGTTGTATTTGCTTCTGATGTCATTTTGGAAATCCACCTTTGAATTATATGCCGCTTCAGATGCATCTTACCTATTTGGGACAAAATACCTTGTGCGAAATGTACAATGAAAATGTAAATTATTACGTTTTAAACAACCCGTCAACATATGTTTTCTAAATAAGCATGTAACGCCGTCGTCACTTTCTCGATTCTAATTTTTATAACATAGCATTACTTAGATTTCCTCTTATTGTAGATTAATATTCGTGAATATTCAGGAATAAATGAAATCGATAAACATAAGACAGAATAAGCGAACGCAATGTCATTCTATGTCAGTTCAGCTTAAGGTGTTGTATCGGGAGTCACGGACACGGTATCTTGGCGAGACATCACTGGCATATCTTAACGTGAAACTGAACAAACATGTCAGTCAAACTAGTTATTATCTTTCCACTAAAGCCCCAAAAGATGTGATCGAGACGTGATTCTTTTCAGTTTTTTATGCAGTTAACGCAGGTTTTCACGAAATTATCTTCTCTAAATGACAACATGTTTTTACGATCAATTCCTCCTTTGAAAAGTAAAGATCACAGAATATGACAACGCGTGGGAGTTAATGCTGCCTCAAAGTCCCCGGCTCATTAGTGCATTTATAAAAGACGTTATATATTGTCACGTCAGCACCGACTGACATGTCAGTATATTGCGTTTCCCCCAATCCCAACCCCACCCCCAACCAAATCCCCTATATTTGTATATATATCCATGCGGAGCCGATTTTAGTTATAGCACTAGCACTAACGTATGATAGATAAATAAATAAATACAGTTTTATCATTAAGATTCGAAATCACGGCAAATTTGCCTACAAACTTCAACTTTCACTGCTCGTGGAGGTTCTATATATAGAACATCGACTGTCATAGTTTGAGAGGACATTTCAAAATTAATTCTTGGAAATTATTACTTTATACTGAGCAAAATAATAACGACGCAGCTGTCGTACTTCAATCTTATTGACAAAAATAACATCGGTGCTCATAATTAATTAATCTTACAATGGAGTATGTCATAACACTGAAGAGTTCCGAAATTTGGGTGCAGTCTTAGACTCTTAAGAGAATTTGTGCCAGTGCTGCCATTTTACTGGTATATTTAACTGAAGTTGACATTTGAATGGAATATGCATTCAAAAAATGAAGTGGTATAAGGAAAGAGTTTTTAAAATTCCCGGGTTTTCATGAAAGAATGACAAACTTCTCGTGTAGACATTGATAATGTTTACAAACGTTCATAAACTGTCTGCTTTCAGTAAGGACAGATTAAAACCGCCTCATTATATCAAACAATATGTTTCCCAAGCTAGTTATGGATGGCCGCCAGATTTAAATCATGTACATTTTTCATTTATTTTGACTTAAAATTACAGGACTCTCTTTCAAACCATAATGTCTGAAAATCATTCAAAATAACATATTCAATTATGCATAATGAAATATGCATGGTTAAATCGATATAGCTTTTGATATTTAAATGTTCGATACATGCGTTTTTTTACCTTGAAATTTTCCGATATCTATTATTCATCACATTATTCTGTTAATGTTTGCTTTGGTAAGGTGTCATATAATATCTACTAGCTCCATCATAATTGAAACGACACGCTATGGCGCTATTTGTAGACAACTTCTGCCAGTTGCTTCAGCGATGCTCTGGTATTTTCAAATACGTGCTTTTTGTTTCATTATTTGTATTTCATTCACGTGCAATTGTAATTACGAGCTGGTCGGAATATTCTACAGCGAAAAACCAACGACTTTTTGAAAGTATGGACTTATTAACAACACCCAGTGTCGTGTCGTGTGCTGTAGAATGTGCCCGAATTCTACCTTGTATGTCCTACTCCTACAACGCTGTTAATAATACCTGTCTTCTCTACTCAATACCGTTCACAAAGCGTACGAAAACGATCGAGGACCAAGGATGGACAACATACAATATGATTAGTGGTAATGCTAGATTAATTCCTGTTGGTGAAGAAATAAGTGTCATTACAGTTTTCAAATTAATTATTGTACATGTTCTGTACTTCAATGTGCCTGTATAGGTTTTTCTATATTAATGTATTTTTAAATTAACCCATTTTTCTGAGGATATTTTTGCGGATTGTTATTTTTCTTCAGTATA
Source organism: Ylistrum balloti (assembly GCF_031769215.1). NCBI lineage: Eukaryota > Metazoa > Mollusca > Bivalvia > Pectinida > Pectinidae > Ylistrum > Ylistrum balloti. Next base: position 853,736 of record NW_026782318.1, on the reverse strand, counting down.
ATTCGTTATTGCTATTCTTTTCACAGCCGCCTGCCCTACGACAAAAGACTACTATTATAAACGAGATTTGAATCTGTGTTATCATCTGGCGAAACAACCAAGGAACATAACAGATGCTATGCTGTCTTGCTCTGTTGTTGGACGTCTCCTAAGAATCGACACGCCTCAAAAACAGGCACATATTGTTGAATTTCTAGGTAAGTATCGCGGTTACCAAGATAAAAAACGATATTTTTTTACACAGGTAACATTTTTAGTATTATGTGCATGATATTAATATTATGTCAAAAATGATTTGCTGCTTAAATATATAACACTTAATCAGCATTACACTTTGAATAAAAGAAAACAAATTACCATTTCGTAAAATCCCTCTGCAGTCAGTATATATGCAAAATGAACAATCGCTTTTTATGAAGCGATATTGGTTTGAAAGTTGTCCTTCAGTAACGCACAGTGATTCATTTATGTTGCAGACTCCTTTTCCGCCTCGCCGACGTATATAGGTGGACAGTCTGAAAACGAGACTGATATGTTTATGTATGACGATGGCACGCCTCTGAATTTCTTTAGCTGGCATCATGGAAACCCAAGAGGAAATAAAGCAATAACAATGAAGACAGATTATAACTATGCATGGAACAATGTTCCTGGCCGTGAAATCAGGCGATTTCTTTGTGAAATCCCTATGTAAAAGCAAAGTGTCTAGTTTTTGTTCACCTTAGATAACATTAAGAGAGAAAAATACAATGCTGGTGAGCTTACGTGTGAATTTCGTATTATTCTTTTTCACGTGAGAATTATTTTTATTTGGTCGTTATTTCAGTCGTTTCCATCATTTTGGATCATAAGTTTGATTTCCCTGCACTCTTTTTGTAGTTTTTTCCCTCACCACCATTTTGCTAATGATTTTTGTTACTGTGACGATGCCAGAATTATATATTGACACAGCTTTGAAAAGGCTTTAAATATTGACATTTTATAATCTGGCCCTATTGATGAATATTGTTTTGTTTCTGTAAATGTAATTGTCTCGCACCAATCCACCATATGACAGGATCATGGTATACATTGTCCGGCCGACCTGGAAGTTTTTGGTTTAAATCATTACTTGTCCACTATACCGGCGTGAATTTTTGCCAAAATTTTGGCTGGGATATCTCTGGTTGAATGATGTAAATTGAAAGCATCGGCATCCAAAACCACTCTGCCCCATTGAATATAGCTGTACCCACATCAAGAAATTTGGAAAAGTCTTATATTTTTATATTGTTCAGCTAATGGCGTTTTGGTGGAATTTGTCTTTAAAATACTTTGGGAGGGAAATATTGACTATGTAAAGACAAAGACAGGGTGTTTGAATGTCGGGCTGCTGTTAAAACAAGTTTTCTAAAACTGACTTTTAGAAATGATTAGTAAAGGAGATTTAAGGGCTAAATTGTTTTGATATGTTTGAAGTGTTCCTTGTTTGGTATCCCTTGGAAATATTTCACAATTACCATCATTATCATGAAGTAGCTATGATTGTAAAATACCTGTTATATGCGTTACTTCATTTTTGTAATTCATTTATCTGTTCCTTCGTTTAATTCATTTGTTAATTGATATATTGTATAATGAACACTGCATCTCCCTGTGATATTTACATGTCACAGTTGATTCGATACCCATGAGTCTGATCCCAGTATCACGATTTCGTGCAAGTGTCGTCAACTGACTGACAATCTCGTAACACAAGGATTCAAAAAAATTAATTTGTAAATATCTGTTAACTTCTTTGTGAAAACCTGTTGTTAATGAAAATCATGGGAGAGTTTTATGATCGCCATAGTGATCTCATTGAGAAATATTCTATTTCTTTGTACGACATGAAGCTATACGTATTTGATGCTCATTAGTTTGTCTTTTAGTTCCTTTGTTGTATACCTTGTTCTCATTTGAAAAAGTGGCATTTCTTACTTAGCTATGATTCAGTAGGATGTTTTCTTATAGACGTTTAAATACCAGCCAAAATCCGTTATGGTTGAGTGATTTCGTGTGATGTCCAAGTGATGGTCATGTCTCTATGAACGTTGTTAGTAACTTGTGTGATCGCCATTGACTAGGATAATGTCATTGGTATCTATAATATATTACGATATGGAGAAGTAAAATGTTTTCATAATTATGAACTTACAAGCAATGGTAAACATTTTTTGTTACTATGGACAGCATTTATTTCACTGCTGAGATATTTCTGAGGGATTTTATCAATTCATTGACGTCACGTTAACAATACATTGGGACCACAGGGGTTTTCCCAGTAAATTCCTTAACTAATACATGATATATAGTGACGCAACTTTATATCGTTTCTTTGGACTAAAACCTTAAACTTTTAAAAATAAAAACTTTATTTTACCTGGAAATAAAGATAAAATCTACCGTTGTAATAAACATGCTGGCGGTTCCCTTGTAGATCAATGCTATAAATACTTAAAAGACCTAAACCATTACCTGTGTAAACAATACTTCAATACGTTTGTACCCATACAATCAATGTGCAGTTTCAACTCCACATACAAATAAATTAAAACACATTTGTATGTTCAACCTCATGGGATAATTTACTCTGAATGGCGAGGCTACTTAAGTAATGTAGCAAACTTGTTTGCGTTATCAATATAAGATTTTAAAAATAAACCTTTCAATACATGAAGTAGATACAGTAGAGCCAAACAATGAAATCAATTGCTTCATACAGTTGTTCCGTCCGTTATGCTAAATTTTGAATCTAGTAGGCGTCTCAGAATAATCTAAAGTTTTATTAAGAAATGTCCAGATCTAGCATTAGCCTTATAATTCAATACATTTCGTTGTATTCATACATTTGACAATTTCCAAAAAATATCAAATTTACAAAAATGTATTAGTTTTTTCCTTCCGATATTCTGGCATATTTCTAACATGATTTATAAATGTTTATCCCTTAACCATGTCCATTTCATAGCCGATATGCGCGTGATAAAATTCGTAGCAGTGTGTTGTTTGTGTTTACACATTTTGTCAAGCATTTCTTCTTTTGCAAGCAGAATTGGCAGAAATTAATCTCTTTCTCACTCCCGATTCAATTGCTTCATCCATCACCTTGCTTCTTATAGTGACAGTTTGTCTCTTCTGACACCTCTTGAACATCTTTCTATTCTTACCTATCTCTCTTTCATACACCTCGTGAACATCTTTCTACACTAACTATCTCTCTTTCTTACACCTCTTGAACATCTTTCTGTACTATCCTATCTCTCTTTCATTCACCTCGTGAACATCTTTCTACACTAACTATCTCTCTTTCTTACACCTCGTGAACATCTTTCTACACTAACTATCTCTCTTTCTTACACCTCGTGAACATCTTTCTACACTAACTATCTCTCTTTCATTCACCTCGTGAACATCTTTCTACACTAACTATCTCTCTTTCTTACACCTCTTGAACATATTTCTGTACTATCCTATCTCTCTTTCTTACACCTCTTGAACATCTTTCTGTACTATCCTATCTCTCTTTCTTACACCTCTTGAACATCTTTCTGTACTATCCTATCTCTCTTTCACTCTCTCGTTGTTTCTGCATCTAAACCATTTCTTATTATATTGTCCGTAAAGTTTGTCTTAATGACGCAATATGTTATTTACCTCCACTACTTACCGACCGCATTTTCTCTTTCTTAAACTGTACTATAACTAATCTAAATTTTCACCTGTAGGTATTGAACTTTTCTATTACTGATGTTAATAAATATTGATAAGCTAATGTGCTGAAGGCCGCGAGTAAAGCGAACCTCGCTGGAACACCAAACCACTTCCGGATGTTCTAGTCAGTGATACTTCACTATTGTTACCTTATTATCGAGAGACATTAATCACCATGGTAAATGATATAAGTGTTTGTCTATGCACCGCATGTTTTCTGTAACTGTCTAGGTTCCTGATGTTCTCAATGTCGCCTAATGATTCATCATATGTCACGGTTTAATTTCATGCATAATATAGTTTGAATTTTAACTCGCTGACAATGCATCAATATCGTTTCCTCTATTGTTTCGTTAACACGTGTCACGCTCCTAATGTGTCTCGGGTATTGAATTGTGGAAATGTTGTAGGTGTTGCGATATTTTATGTGGTTGTATGTAAATAATGAAGTCATTTAACACAAAACAGTATAATACCTGTACTTGAAAACAATACCCGCTGTCAATATTTGAATGGAATGTGTAAATGTACATGCTGTGACGAGGTCGATAGTTTGAACAAACAAAAAGATATAACCACGAAGCGATATTTTCATCGGAAGGAATGCTGATGAGTTGTTATGCATTATATGAGCATACCTTTATTCAAGGTGTGAAAATTCAAATAATTCTATGAACGACACCTAACAATAAAGCTATTGACAAAAATGGTTTCGTTAAGTCATTGCATTTATAAACATGCGTTCATGTGCCAATCTTGACAAGCTATTTAGTCGGATGTTACAGAAAAAACTATCGACATGATCGACATCCTATCTGCTTTTTTATTGCCTGGTATTACTATGTGCCCTGGAACCCATCAAAAACATTATGAAATTTTGGGCAAATTCATGCTATAGTATTAATGTATCACGAATGAAAACACTGTCTATATTTCTATTGCTAAGACTGTGGTACAGAAGGAGAGTCTGAATAGATAACAGCTCTTATTACTTTGTTTGAATATGTTCAATGGGGAGTTAGATAGCCCAGCATCCATCTTGTGTAATAATTGCCGCGACAACCTTATCATTATCTTTTGAACCATCACAGTAACTAAATGTAGATTATTTTTTATATCTGAACTGCTATTTCGAGAAGGTTGAACGGAAGGTGCCGCTGTCAGTGTCTGAGTTAAGCATTTCATGAAGTGAGAAAGTCTATTTCATTTGAATTCAAGACCTAGGGTGGAATTTCTGTTGTTCCAAATGACTGAATTTGGTCAGAGCGGAAATCCGAATACCGGAAATTTGAAATGGCCTATGATTTGTTTTGAAACAAAGGTTAATATTTTGGATCAAATACAAGTGATAATTCAGGCTTTGAAGGATTTCACTGTAGCTGAATTGTGTATTGCAAAGCCAATTCATCTCGACAGCTTTATAGTGATGGTTCGCTAGCCTCCACATAGAGGCTTGCAGTAGGTGTGGTCTTAAAAGCTCCGAGAGCGAGCTTCAGACCCTGGTAATGAACACTGTCTAATAATTTGTGATATGAAGGTCTAGCAGCTCCATACACAATGGAACCGTAGTCTAATTTCGATCTAATAAGAGCTCTAAAATGTCTAAGCAAACTTTTCTTTCGTCTTCCCAATCACTGTGGAGCACTACCTTTAGAATATTCAGTGTTTTAGGCGATTGGCTTTAGGATATTTTATATGGTACAGGAACGATAATTTTCTGTCGAATATTACACCTAGGAATCAGGCTCAATAACTGGAATGGGTTCACCACAAAGAGAGAGATTTTGAATCGTCGTGTTATCTCCACATTTGACAAAAATGAATACAAACCTTTCCTGATTGTGAAAATTGAAATCCATTTTCATCTGCCTAAATATGAAGTCTATTGAAACGCTGTTGTAGTTGTCTTTCAATGGTGTTAATATGTTTAGATCGATAGCATATAATGAAGCCATTGACATAAAAAGCGCCCTCCTTTGAAGGGGATAATGTTTTGACAATACTGTTAATTCTAGGTACAATATATTACCTCTGATACCTAATATCGTGCAGATATTTCATTTTGTCGTATTTCCACATTGTGTCGTAATCCCTTTCCAAATCGAAGAAAGCCGTAACTACTTCCTTAGAAAAGCCTAACGCACAAAGGTTTCAATTTTCTTAAATCTACAACCACTTTGAAGGGGTCATATTATATTATTTGATTCTAGAAACCAAATTAATCTTGAATATATCCTCCGCGCCAGAGTTTTACAAACACAACTCGTGAGCGATATTGGGAGGTAACTGGAGGGATCTGTCGTATCTTTACCTGTTGGGGATAGGAATCACAACACAACATACTGCTGTCTTTTGCCTTATATACTAGTGGAAAAAAAGAAACTGTGCATGGGTATAATATGCCCTAACGTGGGAAGTATATAAGAAATTGCCAAAAAGTTTTCAAAATGTTTTTGTCTGACCTTTATTTAACACCGGCTCAATTCATATGGTTATATCGTCAGCAGATAAGGATCAATTTTCACAGGCGTTCTCTGAACAAAGTTCAGCTCATCAATACCACGTTTGGAATCAATGCATTTTTATCAACGAAGCATCAATGAAAAATGTCTTGAGAATACCATTCCATATTCTCACATGCGCACGTGACAGGCCAGGTAACGTCAACGGCTGATTGTGGGGGCGGCATAAGCAACGCAGCATCTCATACTACACGTGTTCTACAGGCGACATATCCGGTGAATTGTTGGCCAGGGCAGCATATTCACATTCCTGCCGCTTGAAGGGTATGTCGTCTACACCAGGCTAAACGTGCTACACGATGACGTTGCTGGAGAACAGGACGTATAGCTGTAGGCCTCATTCAAGCAATCGGTTACTTACCGTTCGATGACTAAAGGTCGGGAATACTTCTAGCCGTCAAAGAAACAGTTCTGAGTCGTTCACGGAGATGAAGGACCAGGATATACGTATCCTAGCAATTCGACCTTAGGCGTGGACGTCCCGACCGCAGGGCGAAGTTATAATAATGAGTATTTGGTTGACAACATCTTCGTCGAGTGTGGTAGTAAGATTTTCCAACAGACTGTTGACATACCTGTGGGAACCAACAGAACCCACTATGTTGGCTGACTTGTCGATTTATTGAAGAGCTTATCAAAACAGGTCACAAGACCTTGCAAAGTCGTCTAATTTCACCTTCAGGTATATATAGATAATATAAAGATTTACACGGAGACTTCTGAAAAAGTACAACAAAAATAAGACCAGGTGTTCCGGAAGAGAAAGCATCTTTTGTTTCATCGACGACACCCGCCATGTAAACCGTGGCTTACACAAGTTATGTCAGTTCTCAAATTAGAACAAGGTACACAACAACGGAACCAAAAGGCAAACTCACGAACACCAAATACGTCCAGCTTCATGTCGCACAATGAAATAGAATATTTCTCAAAGATAAAACTATGGCGACCATAAAACTTCCACCATAATTTTCATCAACCTGGATCTTTTGAACCCTTGTATAACGACTTTGTCATTCAGTTGACGACTTCTTTCACGACAATCGTGATAATGGAAGCTGGCCTTTTAATATTGAATCAACTCTGACATGTAAAACCATAGATTAAAATTGCTATCCATAAATGGAAAATTTACAAGAGGAAAAAATGGAGGTCGCATTTTGAATTGACTTTTTATGTTATGAAATAATGAGATGACATGGAATTAAACACCAAATGTTGATCACTCAATCATAAATTGATCAGTCACCAACAAAAAGCATATATCCTTCCATTTGGATGATGGCAGATTTCGCTGATATGTTTCTCGTTTTTCTTTTAGAAGTCCATTCTAAATCATGTAACATTAATATCAGTTCCCAATGTGCTTGTGACCTTTATATCTCGCATAAGAAAATTCGCGCCAATTTTCCGGATCCATTGCGCCAGTGATAATTTGAATCTTGTTGCATTCTGATGTAAGATTTCCCATCAGGGCTATGATTATCCCAGTAAGTAAATGTCAAAATCGTACCATCTTCATATACAAAATTGTTATCTTTGTTTTCAGAGCGTCCACCAATCCAAACAACAGTGGATGTATTGGATTCACGGGAACCTGGAAAAAAGGACAAACGTTAAATTTTGATCACTCTTGTGTTGATTATTAATTGATATTTTCTTTTTCATTTTTCTTTTACAAGCAAATACCTAAATACATGAGTCATTCATTTTCCAAACAAAATGGTAGTGACATTATAAAATTTTATTCACGAAGATGAAGTGAGATGTAAAGGTGACGTTTTCTCTTTAATGCGAATTCATCTAGATATAACAATAATAAAAGCATATATGAAGCATTTTACTTTGGCTATTTTTCATACATCTATTGACTTACGGAGAAAATCAGTGATGTGCTGTTGTTTCTCTATCGAATTAACTCTGATCATTTGTCCACCGTCAAGTCTACAGAAGTCCATGGCGTCAACAGGTTTTCTTTGTTCTTCTGTCACTAAGCGATAACACCAGTCTAGGTTTTGGTTGTAAATGTAACCGCGATCAACTGGACAGTCGGCTAAAACAAACATGTAAAATGTGATGCCATTAAAAGTAGACAGGACCAATTACCCTAAACGATCACCTGACTAATCTCAAACGAGCTGCAAAGAGCCATATAAGTTGCATCAAATCGATCCCACTGTTGAACTCCTCTGAAATCTTAATGATATAAGGATACATGCGAAGTTTCTTCAAAATCTGATAATATTTCTGAAATTCTCGCATTCACTGTTCAATGTAATAAAACTGCGAAAGGCCATAAATCTGTAAATTACCATCGACTTGTTTTCGAAGTCCTCTGAGATATTGTTTAGACATGGCTGCATACAAAATTTTATCAAACTGGTTCATTGTCACTCAGGTTATGGTCATGTGACCTAAAAAGTAAAGTTTTAACAATGAAATTGCTTTGCATTCGTTAGCAAATAATCGTTTTGCATTTCGTTTCTATCATAAAAATATCTTTTTTCGAATGATTTTAATCCATATTACTTTACTTAAAAATTTCACCGAATTTATTTTAATCATATAATAAGTGCTAAATTTTTACTCTTTATTAACCTCAATATTTTCGAACACCATTGAGCCTTCGTACAGGAACAAGGATTTTTCCATACTTTTATTTGTATTAGCCTATTGGTTGTTTAAATGAATAAAGGTGATATAATTTTATTATCTTTTGCTGTAAAGCAACGGAATTAATTGTGAATTGACTTCACCAAGACCTGAGCGAAATCTTATTCTCTTTAATTTTGGTATATCAAACTAGTAACCAATAGTTCTTGAAGTCACTGTCTACATCATTTATCATTCAGCCATTACTGGCTTGGCATATAATGCTTATACTTTTGCAGTAAGTCGTTAATTCTTGATAGTACAGAAAGATTACTCAGTGCACGATAACAATGCAAGATTCCGAGCACATAATTAACAAGAACAATCTACTTATTAACAATGGCATGTGTTTTTTCTGCAGTCATTGTGTCGAGAATGCACAGAACATAAAATATAAATATGTTTAAACACTTCATTATTTATTTGTAAAAACGTGTTTTTGGTATTTGAATTCTGACGCTTAAGCGGAAATTATTGCAATTGTTTTTAAACAAACAAAAATGTAGATATCATGTATCTATTGTGCTGTGATTGTTTTTGCGGACGTCGTTGTTTTCTTTGTTATCTTGATTACATTCATTTTGATAATTTTAAAATAGAGAAATCTTTCCGCCTTTTTAAAATAAAAAAACTTCACGGACGTAAATACTACAACCTCTAGTCCAGGGTATGTATCACCACCGAAAATATGTATTATCATCCATACAATACTACATTTACCAACGTTTAAAATTTGACAAAGTGTATTACCTCCTTTTATTGAGTAAGACTTCCATCCATCTTCTGTGACGGTTCCCTCCATGCTAGCATTGAACAGGACAGTGTAAACAATACAACTTTTGCTAGCATTGTTGTACGATAGGGAGAGACATGCTGCATTACTGACACAGCTTAAAGCACATGTTAAGACGCTCTCTGTTGACAATACGACACTTAAGCCATTCCTTAGTAGGAGGTTTCGCAAGGTCAACATTTCAGTCAAATCTGAGAAGATAAACTCGCTTGCACTGCATGCAAGGATAAAATATAAAAAAATCAAATACGAAACCATATTTCTTCATAGACTTTGTCCAATGGTTGAATGCCACTGAATAGAAGTATTACCTGATAGCAATTAACTAATCAGGCAATTTTCCCACTTTGTTGAAATGAAGGATTTCCTGTAGACCGTGCTATAGTAAAAATCAATAAATTTGATGTTTACTCTTAAAATTTTTTGACGGTTGCCATAGCTAATACACCACATTGTGAAATAAAGTTATTGTCATTGTTTAAAATGATGCTAGTAATACGTACTTGTCAGACTAATTACACAGACTGTTCAAGCAGTACAACGCACAGGTGAATAACATATATTTAAAGTTGGATACAGTAGAGATAACAAAGAATTAAACCCAATCATTTGAAAGCTAAGTGGGAAGGCACATTAGTCCCACAATTCAATAAAACGGTTGTCGTAGCCCAGACTAAATTGAAATAACATGCTTAATTGTACATTCAACTTTACTCTTTAAAAAAAATACCAACTATCGCGTGCGCGCCGAGTGTCGCGCAATGACCCGCGGCCGCTGAGAAGCTCCGGGCATGCCTACAATCTGCCATAAAAACAAGGGGTATATAACCCTTAACGGTCATCTGACAATCGACTATTTCTTTGTGCTAGACGTATTAGATGCTCGTTAGTTTGCCGGTTTGTCATGTTCTTGTATACGTTGTTCTCATTTAGAGCAAGACACTTACTTGGAATTACCCCGATTTACATAACGGATGTCGATGGAGCATTAAACGCTTTCTTTTCTGTAACACCTGGTCTTATTTTCCTTGTACTTTTCCAGAAGTCTCCTTGTAAGTCTTTATTTTATTCATATTTGCCCTCGTTATATTGGATTTTATGTTGGATAATGGTTATGTTGGCATGTTGGAATTTTCTTCTTTTTTTTTTTTTTTTTTTTGATACTACAAAGAATTCATTAATATCTTCATTCTTTACACTCACATATAAAAATGGCATTAATCGGTTCATTCATTCAAATGGATTAATCATAACTATAGTTTATGTCATTTTCCAACGTTCACGCATTTTCTTCATTATTGTCTTTCTTTATACAATACGTGCAAAAAATGGTCATAGCCTATCCACGGGGCAACAAAGACCTCGTATCAGACAACCATGCCAGTGGTAATGGATTATGTGGACGGGCCGTTAAGACTGTAATAATAATAATAATTTTCTAATAGTAAGGTAAGTTGATTAATAAAAGCCTGGACATATTCTATATACGTTGCGATATTTTCACTAAAATGGCGAAATTACCTATTGTTATGTTCATTGTTTTCTTCCGAACTTCATTCACTCCTAATTTGTTGTGAGACATAGGTTCTATTAGTGTTGAGATTTGTAAAATTCTACATTACCTGAAAGACGTTGGTCTATATAATATACTATGACGTACCATTTTAATCTTTTGTGTTAACATACCCATTTAAGATTTTTAACATTTGTCTTTTACCTTTTGGTTTGTTTAATGTTATTTCTTTTTGGATCACTGTGTGTTTTACCGTTTAATTTAATTGGGGAATATACGGCAGGAGGGGATTTAAACAGCTGTGGGAAAGTACTTAATATCGGTAGTAAAACGGTGCTAGGATGATATCTGCCTTTATTATAGACTTATTGTCCATTGGTAAAATAAAGACGTTTTCGGAAAGAATTCATCAGTTTCTTGTTAACATATGACATCATGGCGGGAATATTGGATTTTTACCTACTTAAAATGACATTGACATCTTCAGATACGTTATTATTATTATTATTACATTATTAACGGCCCGTCAACACATAAAAGGTCATAAGGGTCATCAATGATGAACAGTATCTAATAATTTGAGATATGAAGGTCTAGCAGATCCATACACAATGGAACCGTATCCTAATTTTGATCTAGTAAGAGTCTTAGCAAAACTTTTCTATCAGCGCCCAAACCAGTGTGGGGCACTACCTTTAAAATATTCAGTGTTTTAGGCGTTTGGCTTGAGGATATTTTATCTGTCGAAGGAACGATCATTTCCTGTCGAATATTACACTTAGGAACTTGGTTTGCTCAACAACTGAAATGGGTACACCACAAAGAGAGGTCTTGATAGTCGTGCTGTCTCTGCAACTTACAAAAATGCATACAAACTTTTTTTGGTTACGAAAATTTAAACTAATTTCCATCTGCCCAAATTTGGAGTCGATTCAAACATTGTTGTAGTTCAGTGGTATTCAGATGCTGAGATCGACAGCATATAATGAAGTTATCGACATAAAGAGTGTCATCCATTGAAAGGGATAATGTTTTGACAATACCGTTCATTTTAAGTGTAAAAAGTGTTACCAAGAGAATGCCTTGTGCGCTGATTAACATCGGAAAGGATCGTTCCATTCCGGACTCGAAATGTCCTATCTGATTGAAAAATTCGGAACACAGTTTGGAAGATTACCTTTACTACCTATATCTTGCAGAGATTCCGTTATGCCGTATTTCCACGTTGTGTCGTAAGCCTTTTCCAAATCGAAGAAAATCTCAACCAAATGTTCCTTCTTTCATCTAGCAAAATGATAGTTGGTACCTCGCTTAGACCTAAAAACCACTTTGTAGGGGTAATATCATGTGATTGAATTCTAGATACCAAATCGATTTTGAATTTATCATCCGCTCTAGAGTTTTACAAACGCAGCTCGTGAGTGGTATCGAGCGGTAACTAGAGGGATCTGTTATATCTTTACCCTGTTTGGGAATAGGGTTGCGTAGTGAATATCATCAGATCATGTTGCAAAGTCAAGTGATTTTTTTAAAATGATTCTTGAAGTTCTAACATTGAGAAAAGTTTATTGTTAGTTTCATTGTTTTCGGTAAAGAATTTCAACTTTTTCTGGGATGGTTTTAATTTTTTAAAATTTGTTGGAATTATTATATGCAGACGAAGGTTTGGAAAAAGTAGATGCTAAAGCATTTGCAATATCAAATTTTGATGTGGCTAATTTTCTATTTGTTTTCAGATGTCCTATTGTTTTGAATGATGTTTTACCGCTGATTCGTTTAATCACATCCCATATCTTTTTCATGGATGTATTACTTCCCTTTGTATAACATAGTCAATGTTGGCTGTGTGTGGAAAAGTCTTGTATGTTCAAACCTCTCCCCGGTAACTTCTGTCACTACAACATTCAATATTCAGAATTCGCCCACTACGAGATGCGATAAATTCTTGAATGTTGTACATCACGACATACATTGTACAATGTTTAGAGTTTGAATGTTTCGCACTACAACATAGATTTATAATATTCAATATTAAGAATTTGAATATTGTGCATTACGACATACTTTTATAATTTGAATGTGGCACTCCAAGACAAATACCATTAGGAAATTCAATGTTGTGCGGCTTGACATATTTGCACTATAGACAATATTTAGAGTTTGAATAATACATACTATATACAACATTCAGAACATACATCCAACACACTCAATTGTTAGTTTCTATTTTGTTCCAGATACAGTTCTCAAATTTTACTGATAAACAGTGACATTCTGTAGTGACCCTGTAGTGGTTTGGCTCCTTGAAAGTTACGTACCATTAGTCGCTATGGTAGTAGTACTCGGAGGGTTTCGGCCAAGGTTTACAGAGGGACATCGTGTATGATTTGAGTCGTTATATTAGCCATCTTGTGAGATGAGCCATGGTCAGTTGTGTCACGTGCTTTGATAGGTCGAGGCTTCAGCATTGGAGCTAATATCTGAGTCATATGGTTACATTCGGTTTTCGGTCCGAAGAGGTCACTGGGGTCAGGGCGTATATACCGTTTACAAACTCTCTTTTCAAAAGAAATGATTGACAGTATAGAGATGAACTATATCGAAGCGGGGTTTTTTTGCGAATGAATAAATACGTCCTTCGTCATAGAGTATAAAAGAAAATAGTATATTACCAAATGAGATGATAATGCTGAGCGTATTTTTCCCTTATTTCATCAACCTGCAACTCTTGAAACGCTGTGTTGTTTCTTGTCAGTTGATGACATGAGAATTGTAATACCAAGAACAAACTTCGATAAATACAGCCTCGTATGAATACAAAAACAAGTTGGCCAAAAGAGGGGGGTATTTTAATAATATGATAGAACTCTTAGTAAGAAATTAATGGGATGTTTTTATTTACTTCAGACAAAAAAAACAAAGAATGTCATATCATATCTCAATATACTATATGTATAAAATGCATACATACGCCCTGCGTATATTAGTAGATGCGCATTCATATTAATGTTGCTCCCTGCAATTGATGTAGTCATGTAAAATACACATGGTGCCAATCTATAAAGCAATAGCACCAGGAAATGAGATTTTCTACTGCAGCGACCCGACTGTGTTGAATAGTTACGTTCCGTTTATGAGAGAGGTTATTCCAAGAGCAATGCTACGTATGATTACAACAAAATGTTGTTATATAATGGTACCTGACCTTATAGACAATATCTTCCAAAACTTCTTCCTTTCATATCAAATTAGACTGAAATAACCGGAACCCAACATTTGCGGTCACCGAGTAAATTTCCTGGCATATGACTATAAATATAATACTTATCGCTAGGTGAACATGGTCTTTTTATCTTTGTATTTCTTCACAGGTCTCCGTGTATTTTCCATAGTTTAACATAATTTAAGTTTGGGTTATGATGCTCTTGACATGGCTATTTTTGTTGATGGGACGTCGTTAATGAAGTAAAGTGGATTACAGTAAAATCAGTGAAGATTAAACATATAAGATCCAATAAGGATTCAAATAACAGAAATTACGATATGTATAAGGCACAGTAACATCAGATTCCTGAAACACAAAGCCAATCAACAACAAATCCCAGTGCAGATCTGTTAAATGACACGCTGGATTTTAAGCCGAGTCACATAAATCTAAAGATAATTACACGATACTTTGATATAATATAAATCAGGATATGATATGTTTGTGATCAATATCACAGAGTAATTTCACACAGAAACGGTCTTAGGTCATATCCTTCACTATTCATCCATGCATAGCCATATCTTTTTCTCATGACGATTGCAGGTTCCCCGATAGGGTTGTCATCATGCCAGTAGAAAAAGGTCAGGGGTGTGCCATCCTCATATAAAAACACGTTATCCTCGTTTTCCGAGTAACCGCCAATATAAACGGATCTAGCAGTACGGGACTCTGAAAGATAAAACGTATAAAACCGACTTTCAGAAATCGAAAATATAGCAAATTTTGAAAATTCCAATTTCATTTACATTCATGAAAGGAAACCATAGACAGGAAAATCCCCATCTAATCCCGGATAAGATAGATGAGAAAGATTCTCCGTAATGAAGCCAAAAGGCTGGATAGTTAAAGTTGCACTATGTCAACCTATAGGTGACTTCAAAGACTAAAATATCCTGGTAGCTGACACCTGGTCCGTGAATGACCGCTGTTTAAAACACATGCCCGGCGAATTCGACGCTCTTCTTTAAAGAATATTGGTTGACAATCGAACTTCAGTTGCTTCCGGAGGGAAGGAGGGTATTTAAAACCTCCTTCCCTTCCATCTTATCCGCGATATTCTCCTTCATTCTCGCTCTTCGGCAGTCTGGGTTAAACCTTCGAAGCAACAAGTATAAATACAAAGAAAATCTCAAAGTAAAGCTACATGATCATGATGAAAGTCCAAAACTGCAAGTCTCTTAAGGTTCTTCACATTAATGACTAGCCTGTACTTTCCATTCTTTTTCTTTACAATGAAAAAATTAGAAATAAATTTGTCAGGTTCATGCACTGAATGGCAAACCGCACCTTTCCGTAACAATACGGCCACTTCTCCTTCTATAATCTTAAATTCTTTTTCACCAACAAATAGGGTTAGGTACCAAATATTATATAGTTTGGATATCATACTCTATATTTAAACCTAGAACGATAAGCAAAATCCACTCATCATCAGTGATAGACAGCCAAAACGGGAAATGATGTCTTGTTCTACCAGAAAGCCATGCAGAGACTGGGCCCCGACCCTGCGGCAGTAAAAAATGCCCATTGGCTATATAACCATGCACTGAGCTGCCACCTCTACCATTCCCTCTCCATGGTCTGCTAGACCTGTTCTCATTCGCAAAAATTGAAGACTTTATTTGCCTCAGCTATGTCTTTAACTTTCTTAGTTAGATCATCCCCAAACAATCGTTCTGTAACTGCGACATCTTTAGAACACAGGGAATTAAAGGCCTTTGGAGGTCCATGTCTTAGTAAGAACCACCTCTCTGTTGATATCTTTTGGAAAGCGTTTCCACAAAAACTGCGGTTATTTCATCAAATTCTGAGTGAGCTTCAAAAGTGGCACCATCCCCAGGCCTAACATATGCTTGACCCCCTTAAACTCGTAATCAAGAACCTGAATTGGTCTCCCCAACTTCAACCAAAATTCTTCATTTACCTTTGGTGCCCTGACATTGCCGCCGGGGATGAATTGAAATAAAAGTTTGGACAAGTACAAGGTTTCCGAGAACCGAGAACTGTCAATTAATAATGATAATAATATTGATAATTGACACAGCTCTCTCAAACCCTGTACTTGTCCAAAGATTTATTTCACTTCATGCACGCTAGATTCACGAGGGACGCCACCTGTGCGTTCAAACCCTCTCTAAGGCTATCGTCCACGAAACATTCCGACATGACACACAAATCCTCTTGGGCTGTGTCAGACGATACCGGCAACATCGCCGAGTATCTGCCGTCATGTTCACTGTCCTTATCTTAAGTTTGTAGTCCAATAGTGTCCTCCCAACCTGAAATATGCAAATCAGTTTGACCGAAACCGTAGATTGAAACATTACTAGATGGTACGGCCTTTTAGTACCTCGGACAGCGCCTGTGCTATCACCATCTTTACGCGAAACTCTTACGGAAGTCTCCAACGTACTCTCGCTATTGTGTGCACGTGCCTTTCCTACCACGGTCGCGCCGCACGAAATGTTTTTATCTGTAGGAAAAAAGTGGGTAATCTAGAAAAGACTCATAATCCGTGTCAGGGTACAGAGATAAACTATTGTAAATAGTGACTGTCAGGTTCTCCTCTATGGCAGCCGACGGCCACCTTTCCAGGTCTGGATTTGGACCGCATCTCTGCAAACGACACAAGCCGAACCGACCTGTGAACATCGATGTTACAGTCACGCACCTCACTAACGAAAAAACGTGTGGGATGCGCCGAGAAGCCGTTTTATACGACAGGAGTCAATCACGGACCAGTGGTCAGCTACCTGGAATGGTGGTATATTTAAGTCTTTGAAGGTCAGAGTCACGCACCTATAGATTGACAGAGTGCAATTTTAACACGAACTGCCGTATGGCGTGTATGAAGGAGACTAGGTTTTACTCCATTGAACAAAACGAAACAACTTCCTGTTTTATACGAAACACATTCCCAATATTCCTATATGGAAAATACTTTTTTTAGTATTAACGTCCGAATGATATTGACCAATCATTATCGCGCATTTACCAACATCTATGGGTAGGGTTAAAAGGAGCACAAAGACAAAACTTACGTAGGAATTCAAGTAGATGGGCATATTTTGCATAGGAGTTAACTCTGATCAGGTGCCCTTGTGATAAACAAAATGCCATTGCGTCTGTTATGTTTCGGTCGTACCCTGCCTCAAGACTGTAACACATGTTTAGGTTTCTGTTGTAATAATAGCCGAGAGCAGTTGGACAGTCGTCTGTGGAAAGAATAAATAGATATTAATTATTATATCAAGGGAAAAATAGTACAGAATCATAAGACATGATTATAAACAATGAATTTAAATTTTGTCGCTAAAAATAAAACAAACAACCAGACAAGTCAATATCTTAACTCAAACTTCAATTCGATGTTACTATTGCAAATTTACAAGGTAAAACATAAACTTTTACACAGAGGATCTGCAAATTACAAGGATGATAAGACAGGTATTTCTGAAGGATAACTCTTCTATCTTATCGACGACGCCCGTTATGTAAATCACCAAAGTTATTTTCTAATACTCTGAAAAGAACGCATTAAACAACAGAACAGTTTTGCCCCAATTATCGTCTCACCAGGCTTATTGACGATTGACTATTAAGAGTTCTGGCTATTGGACTTAAGTCATAACCTATACGAGTTAGGAGCACATTTGCAAGATTAATTTCTGGAAAACAATGTGGACACGACACATCTTTCAACCAGGTATCAAACCATTTCACGATAGCATCAGTTGTAATTCTTAAGTACAAATATGTCGTTCCTGTTTTCATGTGTCTTGTTGAAATATCTTATAATTGGGGCTTACTTATTCTTTTTCTCTTGTCTTATCTTGAGATCCATTAATCATTTGAATACTCTTTTGATCACGAAGTCGCAATTGATTCGATATTCAACGGTCTGCCCTAATTGTTACGATTTTCGTCGTCAACCGACGGACAAACTGGTAACATAGAATTTCACAAGATGCAGGTTGAAAATGAAAGTGGATATCCTTGATGCTCGTTAGTTTGCCTGTTGGATCGGTTGTCGAATACCTTGTTCTCAATTGAAAATAATCAATTTGTTTAAAACAAATCACAAGATTTAGAAATTTAAGCAGAAGTTTTACGATACAACACACAATAAATTGAATGTGGATGACAAGATGTAGAATTAAAAAGGGTGTTTTACAGTACAGAACACAAAATTACAAAACACAGAATTACGAATATCTAGGTTACGATTTTGGAATCTTGCAACGTTTTAAACGTCATGGTATATGTAGAAGGTTTTTATTTTCCACAGATGTCCTTCCACACTTTTTTTTCCATTTTACGTTACCTGGGACAAAGTCTCATGGTGACCTTTCGGATCACCTTTTGTCCGGCATCGATAAAAATAACATTTTCGACATCTTATCAAAACCCAATGAACAGATTTCAATAAAATGTTGCTTAAACCTGGCCCAAGATGAACCAAAATATTAAATTATGCGGTCCCCACACCAGAGGGCTCTACGGGTCCGAGCTAAAATGACCAAATGAACTCATAATTCATAAATCATCTGTTCAACACTCGCTCTTCACGGATGAATTCATCTTAAGATGCTTTACCAAAATTGTGAAATTCATGGTCCCAAGGTGTTACATTTCCCATTTGAGGGTGGTCGGGTTGGGGTTGGGGGGAGAGTAACGTATACTATAGTTGATTTAGAAAAAATAGATTTTTGAGCATAAGTTGATTTCAATTGGAAACATTTTAAACTTGGTTAGAATTATCAACGATGGGTGACGGCTTGACGCTATGCCATTATTGATCATGGCTGTCAACCAGGATCTAACAGATAGTGTCAAATGGGGTCCAAATGGCTTAGATTTCAAATGTCTTCTCATCATCCAGGTACGGTAGAATCAATTGCTCTTTATGGATGGTAGGGTCTTAAGGTGCTTTACAAAAATGGGTCTCACATTTCTTCCTCATTAAATAAAAATTACCTTTTTTAGCATAAAACGTTTATTTCTCGTTGTTTTTTGCAAGAATCATTAGTATAGGATGGCAGTTTGATGGTATGCATGTATTGACACTGGCTTACTTTCATCAATGTTACAATTTCTTTTTCGTGTCACTTCAAATCTACTTACCCTTTAACCTTTATATTCAAATACTGTTAATCTCAAGTGACCGTCAAAGCCTCTTGTTTGACTTAAAAAATCAACTGGTGACCAAGACAACATATCTGTCTTTACCTTAATTGATAATCTCAACGACGGCTCAATTTACTGTATGTAGGTTTGGGTTGAGTTTGGAAATTAATAAAAAAAAATCCATGGGATTCTTTATTTGTGTGTGTGTGTTAAACGACATCCTTTGGGAAGATAATGGAAAGATTATTACTATTTTTACAGTCTGAACTGCCCGTCAACACATAACAGGTCATGAGTTGCCATCAACCGGTGAATGACACAGAGACCCAAAAGGAAATAACATCAAAGTATGAGGTAAGAGACAAATGCTAAAAATCTTAAATGGTTATATCAATACAAAATATTGAAATGGTAAATCATATCCTATATATTGGACCAATTTATTTCATATTATAACCTAGAATTTTAAAAATTTCAACAGTTTTAAAAAGGATCTTTAGACTTTTAACGTTAGAATAAAAAAATGTCGATTAAACAGAAGATAAATGCAGTCCAATAAAAATGTTTAACTGTGAATGGCTCATTACAAGCTCTGCACCAAGAATTATCTTCGCCTTTCAATAGATATGAATGTGTAAGATAAGTATGGCCCATCCGAATACGGTAAAGGACAACTTCGTCTCGATTTTGATCGCTATACCTTGAGTCAAACATCTCAGATTTATTCTGGATAACAAAAACTAATAGAAAGTATCAACATATCAGCACAATCGTAATCCAAACTCAAATTTCATAAAACTAGGACAAAATATGAAAAAGAGACTCCTGAAAGGTACAAGGAAAATAAGACCAGGTGTTTCGAAAAAGTAAGCGTCCATGCTTCATCGACGACACCTGTCATGCAAACCTTGGTTATTCCATGTAGATAATGTCTCGTTCTCAAATAAGAACAATATATACAACAAAGGAAAAGTTTGCAAACTAACGAGCATCAAATACGTCCAGCTTCATATCGCACAAGGAAACAGAATATTTCTGAATGAGATCACTATGGCGACCAACAACAACCAACAGGCACATGGTGATATTATGTTAGTTGCATACTGCGATCAATTACTATTGATTAACTGATTTCTTCAGTCAATAATATTCTGAAGTGCTTTATTGGATAACAATATTTGGGGAAAAAATTTCCAAAATCAACAAGGTCTAGATTATTGATATTTCATAAATAAGATGCCCAGGTCACTGGCTATCAAACTTGGGAAAATGAATGAACTTAAACCAGTGTCAAGGCCTCAAATATGTTAAACATTTAAAATTGCGATTAAACAAGAGGATTTTATATAAAATAAATGAGGAGTTATTTGAATAGAAAACAATACATCTTATAGTTATTTTATAGATACATAAAGTCAAAGCATGTCTTATTACGTCTACTTAAGAAACATTATTTTCATATCGTCTTTTGCTTATATCAGAATTGAAACGAACGTTAAATTGTTATTAAATAACTGAAATGCATCCTTATTAAGCTATCAAAGTGGAGTCACATATATATTGAGTTTGAATAAACATATACAGTATCATCAACCTTTGGTATCGAATACTCTGTGCAATATGACACAAGCAGAGATCTTTAACAGAAAATATCAATATGTTAACAGAATTTTAATCAAAACTCAAATACGATACAAGTAGTGCAAATCATGAACACAGATTTACACGGAAAAAATTAAGGATATGGTGTTACGGAAGGATAAGTGTCTTCTGCTTTATTGACGAAATCCAACTTTTGCTCGAACTCAGCATATAGTGTCACGTGCTTAAATATGGATTAAACTCAAACAAAGGACACAAAATTCGTTACTTTCATAAGATGATCAACAAGAGATCTTGGCGCCCACCATTGTTCGATCTTAGAATTCTCTTTAAAAGTTGGATCTTTTTCCTTTATTTGTCTTCTCTATTTTTGCTCTTTATGATAAGACATTTGAATTTTCCTTTGCAGAAATAGCGATGATAGTCTTTACCTGCCAAATCCAAACCGGCTACCTGATAACCATTTGTTTTCTTCTGATCAGTCCTAAAATCAAACGAGCACAAGGAGAGACCAAATGGAATATACGTATAAAATTTGAGAGATATCCATTCAGTACTTCTTACGAAGTAGCAATTACAATATTTCCTAGGCAAAATCCGAGATGGCTGTCTGTTGGCCATTTTGTTTTTATGATCAGTCCCAAACTCAAGCAGGCACAACAAGAGACGTAAAGGAACCTACACAAGAAATTTGAGCAGTTCTCAAGAAATAGCGATAACAACCTTTCAAAATCAAAATTTAAGATATCCGTCTGTCGGCCATTTTGTTGTTTTTCTGATCAGTCCCAAAATTCCATGAGCACAACTAGAGACTAAGGGAACACTACATATGAAATTTAAGAAAAAAAACATCAAGTACTTCCCAAGAAATAGCGATAAACTTTCAAAGTCAAATCCTAAGATGCCCGCCTTTCGGCCATTTTGTTCTGATTAGTCCCAAACTCAAACAGGCACAAGGGACCTAAAGGAACCAAATAAGAAATTTGAGAAAGATCTTAAGAGTAGTTCTCAAGAAATAGCGATAACAAACTTTTGAAAAAATCCAAGATGGACGGACGGGCTGGTGGACGACGGACGCAGAGCAATTTGAATAGCCCACCTTCTAAAAAATGTTAAAGTCCAACTTACCACTCATCAGATTGTATGATATCCATCCCTGTTCGCTGATAACGTCTGTGCGGTTTGTGAGCGGTATAGAGTAGAGTAGACATGTGGCATTACCAGTATGGTACGAGTAGGACATACAGGGCAGACTAGTGGCACATTCTACAGCACATGACACGACACTAGGTCTTTTAAGCAAAGTGATGTTTTCTGAAAGTCTTTTGTCATCAAATGTGGAATATTGTGACCAGTATGTCGCGACATTTGCGTCAGAATGATAAAGGTATATCGTTAAAAATAAAGTATATTCGAAAACTTTCGAAAACATCGTTAATAGATCTGGGCTTATCTCGATAACTCTAACAATCATATGTCATTTCGTTTCCCTAGCTAGCGCTGGAGTAAATATTAGGCACTGTATGCCTATATAATGAATGGTTACTAACAAACACCATAGTGGTTGCTATGGAAATTTCCATTAAAAATATTGTAAAAAATACACACCAGGGAGCAGAGTTCTAGAGTTAGACAGTTCTAAGGGAAAAAAATACTCTTGTCTACTTTCTTTTATTTCTATCACGATAGTGTATACCTTTATTACTAAAATAGAAATCTAGATTGATGGTACCTTATTATGCAAATATGTTTCAAGGATTTCCATCTAATTTGCATGACGCCCACGGGGCACATTATGCGACATCAATGTGGGGTGTTTTCAGCGAAAGCACATTGTTTACTTAATAAGATAGTATCGCTGTCTCGATATGATACAAAAAATCATAGCCACATTTATTTGATAATAACTGAACATTAGAATACAACTGACTATACAGTCGAGCGTACTGCCCATGCTGGAATAACATCGACGCCTTTGCTCCTTGTAAAGGACAGCCTCTACACAATGGAATTCACGTCCATGCCATATTCCACGCTCGGCACCGACGCAATCAATGATGATGTCAATAGTAAATATAATTAAGGAATCAATTAAATCTACCCTTCAATCAGTAAACCCCTGATTGATATATAACACTACGATTACGTTTTCTAAAATTCAAACACGGCAGTGTAGAGAAATTCATAACCTTAATGTACCCTTAATTTCCTGGCCAAAGTTTGTCTATTTACATGTAATAAAAAATACTCGTCTTATCTGTTTACTGATCTTGACAGTGTCCCACTGAGAATTGTTACGTGATGATCGGTAGAAGATCAGATTCGTTTCATATGACATGATATTTGTTTACAAAAATCAGAGAATAACACTTATTAGTCTGTCATATACATTGTGTTTTTTTTTATATAGCAAAAACAGTAATTCACTTGACTGCAAATAATATGTTGTTTTTTTTCTAAAACCAAGGAAAGTAAGTTCAAGAAATCCTTATTTCCTAGTGTGAGAAATATCATGCTTATATACTAAATTGCAACCACTATCGTGAATTCTATTTTTCGGAGGTGCAGGTTTTGTTAAGTGGACAACGAAAACATACAGGTTAGCATATTATTGTTATCATTACATTCTTAACAGCCCGTCAACACAAAAGGTAATTAGGACCGTCAACCGGTAAAACACACAGCGATCCGAAAAGAAAACAAATCAAACAAACTAAAAGGTTAAAGACAAATGCTGAAAGTCTTAAATGGTTATATTATCATAAAAGATTAAAATGGTGAGTCATAGTCTATCTTAAAGACCAACATCTTTCAGAAAACGGAAAGAGTTCCTTTTGAACCCATCACCCAAAATGACTACCAGTAGGCTATAATAAGTATCTAAAAGGGTTTATTTTAAGGGGTACCAAGAAAAAATTGGGGCATGGTCTTAAAATCAACCCTTTCAGACATTTGTATTATATTTACCAGGTATAATAACCCATTGGTAGCCACTTTGGGTGGGGGGTTCAAAAGGAACTCTTACCCAGATAACCTGGAATTTTATAAATATCAACAGTTTCAAAAAGAGTCTTAAGTCGTCACTCCTCCTGGTTGAAATAATTCAGAAAGTACAATGAAACCCACGCGGATTTACTGAAATTTAATTTAAAATGAAATTAAATCCCCAGCCATATGTCTTCTTTGTCTTTATATACCGGTTAATTTGAACTCTGTTGATTTGAAATTCCACTTTATTTGAAAGGTAAATTCGATCATACGGCAACACAAAGTCTTTGTTTTCACACCGCTTAATTTGAAAGCCACTGTGACCCAGGTGTCGTCACGCTTTGGTGATTACGATGTCAATGACCGGGTAAAAGTGTGATACAACACTGATAAATTGTGAGTATTAATCAGCGAGTTGTGTTTGCTATCCGGACACATGCCGAAGTCAGTCTACATTAGAATAGAACACAGAACAGCAGTTGTAATGGCTTTTTCCTGTAAAAAACAGTTCACGATCAATGAAAAGTATGAACGGATTTGATCTGTTGATCGAAAGGAAAAAGGCTAAGGGTGATATTTTAAGAGATTTCGAAATCAATTTGAATACACTCACGGAAATTTTCAAGAAACGGGATGAGATTTTAGAAGCCAGTCAATCAGGAAATATTTCTCTGAAACTTAAAAGGTTTAGATTCGGTATCTATGAAGACATCGAAAATGCCTTTTTCAAATGGTTTACATGTGCACGAGAGTCCAACATTCCCATTTCTGGCCACATATCTAAGATCAAAGCAAAGGACATTGCCAAAAAACAGGCAATTCTGAATTTAAACGTCTAATGGATTCGTTGATATGTTTAAGACTCGTTATGGAATTTCGAACAAATCTGCGGCGAAAGTGCCGCAGTGAATAAAGAAACAACCAATGACTCAATCGGAAAAAAAATCGAAATCCGAACACAAAGATATTTTAATGCGGATGAGACTGGTTTGTTTTATACATGTGAAACAGAAAAATAATTTTATTTGAAGGGTGATAAAATTCATGGTGGGAAAAAAACAAAAACAAAAAAGGAGTGAGTCTCTCCTACTCTGCAGCAACATGGCAGATCCGAAAAATTAAAACCGCTCATGATAGGAAAATTCCGAAGTCCTACATGTTTTAAGGTTATCAAAAGTTCTCCTGTGATTTATAACTACAGTAAGCGAGAATGGGTGACAGTCGATATCTACAAGGCATGGCTTTGTGAACATGGCCGAAAACCCACACATCAGAAACCGATTGGTTTTCGTTTATTGACAATTGACCCGCAAACCCCGTCGTGAATAATTTTAACTCCACCGCCGAATACTACATCCTTCCTCCAAACTGTGGATCAAAGAATCATAAATACTTTCAAGACATTCTACAGAAAATTGCTGATTCAAACCAAACTGGAAATGATGAGAAAAAACGCAAATTTGACTTCACTATTACAATGACATGGGTGTATAAGGCATACGGATTAGTAACACCCAAGGCTAAAGACTATTCACGCTTTTTTGAGAAAGCTGGGTTTAAGTCTGACCTCATGGCGGTCGTCACCGGCATTGACCAATCAGAGGAGCCTTTTTGACGACATGGTGCTAAGTGACTTGTGGAGAATTGTCACTAACACGCCCTTAGAGGACTACGTCACGATTGACTTGGACTGGATGACCAGTGAGAATTTGAGAGAAGAGGACATTTTAAGTGAAATGATTCCCCAGCCATGTTGTTAACCGACAACAAGTGACGCACGTCAGGGACTTCAGATGATGTGCTTTGGAATACACACCTGACGTTCCACACTCGCTGTTTGCGTGTGTACGTGACATCGATACATTTTTGACACAAACCCAAGTCAAACTACGGAAACAGACAACTTTTACTTTCTTCAAACTAAATGAAAACAATCTTTTCAAGCGTCGTTTGATTTTTCTTCGATAAACTGTTAATTTTAATGCAGACATAGTGTATTTTGTTTGTTGCATTTTACATGATCTTCCAATATCGTACGTGTCTATAAGGTATTCATAGAACGGCGAAAAAAGTCCAACAAGCTTGTCCACAGTTATACTGAAACTCGGATTATTTGAAGTAGTTTGTCATTCCCCAAGGATTTCAATATAACCGTGTTGGATACCCTAATTATCATGAACGGTTAAATTGTTATTATCTTTTCTCCGTAGTGTGCCTATATCTTTTTTTTACACATTTGTTACTATTTCTGGAAAAACCACTGAACCAAATTCACGGAAGTTCTGCAGAATTCATTCATACCCTTAACCTCTACCCAAAATACAGAATTTTTAGTTTGCAGGTCATGACGAACTATTGAATTAAAAACGTCCAGTCTATGTTATAAATGCAAGAACAATATCCTCTAGCTGCTTTACTATGCTCAACATTCGAGACTGATAAAAATACCAAAATGGCCGACTGGCGATCATCTTCAGTTTGACGGATCATTGTTACCATTTCTAATTTCATATAATTAAAAAAATTGAGAAAGTAATAGAAAATATACGACTTTTAAAGATCAAACGGAGATCAATCTACGGTGGGCGCCAAGACCTCTGTAGGTTCACTTTTGCTTGTGGGTCCTCTTTCAAGTAGAGTATGAAATCCGGATCAGTAGTATACCGTAACAGGGAAATGTGTTATTTTGTTCTGATGTATGTTTTTAACATTTTTAATTAACACAGGAATGCTTTGAAAAAAACATATAGAAATTACAAGCTAAAATGTCTCATAGTTCTGATTCCACTGGAAATATAATTATAAGTATAATTAGTTTGTTCCACGCTCTTCATTTATGTTATGTGACAGTCAATGTCATGGAAGTAGATTTCTCAATTAGGTCCCAACGACCAAAGCCGACGGCAGAGTTGTTCCTAGTGGAATATGCGTAAACACGGTCCAAGTTTCAACGTAACATCGACTTAAGGTCTTATTTCCAAAAGTTGACATTAAACAAGAGGTACATAAGACCTGTATCGCTCATTTGATTAAGTTTACTGAAATCGATTTATTTTAGCTAAGAGAAAAGGATTTAAAACCCTTGTATCTATTTCTCTGTAATAGACTCGACCTCCGAAAGGGGGTGAGATGCAAGTGCTTGTTAATAACTAAATTCTCTCACCACGAATGCCTTCAGTTCCAACATAATAAAGATTTTATTAGAATTTAATTTCCACTATTAGGCCCCACCTTTGCGGTCCCAATGTGCCAGAAACCTAAACAATATATAATTGATCCCCTTTTTCCCGAGCATGTCTCACATCAAATTGGGACAGTATCCATGCATTCCTACATAAAAATAGGTAGATAGACTAACACCTTTCAAATAATCTCAACAGCTTCAAAATAGTCTTTATAATTCTAACGTTACGATAAAAACAATTCTCTGGTGGACAGGTCAATGCAGTTCAATAAAAAAAGTTTAATGGTGAATAGCTCATCACATCATATGCACCGAGGATTATCTTCGCCCATCATAGTTATGAATGTGTCAGGTAAGCATGACCCATCCGATGACAAGTTCGTCTCGGTGGTTGTCATTATAGCATGGAGACCATTCACCGATGATAGGTTTCACGGAATTTAATTTATAATAGGTATGTTGATTCCATTCCTCCTGCCACTGAGCTGTTAAAAATGTTTGATAAATGGTTTAAAATCAGTAAAATGAAGGTTGAAAACAACAGGTCGTAACGAAAAAGCTGTCTTGGCGGCACGATCTTTTTTTCGTTGCCCGGTATTCCTATGTGCCCAGGAACCCAGCAAAAGCAATACAAAGGTTTGAGGCAAGTTTATGAGTATTTATGTATCACGAATGAAAATATCGTCGATATTTCTATTGCCTAGACTTTGTGGTACAGATTGAGACTCTGAATAGATATCAGCTCACATTACTTTATTTGAGGATGCTGACATCTCGCTTCATCTTGATCCGTTTAACATGGCTGACCTGCTGTTTGTCTTTGAAGTATGTTATTCTCACACTCTCCCTGAAGAGATGGACAGCGCATAACGCACTTAGATGTGTTAAGGGAAGAATGAGTGACAACCTGCACAGCTATTTCACAAACTTTGTCCTTCCTAGAGGTTCTTAGCTTGTGGCTGGTGGATAACCTTCCACCAGACGTTCGCCAGATCACAGTTTTTTCACAGTCTTAGGAGTATCGTATGTGGACAGGATGGTCGTTTCTAAAACGAATGGTAAAACGGATGACATTGGTTTATCCTTTCCAATGATCGTATTTGATGAACTGGTTGAAATCATGGTCATCTGCGTCTGATGGTCGACGCTACTAACGGTACAGACCTCCAGTACACGAGTGCCAAGGATACACAGGTAGTACACTCGAAAGAATAGAACTCTTCCGATTGACCCTTAAGCCACCGCCTTCTGGGATAAAACTGTAAAATAAAATTACAAAAAAAGATTGGCATACGGCTGAGCGATATAAAAAGGAGAAACTGAACACTTAAAACATAAAGTTGACCCAAGGCTTGGCACGACCAGCCGATTGATCAACGAGGGCCGCAATGGTCACTCGTCTTACTGAGATAGAGGCCAAGGTGATGTATTGCTAGAAGGCCATGCAATATTGATGGGGAATAAAGCGAAAACCACATAACCGCCCCCAAACCACCAGGATCCTTTCTCCCAGTGCAAACGGGACACAACCCACGGCAGGCCCCTTTTAGTGAACATTTTACCATATGCAGAAGGACAAAGCGGATATATTCTCACCCCTCCATGCAGGAGTTTGATAATGGGAGGTCATCAAACATCGCATCAATTTCGACATGTACACGCCATAAGTTGGTGATGGAGGGATATTTCTAACAAAAATTGGAAAATTCACAATATGGTAATTAAATCACGGTTATCATACTTTTTGGTGGGTGTATACAATGAATAATGTCAATAAATTTCTTTTAAATAAAGACAAGACATCATCAATATATCTGAAGGTGAAATTAAACGACTTTGCAAGGTCTTTGAGACCTGTTTTCATAGCTCTTCAATAAATTTTGCTTCGTATGAAAACAAAAACAAGTCAGCCAATAGAGGGGAGCAGTTATGCCAATAGATCTTACCACCAAACTCGACGAAGATGTTGTGTCAACCAGAAAATCGATAATTTTCATGACTTCGTCTTCTGTATATTTCCTCTTTGATTTGGACGTATTATTTACGAAATACGTTTCAGCATATTTCAAAACCTATGTATTTATACCACCGATTGCCTTTCTTGAGATGAAAGTTCTCATAACAAGACAACGATAACGTTACTTCTGTTTAGAATGGGGTATAGTATTGTACAGAGTGGGAAAATAAAATGTTCTTATAGAGGAAATATTTTTAGAACAGGGTGTTGAAAATTGGCCAAAAGCTCTTTTGAGTCCTTTAAAATCCACATACTATTAATTCCACTTCTTGAGTGAACAGTATCACAATAAGACTGTAACCCAGATTTGATAGTACTTTGAATGGTGGTTAGTAGTTTTGACAAAGACTTGCTTGAATAGTTAGACGAGCAAGTCATAAAACGTTGTTTACATGGATTCTTGTGAATTTTAGGGATCCAGTATAAACGGAGAAGGTCCGTATCCTTATCATCAATAGTCAATCTAAACGATTGTTGCACCGAAGCATGGTTAGCTAGTGTTTTGTCTTTTGACAGGTTGCATAATGTATTGGTGGGGTTTCCTTTGTTATCAAATAAGTCCTTTTTTTCTTAATTTACACAGGAAATCTAATAATGTTTGTAGACAAGGATCAAGTTATTGTGCGTCTCATCTGCAGACACAATAACATACCTGTCATGTAAGTCTAGAAGTGGGGTTCAACATCAGGATCGAGGAAAGCTTATCTGTGATTTGTTTTCATGTTCGATTTAAAGCTGGAAATTCGTTTACGAATGATGGACCGAATGAAATTTCTGGCATAGATTTCAACATAATCTATAAGTATCTTGAAATGCAGCCTCATAATTAAATGCCATTCTGACAACAGAGTGAGGATGAAGATGCATCTAGCACCAATGAACATTATGTTAGTGTGTGGTGAGACATGAAGAGATGAGGTTGACTAAGGAAGAAGAAGACTTCAACAGCGCTCGTGATGGTATACCAGAAGTACTTGTACCTATAGAGTCCAACACGCTCGTGATGGTATACCAGAAGTACTTGTACCTATAGAGTCCAACAGCGCTCGTGATGGTATACCAGAAGTACTTGTACCTATAGAGTCCAACAGCGCTCGTGATGGTATACCAGAAGTACTTGTACCTATAGAGTCCAACAGCGCTCGTGATGGTATACCAGAAGTACTTGTACCTATAGAGTCCAACAGCGCTCGTGATGGTATACCAGAAGTACTTGTACCTATAGAGTCCAACAGCGCTCGTGATGGTATACCAGAAGTACTTGTACCTATAGAGTCCGACAGCGCTCGTGATGGTATACCAGAAGTACTTGTACCTCCAACACGCTCGTGATGGTATACCAGAAGTACTTGTACCTATAGAGTCCAACACGCTCGTGCGCTCGTGATGGTATACCAGAAGTACTTGTACCTATAGAGTCCAACAGCGCTCGTGATGGTATACCAGAAGTACTTGTACCTATAGAGTCCAACACGCTCGTGATGGTATACCAGAAGTACTTGTAACTATAGAGTCCAACACGCTCGTGATGGTATACCAGAAGTACTTGTACCTATAGAGTCCGACAGCGCTCGTGATGGTATACCAGAAGTACTTGTACCTATAGAGTCCAACACGCTCGTGATGGTATACCAGAAGTACTTGTACAGTCTTCCAACATTAAGCACTTATTGTCCTGCATGATGTCAACCAAGCACAGCTCAGAGGACGTGATTGCAAGACACGCATTATTAATTTCATCTTTAACATATTTTGCGTGTTTTTGAAAAAAATACAATAACAGCATTTTTGTTTTCGAGTTTTTCCCTGAAAGACGCGACAATTTCTAACTTTGATTTGAGATAATTAAAGGCAGCACACTGCTTTCTAATAACTTCCTTTTTAAAAGTAGCCCTACACTCGACATGAAATGGCTTCCTTTTTAAACAAAGTATATGTTTCCTTATTCAGAGACATACCATTCAGCTCCTGTTTGTATGAAAACAACTTACTTGAGCTAAAGATCGAAAGATTAAGATTGGGAGGTGAATATGAAACCCCATAGTTCAGTAAATTTCCTAATTTTCATGTATCGGATACGCGTCAGGTAAAAGTAGGAGTGTCTGTTAGCAATAAATAGTAAACAGGATTTCCATTCATGAAATGATAGCACGGACAGACTCGCCGCAAGGTGGCGTGTTGCCATTGACTCAAACAATCATTTTCATGTGGGTGCAGCTAGACTTTTTACAGGGGGATGTAAATTTTACAAAATAAGAATAAGAAATCTGCATTTTGTGTAAACAGAAACGATCAAAACATTAATATAATAAAGCCTTATCTCCATAACCTTGATAACCTTGATTTTCGGTTCCTCTCATGTATGTCTCGTTGAATTAATGTACATCATAGTCGCCTATCAATCAAATTTAGCTTCAATAATGGTCAGCCATGTTTAATTCATGTATGTATTTAGAAATTTTCAGCGTAATTCATAGACACGGAAATAGTTTCAGCAGGAACAAATATTGTGCTGTGGATAATTTGATAGGTTGTATTAAAACATGTATAATTCATTTAAACTTAAACCAAGGTGTTTACATACTTAATGCATAATATCTACAATAGCATTTGCAACACAGTATGAATCGAAAATAAGCTGATACGGTTTGTAAGTCGTAAATGAACGGAAGTTTGATAATGCTATCACTACATTCTAGAAAAACAATAGGTATTCTCCAACAAACCATAGCCTAATTTGTCTTTTATCAACTGTTGGGGAAATGGTATTTTCTAAAGCTTTCGACCGCATCATCGTCCTTTTGTTAATCGATGGCCGTATAGCCTTAAAGCGCAATTTCTAAAGTGACTTGAATAAACAAGAAAATATCAAAATGTCAACATAAGGATAATTCAAAAATTCAATCAAACAAGGGCAATATAAAAACAACAAAAAGCTTTGCAAGGAGACACTCGAAAGAGTACATATCTGTGCATATTATTTTAGGGTCTGGTAAATCTGCATTGTACATTATCACCGGTACCAGGTATAACGTTTTGTTCCTAAAATATATATCTGAAAATCATGGGTTGAAGCAAACACTGACTTGGGAAAAAACAATAACGTTAGTCTTATACGTAAGGAAACACACACGCACCAATAAAGCATTTACTATACAACCGTGCAATATGAACGCACATTCTGTAAAGTTTGGTAAAAAATATTGATTTTACGGATTGAAAATTAAACGGGACTCTCTGGTTATCATGCTTAAAAGGCGACCATAGATGCATTAGTGTTGATTGGTAAATATCAAGGGCATTTGAAATACAACAAAATTACCTGGGTATATAAATGTATATATGATGATTGTCTACACAAGACTGGGCTTACGTATTCAAAACATTATTACGAGTGTTTATAACTGTTAAGTCTTCCTGATACCGATACCTATACCTGACCCAATGTGCAATAGCAAATTTCATTCAGCTTTCCTATCATGCAGACATCGTGCACAAAGAAATTTATACTAATGAACGCTAAATTTCCTCCATTCGGTTCCATTCCTAAGTTGACAACAACTATGATCTAAGAACTAAAAGTAATCGTACAAAATGTCTTTCACTAAGTTAAAACTTTCTTCAAATGTTGAATGACCAGTACGAAACCGCTAGACATCTACCTTCTCTAACAACAGCCAAATTGAGTGACCAGTACGAAACCGCTAGACATCCACCTTCTCTAACAACAAGCAAGTTGAATGACCAGTACGAAACCGCTAGACATCCACCTTCTCTAACAACAGCCAAATTGAGTGACCAGTACGAAACCGCTAGACATCCACCTTCTCTAACAACAGCCAAATTGAATGACCAGTACGAAACCGCTAGACATCCACCTTCTCTAACAACAAGCAAGTTGAATGACCAGTACGAAACCGCTAGACATCCACCTTCTCTAACAACAGCCAAATTGAGTGACCAGTACGAAACCGCTAGACATCCACCTTCTCTAACAACAGCCAAGCTGAATGACCAGTACGAAACCGCTAGACATCCACCTTCTCTAACAACAGCCAAGTTGAATGACCAGTACGAAACCGCTAGACATCCACCTTCTCTAACAACAGCCAAGTTGAATGACCAGTACGAAACCGCTAGACATCCACCTTCTCTAACAACAGCCAAGTTGAATGACCAGTACGAAACCGCTAGACATCCACCTTCTCTAATAACAAGCAAGTTGAATTTAATAGCACTAATATTATAGACAGGCAAACAATATTGTGACTTAACATTCTCGATACATTTTTTAACCACATCTAAATATTTAGGATCACACAACAAAGAATTATTAAGTTTCCATACACCCCTCCCTTTTTTAAATTCATTTAACTGTAAAGCTGTAACTGTAGCTGAATGGTCAGATCTATAACTAGATTCAATAATTGATTTTTCAACACTAGATAACAGACAGTCTGAAATAAGGAAAAAGTCCAGTCTGGCCTGTTTTATTGTTTTATTTTATGTTGGAAGAGTGGTTTCATAAAAATTGATGATACCGATTAAGCGAAATAAGTTCATTTAAATAAAATGACAGGAAATCATAAAGAAATCGATATAATGTTTATGTTTTGAACAAAGACAAAATTAATTGATCATATATCAGAAATAGTATCTTTTCCAGTGATGAATAAGAAATCTGACCACATCATGTCAACCAGACACTATCCACCGTATATCATCATTGTAATTCAAGTACCGAAAACATATGGAGCTAAGAGAAGAACTTTCTTGAAAATAGGAAATCATAAAACTCCAATCGATTACAAGATACGGCGACCATTAGAACGATATAAATAACAGGTGATTCGAAAGAGTAATTGACTGCAATTTATTATTATCGTTTAATTTTGGAATTCGTTCTTATATAATTATATTATTGTATTTATTTCCTCTCTAACATTCCATACACATCACTTTCATCGGAAATTCTCCTCGTTGACACGCACACTTGAATAGTTTTTTAAACAAAGAAAAGGAGATTTCTGATTTACAGGGAATAAGAACCTTATTAGTTCACTGAGTTTACGTTTACAGAAGTGATGTAATTGTTCTACAACAGAAACGAATACGATATAGCCATGTTACGATCCAAAATCGGTTGTATTGATTTACCAAAAATCTGTAATTAACAAGTATAATTTGCTTACAATCGATTCTACGTAGCAACAAATACATAGGTGTTGATTCCGAAAAGGTGAAGATGTTGATTTAGAATTATCGTGAATGGACGTATCCATCACCAATTGAGCAAATTAAGAGAGAGGAATGATAAATATTTTTCTTTTTCACTTTTTCTTGATTTTTCTATCCGGTTCTTGCGAGCTTATCCCCTCGCAGATGACTGAAATGACTGCTTTACGGAATTTCCGAATGACAGATTACCCAAGTGATACCTTACCAGCACAGAGTGTCTTAGACTGTGCTGTAAACTGTGTCAGTGAAGTGTCCTGTATGGCGTTGTCGTACAATGGTGTCAGTGGACAGTGTCTGATATACACCGTAGCGTTAAGTACTGACATGACAAAAGGTGTTTCGGAGGATGGATGGAAGTCGTACAGAAAAACAAAGGGTAAGATTACACTATCTTTAAAAGTAATTCAGGTAAAACGCGCTATTAAAAGTGGTAAAATACCCGTTGTTTTAGTAATATACGAAATAGTCGCGATTGAAAAAAAAAATGATACAGTCATTGCCCGTGTTTTTGGTCGGCATGAAAACTGAAAGGTAATATACCACTTATAAGGTGGTAAAACATTAATGTCAACCCAGAACAAGCGCAGTACATTTATACCGAAAAACATGTTTAATGTTAATCCGTGTTTTGTGTTTGTTATTTGAATGCATCGATATAAAATTTATCAAGTTACGTATGTTTAACATTTCTGAAATGGTCTATGGACTTGCATTTCGTTAAATTTTTTTAACCTGATTTTTAATTGTTTTTTTTCGGGTTTTTTTTTATACTATTAGGGAATATCTGATCCACTGTTTAGACACCAAAGTCAGTCTATCCTTCATGTACGGTATCTCTACCAACGATGAAGTTACAAGAGAAAATACAACTCCGTTTGTATGAACCTAAACTTTTACACCCGATTCCTTTAGAAATGATTTAGCTTGTTAAGAAATTATCGATACATACAGATCCTAGAAATTCTTAGCAAATTACAAATTGTGTGAAATATTCCTACGAAATGATAGACAGGTTTGAATTCTCATTTAAATACGTAATGATCTGAATATTCACAAATGTAATAAGCCGTTTAGCACTCAACATCACAAATGATACAAATATTTCGTGAATCTTAATTAGTTTAATCAGCTGTAACGTGTGCTTATGAGACCGATCGTTGATGGGATCTTGGTTATCTCGAGTCAGAAAAAAATAACCTGATACGTTTTAACATCCAATACAGGAATCGATCAGCATCAGGTACCATGATCAATGGTTTTAAGGGGATCATTTATCAAGATAAACGTCATCAAAGACGATGAAATTCAATCAATATATATGTCAACACATTAGTGTTAGGATAATTCGCATGGATAAAATTGAGTATGTGACTATACGAGATGCAGTTGGAGAATAATTCATATTGCCCGATTAAATTGGCTTTATTATATGACTATTTATCATGAATTTGTTCAGACGAAATCGCCATACATAAGTATACTGACATGATATAAGATATGTCGGGCTACATCAGGGGCATACGCATGCGCACTACAGTACTGCTCGTTTTAATGGTAATCAGATGGAAATAAAATATTCAGGTTATTGAAACGTTGATGAATATTCCCCGCAAAATAAAATATGTCTAGCGTTAATAACACTAAAGCTTACAAGAATGGGACATCTTTATGAGTTTCCTTTTAGGTACTTATTCTGTGCTGTCTTGCTACCTTCCCTTTCAGTTTGTATTAAGAGTTATCTCCCTTTTTTACCACTCTTTTGTTATATAGTTGCACCGTGCACGCTTCATGATAATCAAAACATCTTAAGGCAACTATCGTGTAAATTTATTGTATCATTCCTATCCGATATCAGTTTATACTCAAATATTTAATTCCAGTTTACTTAAATTTATTAGTAATACACTGTAATGTGATGATTAATACCTAGATTTAAAAATAGATCTTCAGGTCAAATCCATTCGGTATGTCCGTCATACACTGCTCGTTTATTTTTTATAACATGCTTGGAAAATTTAATCATAATTTCGTTTCTTTCAACAAAGTGTAATTCCAAATAGTGGATTTAGTGGATTTAGTTTTACAATTAAGATTATGTTGACATAGATGCTAAATTTATTTGCCCCCGATTACAGGTTAATAGATGTGATTAGTGTGATTAGTATAAAGTATTAAATTCCAAGCTGCACATTTTATATTTACTCCTAAATTTTTGACACATTGTATTATTCTGTATTTTGCAGTTTTTCACCCTCTCTTGAGGTCTGTGATCATTTACACTACCAAAAACAAATAAAGTTGATTCCATCACATATTCAAATTCATTAAAGATATCGTGCCTTGATTCCAGATAGGTAACCCTTGAAATAATTTAAGTTTAATCACCCTGGTCAAGCTATCGACACGCAGGCGTAATGGTAGCTCACTTCAATGACAGTTACTGCTGGGATGACATCCAGTATGTGAAACGACATATTCCCCACTTCTCATTATTCCTTAGGTTTAAATATTAATGTGTGTTGTGCTTTGTTTTATTAAAATTGAATTTCAAACATTTATTTTCTATTTTGATTATGATTAAGAAAAAAAAGGTTGGCACGATAATGTTAATCATATTCATGCATTTCGAGGTAAATATTTGAATGAGTAACTAAAACTGCATCTTTTTAAACCACTAAAACAATTCTAAGTTTGTTGTCACAATATGCAGAAATCGTACCAGAGAAGTGATATTTGAATGTTTAAAAAATACCATGATAGCAAAGGGTCATTCTCACCCTTTGGGTCAGATGACCTTTTGCCGTCGTGCATTGTGCGTCGTCGTGCGCGATTTGTAAACTGTTCCTTTAAAGCAATACTCGTGCTTAACGCTTCCGCGGATTTCAACCAAATTTTGTCTGAAATATCATCGGGATTTGGGGGAAAATTCAGAAATTTTATTTGACCCCTAGGGACCTGGGGATGGGACTCCAAAATAGCAGAT
Source organism: Ylistrum balloti (assembly GCF_031769215.1). Classification (NCBI taxonomy): domain Eukaryota; kingdom Metazoa; phylum Mollusca; class Bivalvia; order Pectinida; family Pectinidae; genus Ylistrum; species Ylistrum balloti. The sequence continues at coordinate 816,117 of NW_026782318.1, read as the reverse complement.
AATGCTCTGCTTCAAAATGCTGCTTTTCCTTTAACATCATAGGGACGGCAAATATTTCTTTACTCGAAAATTATCTGATATATGAAAATTACGAATTATACTTAATGTTGGGGCTTCTGTACCTCCCCCATTCCGGTTTCGATTTTGACTTTGGATCACTTTAGATTTTCCTTATTCGCCTTCTCAGCTTGTCCACCCATTCGTCGATTGTCAGATGACCGTTAAGGGTTATATACCCCTTGTTTTTATGGCAGATTGTAGGCGATAGTTGGTATTTTTTTTAATGAGTAAAGTTAAATGTACAATTAAGCATGTTATTTCAAACTAGTCTGGGCTACGACAACCGTTTTATTGAATTGTGGGACTAATGTGCCTTCCCACTTAGATTTTCAAATGATTGGGTTTAATTCTTTGTTTAGCTCTACTGTATCCAACTTTAAATATATGTTATTCACCTGTGCGTTGTACTGCTTGAACAGTCTGTGTAATTAGTCTGACAAGTACGTATTACTAGCATCATGTTAAACACTGACAATGGCTTTATTTCACAATGTGGTGTATTAGCTATGGCAACCGTCAAAAAATTGTAAGAGTAAACATCAAATTTATTGATTTTTACTATAGCATGTTCTACAGGAAATCCTTCAATTCAACAAAGTGGGAAAATGCCTTATTAGTTAATTGATATCAGGTAATACTTCTATTCAATGGCATTCAACCATTGGACAAAGTCTATGAAGAAATATGGTTTCGAATTTGATTTTCTTACATTTTATCCTTGCACGCAGTGCAAGCGAGTTTATCTTCTCAGATTTGACTGAAATGTTGACCTTACGAAACGTCCTACTAAAGAATGGTTTAAGTGTCGTATTGTCAACAGAGAGCGTCTTAACATGTGCTTTAAGCTGTGTCAGTAATGCAGCATGTCTCTCACTATCGTACAACAATGCTAGCAAAAGTTTTATTGTTTACACTGTCCTGTTCAATGCTAGCATGGAGGGAACCGTCACAGAAGATGGATGGAAGTCGTACTCAATAAATGGAGGTAATACACTTTGTCAAGTTTAAACGTTGGTAAATGTAGTATTGTATGGATGATAATACATATTTTCGGTGGTGATACATACCCTGGACTAGAGGTTGTAGTATTTACGTCCGTGAAGTTTTTTTTTTTTTTTTAAAAGGTGGAAAGATTTCTCTATTTTAAAGTTATCAAAATAAATGCAATCAAGAAAACAAAGAAAACAACGACGTCCGCAAAAACAATCACAGCACAATAGATACATGATATCAACATTTTTGTTTGTTTAAAAACAATTGCAATAATTTCCGCTTAAGCGTCAGAAATCAAATGCCGAAAGCTTTTTTACAAGTGTTTAAGCATACATATATTTCTATGTTCTGTGCATTCTCGACACAATGACTGCAGAAAAAAACACATGCCATTGTTAATAAGTAGATTGTTCTTGTTAATCATGTGCTCGGAATCTTGCATTGTTATCGTGCACTGAGTAATCTTTCTGTACTATCAAGAATTAACGACTTACTGCAAAAGTATAAGCATATGCCAAGCCAGTAATGGCTGAATGATAAATGATGTAGACAGTGACTCCAAGAACAATTGGTTACTAGTTTGATATACCAAAATTAAAGAGAATAAGATTTCGCTCATGTCTTGATGAAGTCAATTCACAATTAATTCCGTTGCTTTACAGCAAAAGATAATAAAATTATATCACCTTTATTCATTTAAACAACCAATAGGCTAAAACAAATGAAGTATGGAAAAATCCTTGTTCCTGTACGAAGGCTCAATGGTGTTCGAAAATATTGAGGTTAATAAAGAGTAAAAATTTAGCACTTATTATATGATTTAAATAAATTCGGTGAAATTTTTAAGTAAAGTAATATGGATTAAAATCATTCGAAAAAAGATATTTTTATGATAGAAACGAAATGCAAAACGATTATTTGCTAACGAATGCAAAGCAATTTCATTGTTAAAACTTTACTTTTTAGGTCACGTGACCATAACCTGAGTGACAACGAACCAATTTGATAAAACTTTGTATGCAGCCATGTCTAAACAATATCTCAGAGGACTTCGAAAACAAGTCGATGGTAATTTACAGATTTATGGCCCTTTGCAGTTTTATTACATTGAACAGTGAATGCGAGAATTTCAGAAATATTATCAGATTTTGATGAAACTTCGTATGTATCCTTATATCATTAAGATTTCAGAGGAGTTCAACAGTGGGATCGATTTGATGCAACTTATATGGCTCTTTGCGGCTCGTTTGAGATTAGTCAGGTGACCGTTTAGGGTAATTGGTCCTGTCCACTTTTAATGGCATCACATTTTACATGTTTGTTTTAGCCGACTGTCCAGTTGATCGCGGTTACATTTACAACCAAAACCTAGACTGGTGTTATCGCTTAGTGACAGAAGAACAAAGAAAACCCGTTGACGCCATGGACTTCTGTAGACTTGACGGTGGACATATGATCAGAGTTAATTCGATAGAGAAACAACAGCACATCACTGATTTTCTCCGTAAGTCAATAGATGTATGAAAAATAGCCAAAGTAAAATGCTTCATATATGCTTTTATTATTGTTATATCTAGATGAATTCGCATTTAAGAGAAAACGTCACCTTTACATCTCACTTCATCTTCGTGAATAAAATTTTATGTCACTACCATTTTGTTTGGAAAATGAATGACTCATGTATTTAGGTATTTGCTTGTAAAAGAAAAATGAGAAAGAAAATATCAGTTAATAATCAACACAAGAGTGATCAAAATTTGATTAAGTTAACTTTTGTCCTTTTTTTCAGGTTCCCGTGAATCCAATACATCCACTGTTGTTTGGATTGGTGGACGCTCTGAAAACAAAGATAACAATTTTGTATATGAAGATGATACGATTTTGACATTTACTTACTGGGATAAGCGTAGCCCTGATGGGCAATCTTACATCAGAATGCAACAAAATTCAAATTATCACTGGCGCAATGGATCCGGAATTTGGGCGCGTATTTTCTTATGCGAGATATAAAGGTCACAAGCACATTGGGAACTGATATCAATGTTACATGATTTAGAATGGACTTCTAAAAGAAAAACGAGAAACATATCAGCGAAATCTGCCATCATCCAAATGGCAGGAGATATGCTTTTTGTTGGTGACTGATCAATTTATGATTGAGTGATCAACATTTGGTGTTTAATTCCATGTCATCTCATTATTTCATAACATAAAAAAATCAATTCAAAATGCGACCTCCATATTTTCCACCTCCATTTTTCCATTTCTGGATAGCAATATGCTTGCAATTCCAACCTATGGTTTTACATGTCAGAGTTAATTCGATTCGAGCAAGAAGACGTCAACTGAATGACAAAGTCGTTACACAAGGGTTGAAAAGATGCAGGTTGATGAAAATTATGGTGGAAGTTTTATGGTCGCCATAGTTTTATCTTTGAGAAATATTCTATTTCATTGTGCGACATGAAGCTGGACGTATTTGATGTTCGTGAGTTTGCCTTTTGGTTCTGTTGTTGTATACCTTGTTCTTATTTGAGAACGTGTCATAACTTGTATAAGCCACGGTTTACATGGTGTCGTCGATGAAACAAAAGATGCTTTCTCTTCCGGAACACCTGGTCTTATTTTTCCTGTACTTTTTCAGAAGTCTCCGTGTAAATCTTTATATTATCTATATATACCTGAAGGTGAAATATGAGAATATGGAATGGTATTCTCGAGGCATTTTTCATTGATGCTTCGTTGATAAGCATGCATTAATTCCAATGGTGGACATTCATGGTATTGATGAGCTGAACTTTGTTCAGAGAACGTCTGTGAAAACTGATCTCTATCTGCTGATGATAAAATATCAATAGAGCTGGTGTTAAATAAAGGTCAGATAAAAACATTTTGAAACCATTTTGGCAATTTCTTATATACCTCCCACGTTAGGGCATATTATACCCATGCACAGTTTCTTTTTTTTTCACTAGTATATAAGGCAAAAGACAGCAGTATGTTGTGTTGTGATTCCTATCCCCAACAGGTAAAGATACGACAGATCCCTCCAGTTACCACCCAATATCGCCCACGAGTTGTGTATGTGAATCTTTAGCGCGGATGATAAATTCAAGATTAATTTGGTATCTAGAATCAAATAATATAATATTACCCCTTCAAAGTGGTTGTAGATTTAAGAAAATTGAAACCTTGTGCGTGAGGCTTTTCTGATGAAGTAGTTACGGCTTTCTTCGATTTGGAAAGGGATTATGACACAATGTGGAAATACGGCAAAATGAAATATGATATAACAGTATTGTCAAAACATTATCCCCTTCAAAGGAGGGCGCTTTTTAAGTCAATGGCTTCATTATATGATATCGATCTAAACATATGAACATCATTGAAAGACAACTACAACAACGTTTCAATAGACTTCATATTTGGGCAGATGAAAATGGATTTCATTTTTCACAATCAAAAAAGGTTTGTATTCATTTTTGTCAAATGCGGAGATCTCTCTCTTTGTGGTGTACCCATTCCAGTTATTGAGCAAACCTGATTCCTAGGTGTAATATTCGACAGAAAATGATCGTTCCTGTACAATATAAAATATCCTCAAGCCAAACGCCTAAAACACTGAATATTCTAAAGGTAGTGCTCCACAGTGATTGTAGAGACGAAAGAAAAGTTTATAGAGCTCTTATTAGATCAAAATTAGACTACGGTTCCATTGTGTATGGAGCTGCTAGACCTTCATATCTCAAATTATTAGTGTTCATTACCAGGGTCTGAAGCTCGCTCTCGGAGCTGCAAGCCTCTATGTGGAGGCTAGCGAACGATCACTATAAAGCTGTCGAGATGAATTGGCTTTGCAATACACAATTCACCTTCAGTGAAATCCTTCAAAGCCTGAATTATCACTTGTATTTGATCCAAAATATAAACTTTTGTTTCAAAACAAATCAAAGGCCATTCCACCTTTTCGGTATTCGGATTTCCGCTCTGATCAAATTAAAAAAAATAGCCCAAAAGATTATTTTGCGAATCAACACAAACACAATTTTTTGTGGATATTTTGTATTTTTCCAGCTCATACACTTTGACTTGAGAGCATTCCAATTTGATGACAATGCAATGTACAATTTTCAATATTACATAGACAGATAGGCTTAACGGACATTTCTAGGCCTAGACATAAAAGCCAGTCACTAATAACTTAAAACTAACCTTCCATACTATCTCACACACACACATACTTACCAAGTGTTCTCCACAAGGCTAAATATTTTGGTCCATGTATTAAATATGAGGTCCAAACAGCAGACATAAGACCAATATTCCAAAGAGATGCTGAATATGTCTTTGAAAAAGCTGTCAAAGCTTTAAGAAATGAGAACAAACTGAAATATGATTGCTGTTTATATGATGCATCGTGTAACTGAGCATGTTTAAAATTTTACACATAATTTATTTGCCCTTGACTAATAAATTAAGGCAAAATTAACCCTGAAAATCAACAAGAGAAATATTCAACAATCATGAATTTGTTTCCATTTTTTTCTCCCTGATTCAAGCATATAGTTTTCAATGTTTCAAGTTTGCCTGTAACAAATATTAGATGCAAATTGGACTTTTTACTGGCACATTAAATAAGATTTTAAAAATGAACTTTTTTTGACAAAATTTAATTAAATTAGACCCTTTTACCTGATAATTGAAACAGCTGAACAAAATTTCTGAACAAGGTGGTCTGACAAAATAATAATAAGGTCCACCTGATCTCATCCCCTCAATGCATGCACCTCCTTTCACTATAGGAGAAACTTTAATTCTTCAAATGAAAGACAACAGAAATATTAAAGTCCTGATTTTTTACTCTGAATATTTCTCTTACATTTTCTTAAAATCCTACATCCATGACAATAAGGCTTATCAGCAAACCATGTGGTACAACATCAAGCCTAATATTTGTGACACTGGTTAAAGTATCCAGTATTGCCCGAAATTTATCCTGCAATACGCCCAGGCGGTCAACACATCACTTTTTAACTAAGTCTGTGATGGGCTTATTACATGACAATATGCCCAGGGTCATCATATCACTTTTTACTAAGTCTGTGATGGGCTTATCACATGACAATATGCCCAGAGTCAACACATCACTTTTTACTAAGTCTGTGATGCGCTTATCACATGACAATATGCCCAGGGTCAACACATCACTTTTTACTAAGTCTGTGATGGGCTTATCACATGACAATATGCCCAGGGTCATCACATCACTTTTTACTAAGTCTGTGATGGGCTTATCACATGACAATATGCCCAGGGTCATCATATCACTTTTTACTAAGTCTGTGATGGGCTTATCACATGACAATATGCCCAGGGTCAACACATCACTTTTTACTAAGTCTGTGAAAGAGCCCATTACAACATAATGAAATAGAACTGGCTTATAAATTTACAACAATATATATGAATGGACTTTTTACAAGGCAGAGATTTATTTACATAATTGTAACTGCTGATTAACATTGAGAAGTCATCACGAGTATCCATGTGTATGATGGAGAGAAAAGGGACATAACTCATGCAATTCCAAAAAAAATACTTAAAGTTAAATACTGACTGAATATTGTTATGGATTATTTTAAACCAAATGGAATCATTTCAATAGTTAAAAAAATGAAATAAAATCTAAACAGACAACTGCTGTTTTCTCGTTTGACAATGTTCTCTTGGAGATGTATTGGAATTTGGTGAAAAAGTCCATATATACATTTTGTGTAAATCCTTTGAAGGAAAATAAAATTTTGATATTTAAAGAAATAAAAACTTCACAATATTTTTTCATGTATATTATGCCCTAACTTGTCCTGAACATGCTTGTGTATTGAATGTCTCAATATCATTGCCACAACCTTTCATTTGAATTTTAAAAAAAAACATCACATTTTTACGACTAGAAATATAATACTCAACATTCACTGTAGGATATATAGGAGTCTGCTAAACTGTGAGTTATAAGTCATTAAAATAAGCATGCATATTTCTAACATAATATGTTACAAGGTTGAGCTTCTCAACACATTAAAATGTCAAGCATCCAACTCCATTCCTATTGGTCAGTATACCACCTCTGAATGTCATTCACCTTATACATGCTAAATATTTCACAAAGAGATTCAATATATAGAGAGAAAGCTATAACTTGTACCACAGACATATGACAGCTGGTCACCATAAACAATTGAATTACAAGTGACAGAGGGCATCTCTTTTTATCATAAAATATGAAACAGATCAGATCTTTGGAAGAAAATACATAAAGATAGGGATTGTAAACAGATGGTAGTGATTTAAAAAAAAAATCAAACATACAATGTACAGTGATCATAAATTTGTGATGAACTTTTTGATCAGTAAAATTTGAGAAAATCTAAAAAATTACTTTGATTATTCATTATCTTATGACTGTATGAAAAACATAAATAGGAGCTACCATCTGTAAAATGAAAAATTTGAGAAGTGTCTAAAAATATTTATATGAAATTTCAGACTTTCATGTTAAATTTTGTTACTGAATAGTTGGAAATATTTGCGAGGGTTTTAACTTCGTCGTATTTGTTGTAATTAAAATCTGTGCAAAATCAATACCCAGCAAATATTTTTACTCTGAATCAAAATCTTGCAAACTTCATGCTATCATCCCTGTATTGGTTACAATGTATGAACATCCCTGAAAATCTATGCCTGTGACTTTGTCCAACCTGGAACATTCACAAAGTATTAGGCCCTTGAAAAAACTATATAATATTTCCTGGCTGTTTTGAAATCTATATAATTACATATAACTGAAAGCTTATGATACCATTTCAGACACCAAAATGAAACAGAAGTCTAGTAATTCTAGCTCAGCACGTTTTTAACAGTGCAAGTACTGAACTTGATGCAAAAAAATTTGCAAATTTCTGTCCGAAATTTATTGCACAGGGGTGAAATTCATGAATTGTAATAAATCTTGCAAAGAGTTCCAAGTCTTAGTTACTAAAAGCAATGAGCGAGCCAACATTTCAATGGTACTTACTTGTGTGATGAGTGTTACAACTGATATGGTAAAGGCTCTTTTTTAGATGATTAAAATTTTGGCAGGTTGACCAAATGTTGAAACAAAATTGGTGATTTTTTTTCTTTTAGAGAAATTCAGAAATGAATCTGATTTTTTTTTACATTTTGTTTCGAGGTTTTTTTATGTTTCACATTATTCTGACCGTGAAAATAAAAACTTTTGTAACCAGATTAGTCATAAGTCCTGCAATGACCGGAGTAAGAGCCGAAGAAGGCATGCTGGTAATTGAAAGCTGCTTGTGAGGATGTTGGTTGAGAAACACTTGTTTTTAATTCACTGAGTATGTCACCATCTAATTAACAACCATTACAGTGTATCAAGTTAGACAGACTGGGTGCTTAAATACAGTCAACTGTTTAATTCTGTATATCTGGATGTTTCATACATCATATATCATATAAGTAAAAGTGCTAAAAGACTATGTCTTGAATTCCAAAACAATAAAACAGGATATCCTTATAATTATCAAAGAATTAAATCTATATCTGTCATTTGTGGGTTTTTTTAACTCTAGTGTTCCCAATACATGCTTCACACACCAGAAAATGTTAAGGATGTATGCTACCTTAACCAGACCTGTACTAAAACAAAGGAAGAGTTCCAAAAAATCTTCACATAAATGTTTCATATTCAAGCATTTCTCCAGGAAATGGGAAGTGAGCGAGATTGATTGTGGTACAACCAAGCACCAAAAGCACACCAACTTTCAACACTAACATTCTACACTGCTGGGCGTCTTTGCTGTAGATATTATCTACTGATGACAGTGGTCCTTAACAAGAATACAAAATACAGTAATATATAACAATATAAAAATATCCCAGTTGCACGTCTACCTTATAACATATATCATTATGTACATGATCATATATCAAGGTGTAAAATACTTATATCACAATAAATCCTCCATCCTGTTCCACTGATGGAGGGCATGACACTCAATCAGCCTAATCTACTATAAACCTTGTTTTCTATGATTAAAAAAGTTTCAAGTAACTAGAACAAAAGTCATGAGACAGACTAAAGTTTTTCTGTTTAATATCATTTTCAACGTGTCTAAATTTGCAACATTATCTAATCCTCCAAATCGGGGGAAACTTAACACCTCAAAACTTACAACCTTTCCAGCATCTATTCATTTTGAATCAGACCGTAACTTCTGTATTTAATTTGAAACAACCTGCAACTATATATTTACTTTTCAAACAGGCTGTAATGTATTTTGAAACATGCTGTAATGTATTTACTTTGAAACTTTACTTTGAAATACATATGTATTTTCCTTGAAACAGACTGCAACTATTTACTTACTTTGAAACAGATTGTAACTATGTATTTACTTTGAAACAGACTGTAACTATGTATTTACTTTGAAACAGACTGTAACTAAGTATTTACTTTGAAAAAAATTGTAACTTATTACGAAAATTGCAACAAATTGTTACCATATATTTACAGGACTGTCACAACTATTACAACTATTTGGCTATACAATGAAAGCTTCAAAATTGTGTAGTGCTGTTTTATATTGTACATGCACAGCAGCAGTTTATAACCTCATTCTAACAATGAAGCAAATGAACCGTCTTATAACAAATGCTATATATTCCCTTTCCAACAGCTAGCATATTGGCAAACTTGTAAATTAATGGTAATTAAAATGACATCCTCTATACTCCCTGGGGTTATAATCGCTTTCTTTCCCTGCATCCCTAAAGCATTTCAAGGCAAAATTGAAGATTCCGTGTCGACAAATTGTGTACGAGTTTGATCCTTTGAGGTACATCTAATGAATCTAAGGTTACAATAACAGTATTTTTATAATGCATTATGTAATCAAACACGTCAGTTTTTTATCCTTGAACCAATCAAATTAATTTTTATCTGCTAAAACAAATCAAATTATTTCGTTTGTCTTCAATTTTGCCATTACATGTTCGGGGGTGCTGAGATGTTGAAATGTCTTTTGAACTCCATCCATAACTGTTTTTGAAAACAACAAATCAATCTGAAATGATAAAACTAGATCTGTAACTATATTAATTCTACAAAGTCTACCTGTTCATTTCAAAAGGAACATCCAGGGTTGCTTACATCTGATAGAACTATGGATTGAATTAAAGAAGTATTAGTTTTGAAGTATTTGTGATAACACAACATAACTGGTATATGTAGCTCTAGGCTATGGGTCAAACACAGGTGTGGAGTTGGACATATGGTGAAGGATTCACAAATGAAAAAAAAATCTTTTTCCAAGAATCACTGGAAGGTAACATGTAATATAAAAGACATCACAGTTTCGTTTGAAAACCAACCACATGGCACACTCTTCAAACATCACTTCTTAAAATGAAGAAAAAAAAATCTGCATTTTCAGTATAGTGAAAAAATAATGCCATTTCTTATTCAACCATATTTTTGTTTCTTCCTTGGACTTAAATCAATTTCAGATTAAGGCAAAGAATCATGACAGTTCACGACTCCAGGAGGGTCCTTGGTAAAAATAAAGAACCATATATCTGTAGAAATTAAGGACAGGTATAGGACCATTTGTCAGTACAGAATATCTCATTGTAAAAAGAAATGAAGTAACATGTTATACAAGCTGTTTTAAGTGGAACATCAGACCTGGTTATTCCAATATCTGAACAATCTGAAATCTGATATACAAATTTTTTGTATGATACACTACGCAAAAAACACCCTTAAAAATGTTCTCAAAAGCGCACAACGAGCTAAAACTCTATACCAGATACAAAGCATACAAAGGAACATAACTCTATACCGAGGTATATAGTGTATAAAGGGCTATAATGTTACACCTAGGTATATAGTGGTAAAAATTGTCATTACTCTATACCAGGGTACAAAGGGACATAACTCTACACCAAGGTATATAGTGTACACAAGTGTATAAAGGGTCATTGCTTTGTACTGGGAGAAATGGTGCAATATGGATCAAAACACTACACCAACTAAAAATTTAGTATACAAAGAGCCATAACTCTACACCAAGGTATTAAGTGAAACAAAGGGCAATAACTCTATGTGTATTTAATGCACAAAGGGTCATACTAAGACTGAAAGTAAACTTATAGTCCTACTTGACAGAACTGTTGGAGAACTATTAAGAAATTCCCACCATCAAAGGTTGTTTTGTTCACAATTCAATTATCTTTTGATTTCAAGTATAAAACATTTAAATATATATGAAAATAAGCAAGGAAAAATAAGAAACATAGTACATATGTATTTTGAAAAATCAAAATTATACAATGTTTTTTTTTTTCTTACAAATGTTAAATTTTTTTTTTTGGCAATTTACAATTCTGACATTAAAATTCCACACAGAAAACAGGCAAAATATCATAAACAGAAAACAAGGGCAGCACAAACTTAATGGCAAGAAAGTAAAGCTTATATAGCGACAAAAAACACAACGAACACGATATTTATGTATCTAGATAATTTGTGTTGAAATAAATATTAAGTACTTGTTTTAGAAATGTGAAAGTTTGCCTTGCATTAACAAATATTAAAAGTCAAAAAGCTTCTCTGTTCAACTCATCAAACATAAGTAGATCTTAAATAAATGATACATATGTAGTTCTATTCACTACCATAAAATGTCCAAAATCCTTTGGGCATTTCATGCTTTTACTAAAAATATCCCGAGATAAAACTTAAAATGAAATAAATCACTAGGTACTCCTTAATTGAATTTCATTTCAAAAACAATAAAGAAATTGAGTAGAATATGATGGGTTATCTAGAAATAAGAAAGAATATAAAGGATTAATTTTCCTTTAATTAGAATCTTTCGTTTCCTGAAAGTTTTCCTTCTTCAGAAATATTACTGACTTTAAGTGCTCATGAAATACTGCAGTGTATAACTGTAGATGTCGTAGAAATACAATGCTCTAAAATGTTCACAAAATTTGGCAAGTGATTTGTGCCAAAGAGTCTCTATGTATTTCTCAATCAAATACAAAAAAATTCATGGATCACTGGCCCTTCTCACCAACATTCAATTTTTTTAATATATGTAATGTAACACTATCAACCCAATAGTAAATCACAAGTTTTAAATTTGTACCTCAAGACTCAAAACAGTTTACTGGGTCCAACACATTTGGTATACATGGAGCGTAATTTGGTTTACACATACAAATATGGTGGGGATTGTTCTCTTCGGAGTCCTGGGTGAATAAATCCTCAAAAAATCATAAAGTCCTTCATACTGTCACATTCCATCTTTAGAACTCCTAATCTTCCCAACAACACATTTTTACAGTGTTTACTGTAATTCAAGTTACTGAATTAAGTTTTTTTTATAAACTACATCTTCCATGATCTACCACCAACTTTAAGCATGGCCACTTTAATTAGCATCCAAATCCAAAAACATTATATACAAACATGTAATAGTACTTCTCTATCACCACTTGCCTCAAAAGACATTAATTTTTTTTTTGCGGGAAAATTTAAACAACGTATACAAGTTTAAAATTCTAAGACTGAAGAGTCTCATTTAAATAAGATTGCCTTAAATTTTTCATACCACTGTATGACACCTTGTCTCACAAAATTCTAAATAGCTTAAAGTTGACCATGAGCTCTATGTATCAGGATGTAATCTTCGAAAGGTATATCAAAAGGGTAAAATTAAGCTCAGGTAACAATATTGAGGCCTACTTTATTGACAGGTGTTAGTCAAAGGTGTACTGACAAACACAGTTCAGAAACTGATAAAAACGTGCTATTAACAACACCTATAGTTTATCAAATTGTAAAACATGAAAGTAAACTCATTCCTGAATTTATGGAATATGAGCAATGAAATTTGATCTCCAAGATGATCAATGAGTACATTTTATGACGTTCTATAATTTATAAATGTTTATATAGCAAAGACATTTATTTGATAAAAACAAATCTACACAGACACTGAGTGATATACAAACAATGATGCCCTTTTATAAAAGGCATGATGACATACATATAAAATGAAATGTACATGACTTTATACATTATCTTATGGTATTAACACGAGACAGCTTCAACAGTAAGTCAGTGCTTGTACATGTCTACAAACTAAGCCAACCATTTTTTTTTATTCACAATTATGCTTAAACTTTTAACAAACATAGAACTAAGTAATTAATATGGACTGATAAGCATGCAGTTTACTGGGGTTCAGTTTTGGTTCACCTTTGACCTTAGATATCAATTAATGCACATGTGACACCAAACGTGTATATATTTACTGTCTGTAGAGGATTTATTTTCAATTTAAATAATCAATTCAATTGATTTATAAAAAAAAATCAAATTATTTACATATTATGGATAACTTTAAAATGCATGATATATCAAAAGGTCAAATTCTGCTATAAATTTAAGAGCAAACTGGTTCAATATTGTATGAAGTCATTCTTCAGATCCCTCACAAGTATTCAATCAAAAAGCATTATTACAATATTGTTTCCTAGTGTTTTAAAACTCAAGAAAAAACTTAATCAAATCTAAAAAAAATTCATAAAAATCAAGTCATCAACATGATGATTTCCAATACATTTTCTAATCGTGGGATATCTAATTAGGAACTAAAGGTGAGGTATGTTTTACAAAACTTGAATATTCAACAAAACAATTTTGTGTTGAATAGTTAAGATATAAACGGAGTGCAGACAAAAAACTTATCATGAAATTTGAGGTCCGAATGCACAGCATCCTTATCCAGTGACCCTGACCCAGTCATTATCACTTGTAAAATGACGTTCACGCTGCAGCTGTCATGACAAGATGGCAACACTAAGTCTGGGATTCGTTGTCATGCCATCCAGGCTGTTGGACCGTATTAACGTAGGCTTCTGCCAAAGCTTGGATATTGTTCCATCATTGGACATAGCCTGAAAATAAACAATTAACACATATAGATGATATTCCCCATCATATCATTCTGAATCTTCTTCACCCAAACAATACCTCCTAGTTTTGTTCAATTTCTGGTTAACATTTTAAAATTAATGCAAGATTCCAGGGATTTCCAGATTTGAAGATGACCAAGAAAAGAAAGAAAAAAAGCAATGTTGCCTTTCGAGAAATGTTGATGAATGAAGTTTTATGACTGTCATTATATCATAATTTACATAAATTAGCTACACTTTTCTATAGTCATTGTTAAACCCCGTCTTTATGGAACTCTTCAAAATATCTTAAATCCTTTGTGGTAAATTCTCCGAAAATCATGTACTACAAACCTCAAGTTTCTCAGCTCTCTCTTTGCTGAGGGGCTCCAGTGGGAAACTCAGCTCATTAGCATCAGCCAGTGCTCTCAAATCAAAGTAATATTTGGCATATACACTGGAAGGTACATTGATGTTAAACTGTAGCAGTTCCAGAAACTGTCGCTCCAGCTCATTCCTGTAGCAAGTCAAACTTAGAGATAATTCTTCAAACAAGACATAAATCTAAAGACAATTCATCAAGACCTGGCTGTTCAAAGTAGCTTCATGATAAATAAATTATCTATTTCTTAAATAAAACTCAAAATTAAAACTAATCTATCCCGCAGCAAGCGTAGAGGCAAACAAAGTGTGTCTATCTCAAGAGTCTAGGTGGGCTACGTGACACTTCTTAAATTGTCTCCGACTCTGAACTGGAGACCAACCTTCAAAAAAATAAAGGGTCGTCTCAAAACTTTTCTGCATGAATAAATGACTGTCATAAGGTGAGTCAGAGATTAATGTCTTTTTGAAAAACTCTTAAAAATGAAATTTTAGATATGAAGTGCCATGGTGATCCTAATGTGGAAGAAAAGCGAGGACCCACCAGAAAACACATCTGACCCTTAACCTTTCAATCAGGATATTGAAATTGTATACCTTATCATTTGGTCAGCTAATTTCAGCTTAAAATTTCAGAAAAGCAACGTATAGTGTGATTTCCTGCCACACAAGTTTTTACATTTGGAGATGTCTTTTGAGGGCTATCTGCTGGAGTGCACTATCTGTGAGTTTTTTTAACCAAATTGTATAAAAAAAAAACTGTGGGTTATATGTTATTTGCTTCCTAGTTAATATAAAAAGCCAGATGGAAGTTAAAATCAAAATACGGAAATCTAGTCTGTAGTAAACTTAATTGATTCAAATTGGATTTGCTGGGAGTACATTTTGTGTCATGCACTTGTAATACGTTTTTATTCACTAATATTCTACATCTTATTCAACAGAGCATTCCTAACATGCTTATAACTATAGAAATTTAGATCAACAATGTAAGGTTTGGTTGGTTCATGTAAATGTACTCGCTGGGTATCATCATATACGAATACACTAATGATGTATAAACAGTGGAAAAATTGCTGGTGCAGGCTATCTGAAATTACTTTCACAATATATTAGAAAAAAAAAATTTTACATCGTGCTGGTTCTACCCCAGTGTGAGTAATATCCAGGAAATCACTGTAGATCTGAAAGTAAACCTCCTCCCCCGTGGTAAATATACCTCCTCCCATGTGATAAATATACCTCCTCCCCCGTGGTACCGTAAGTATTCGCGTATAGTGCGCAGGTACTTTTTGGAGATCAGATTTTAAAAAAAAATCTACAGAAAAATTAATTGACTGGTCACTGCAACAAAACATTTGATGTGGTCTGATCCATTGATAATTAGGAAACCACAATGAGCGTGACCCTAACACATGTAATTACCTTAAGTAAACAAATTTACCCAGGTGACCTAACAAGCATGAAAGGCTTGGTTGATTGTATAATTAACAGTTAATGACAGTTAACACGTTGAGTACGAGGAGACTGATGACACCCGGCTTGGGCTGAACGCGTAATATTGGTCAGAAAACGATGTTGTTTTAACTGTCTGAACATTTTCAATCCTACCTTGTCCCCATAAAAGCAGGTGGTTTGTTCAGTATAGGCATGATCTTTCATGGTATCTGTACCCACCGTGGTATCCGAAGGCATTTAATGATAGATTGTTTACACCGACTTCGACATGGGGAAACAACGAACGCCATTTGACTACGCCGAGAGACTGGAGTTTCGTGCCGCCGGTCGCCATTTCGACATTCCAGAGTGAAATATCAAGGCATGGAAGAAAGAAAAGACCGTCTAAAGTCCCAACCACTGACCAGAAGGGCTGACATAGGTGTGACAGCGAAACACTCAGAGATGGAGAGAGAGCTGTTCAACTTTGTATGCGATCGCCGATATCCCGGCATCGCTGCCAGTACAACTGATCTGCGCATGCGGGCCATGCAGATTAAGAGAGGTCATGGGGTCACCAACTTTGGGCATCGGTGGGATGGGCTGTCCGACGGGAAACGAAAAAACATTAGATTCACCGTAATGCTAGCGTGAATGGCAGATGATTAAAACATTCGAAATTTATTTTATTTTATTGTTGTTTTTATCTCCAAACTATCATATAAGACCGACGACTTTTACATATAACTATGTGAAGGGAGGTAATCCAATATGGCGGATGCAGAACTCAGGAATGATAACCCCAGGAATGGCATGTACCTGCGTATAGTGCGCACCCCCTTTTGGACACGACAGTTTCAGCTTAAAAAAGTGTGCACTATACGCGAATATTTACGGTAAATATACCTCCTCCCCTGTGGTAAATATACCTCCTCCCATGTGTAGATATACCTCCTCCCCGTGGTAAATATATCTCCTCCCCTGCCTCCTCCCCCGTGGTAAATATACCTCCTCCCATGTGGTAAATATACCTCCTTCCCTGTGGTAAATATACCTCCTTCCCTGTGGTAAATATACCTCCTTCCCTGTGGTAAATATACCTCCTCCCCTGTGGTAAATATACCTCCTTCCCTGTGGTAAATATACCTCCTCCCCTGTGGTAAATATATCTCCTCCCCCGTGGTAGATATACCTCCTCCCCTGTGGTAGATATACCTCCTCCCCTGTGGTAAATATACTTCCTCCCCTGTGGTAAATATACCTCCTCCACTGTGGTAAATATATCTCCTCCCCTGCCTCCTCCCCCATGGTAAATACACCTCCTTCCCTGTGGTAAATATACCTCCTTCCCTGTGGTAAATATACCTCCTCCCCTGTGTTAAATATACCTCCTCCCCTGTGTTAAATATACCTCCTCCCCCATGGTAAATATAACTCCTCCCCTGTGTTAAATATACCTCCTCCCCCATGGTAAATATATCTCCTCCCATGTGGTAAATATACCTCCTTTCCCGTGGTAAATATACCTCCTCCCATGTGGTGAATATACCTCCTCCCCTGTGGTAAATATACCTCCTCCCCTGTGGTAAATATACCTCCTCCTCCCCTGTGGTAAATATATCTCCTCCCCTGTGGTAAATACACCTCCTTCCCTGTGGTAAATATACCTCCTCCCCCGTGGTAGATATACCTCCTCCCCCGTGGTAGATATACCTCCTCCCCCGTGGTAAATATACCTCCTCCCCCGTGGTAAATATACCTCCTCCCCCATGGTAAATATACCTCCTCCCCTGTGTTAAATATACCTCCTCCCCCGTGGTAAATATACCTCCTCCCCCATGGTAAATATACCTCCTCCCCTGTGTTAAATATACCTCCTCCCCTGTGTTAAATATACCTCCTCCCCTGTGGTAAATACTTATTTCATTCTGTAACAGTTCCTAACTTTCAATCATCTCTATTCTACTGCTGTCCGTTTCAGAGTAAAATCTGTTGCTGTATGTGAGGTATCAATTTATATTAACATATTTAATAGGACAGCTACCTGAAGAAAGCAATATGGAAATTAAAAGTTAAAGGATAAGTAGCTTCCAAGTGTCAGGAAAAAGAAATTGTGACACTGATGACAGTAAGACTTAAATGATATGTTATAAGCCCTTTGGGGTCTGAGTCAGTGTTAATATGTATATGCATACCATCAAAACTGTCATCCTATAATAATCTATGATAAATTATTTCCAACGGAAATCTAACAATGTTATGCTAAAAAACGCAATTTTCCAATCAAAACAATTGTAAATTTCACCCCCTCCCCAGGGTAGAATACAAGACCCTGGGACCATGAAATTCACAATTTTTTTCGGCAAAATTTCAATGAAATAGATTCTGGGGTTTTTGAGAAGAATTTGTCTCAGGTGACCTAACATTTTCTTTTAACAATAATTACTCATGGTGAAATCTGGATTTTTCATTTCAATTTCTGACTCCTTTATTACTTGATAATCTGTAAACAAGATGGCGGTCAGTTCAAGCCGACAGCTACAATGTTTACAGTAGATAGGCTTTGTCTGCATGTAAGTAAATGAATGACAGCTTTAACCAGTGTTTGTGTTGGAGGTGATGGACCCCGATTACAGACACATGCCAATTAGTAGTAGTTGATCTAAGTGAGGATTATAATAAGCCAAATGTTATAATAAGTGAGTTCCACTGTTCCAGATAAATTGTACAACACAATAGGTGAACTTACACATCCTCCACAGCAATGTCCTTGAGGATTTGACAGTAGTCGACATTCCATACTGCCTGATCATCCCACACTTTGGAAGACAGCAAGATTGCTCCCAACACAATCCTTTTCCAATTTGCTGGCATGATACCAATTTCAGCGTAGTGGAGAAGACGTTCCAAGTAAACCTAGAAATATGTCAATGTATAACAAGTCATTCAGTAACTATCGAGAATATTTGACTTGATAACAAATGAAGAAGTAGGACTCTCATAGACCCCAACTCCCTGATCTTTTCATTTTTAACGAAGTCTGTTGATGCGTGCATGAAAAATCTTGTACACATGCTTAAGCTTCTATTTCAAAACTGGTCAATGTTGACCTTTTGAGCTTGACTGACGACCACAACAACCTTATCATGTATACATGGTGGGTGAGGAGACTGTATAAGAATATTTGTATCTTTCCCAGACAGATATTTAGCCATTTCTACATACCTGGTTGTTCAAAAACGGTTAATAAAACTACGGTGAGTAAATGAAACAGTAAGTTTAAATTTGTAGAAGTCAAAGTTAACTAACCAAGGTAACTATTGCACATTCAGCGGTCAACTGTGCTGCACTGAACAGGTTTCTTACAAATCTGTAGATAGATTTGTGCTCCGGGTCTCTAGAATCGTAATCTTCTGGAACAACTTCCCGCTGAAACACAGTTATCAAAATATCAACTTCATTTCCAAGGCGTGATGAAACTGTTCTCAGAAGAAATGTAACATAGTCAAGTAGGTTTTAACATTACTGAAACAGATGCTAAGATCATCTTCAACATAAATATTTTCTATCTTGATCAATCAAAATCCTAAATTATCTGCAGCGTGATGAAGTACAGGTATCTGTAAGAAAACATTTAATTACAGATTTGGCCCACTTCACTTTACCACAAGATAGAGGGATCTTGATACGTAACAATTCTGATCATGTAACTGAATCCTCACATTATCAAATGGATTAACTATTTTCTTGCAGTGCCCTAATGATGTAAATTTTGAGATTTTATCATTTAGAAATTTGTTTTTCACAAGAGAAATACTCCCATTGCCATTCAAAACATTGATGGTTCCCTTTAAAGAGAAAAAATGTGTCGGAGGGTAGAGTCAACACCTTATCTTTACTTTCAGGATTAAGGGGTTATGTTATCTTCTGATAAGAAACCTTCAGGTTGGGAAAGTGATTGCAGATAGTAAGGATACAAAAGTTCATTACAAACTTCCGACAGACTAGAGACATGACAGAGAATACAGAACAAGTCAATGACAGGTGTAGTCTACAATCTAATTATAACAGGGTGCACCACAACCATAAAGGAGCGTGACTACGCCCAATGTGATTATGTTACACACCAGGACAATATGACTTCGAGATGTTAACTCATCAACTACAGTCACAACAGGGACGTCGCTAAAAAATCAACAAACCCCTTACATGTTTTTTGTCACTGATCAATTCTCTATTTACTTATTTTTCAGAATTAAGCTATCAATTTGTTTACTTTTTCCCTAATAAAAATTTCAAATATAAATCTTTTACTTTTTACAAGTTGCTCCTCTTCTTTCCTATTTCATTTTTCTGTCTTAAGATATTTTCTAGTATTAAGAGGATTCTGTATACCACTAGGTGTTGCACTGAATTTTTCTATGCTGGATTTTAACAAATCTTACATTTGACAAAATTATACATATATGTTTATATATATTCTGACTTACTGACAAAGGATGTAGTTTCTCATCAAAGATCTCAATGGTACGATTACTTTCCCTGTTTTTGATATGAAAGTAGATAGCATAAGCTACAGCTTTGATTGTATTCTTTAGATTTGGCTGGCTCACAGTCGAATCATCAATGAATATTGTTGAACATGAGCTGTACTTTTTCAATGTCGTCTGTGGGGGTGCCTGCAATAAAATCAGTATATACTAAAAATAGCATTCCTAATGTAACAAACGCAACTAGTCAATATTCAATTCTAGTGTTGTTAACAAAATGCATATAACAGTGAAAATAAACAAGTCCAATACCTCTGGATCAAGTTCAAAGGTCAATCTCTAGACCTGGGACTTTTGGTTTACTTGTCTTACGCTCAACCGATCAAGCTCACGGGGCAATCTCTAGCCTTGCAGTATATTGTGACTTGTATTTTACCAGGGTTACATACACCCCAAGATGAGCATTATATTGCTGCTAGCATTTTTTCAAGGGTTATGTATGCAGTTTCAAAACAAAAAGATTAGTAAGGTATATGAAATAACTGAGTATCATTTTTAATTGTTTTTCATCTTCCATTGGATACATTGTATTTGAAGAAATAACAATCACCAATCAGTGCAGTTCTGCTAAACACAGCCTACATCCTTCAACGAGGTACTCAATCCTACATACCTTTGACTCTTTTCAAACCTTTGTGGAAAGATCTTTAGTTTCATAAAAAATTCAACAGAAGAGAAATTTAACAAAAGGACTCTTAAACGCTTGACAGGTACTTAAACTGTAGGAATTACCTGTTCACCAGTCCAGCAGTTACTTATATTTGAAAAATTGATCAATGTTTACCTGAAGTTGTAAGATCCTGTTGTCATACTGACTCCTCCTCCGGTTTTTGTTATCTGTAATTAAGAATACAGAATCTGTCAAAACCCCTACAAGGTATAACTTGGTTTGCAGAATTTAAAGCATACATCAAACAAGTGTACATGAACATCTTCAACAGCAACTTCCCTGTAGTATAATTACATTTTTGATTACTCTAATAAACTTCACCTGTATATTTTTATACCTCTGATCAGTGAAGTATGAGGGTTACAATATCTTCCTAAGTTACTAAATAACGTGCTACAAAATGATCATTATTGTAAACAGTACTTCATTTAAATAAATTAGAGAGAAATGATGCTGAAATCAGCCATCTTGATTCCAGCTTTGTGTACATATATAAAAATATTGATGTTCTTGGCTTAATAAGGAACACCAAGTTACTCGTTTTAAATACCCTAACAAGTATAAGGATTGAAATTGAACAGAAACTATTTGACAACATAATAAATAGACTTTGAACAAAACCATTATCAGTCATATGTAAAACTGACCTTTTTTTTTCCTCACAAGAAAATGGCGGATTTAGTGAATAAAATTCCACTTGGTGAATGAAATTAAATAAGATAAAGTTTCTGGAAATAATGTATTCTACTTAGCAAATAAAATAATTTATTTCAAAGTGACCAAGCATAATTGGGATTTACCAGCAAGCCTTGCATAAACTGATAAACTTAAGGGACTATATGTCTCCTTTACAAACGACTTCCCTTATCTTTGGGGATAGGAAACAATTCAGCAACTATACAAGAACTCCATACAAAAGCAGATTTTATAGATAGATTTTTAAAAGACTCCCAAAATATCACAGAACTTATTTTCACCCGTGTATCAGGTAGTAAAATAATTTAAGCAAAATTTTCTCCCTTGAGAATTCTTTTGATATTTCTGTTGTCTCTCTGAAGTTGGACCACAGCAGTCTTGCTGTCTGTGACTTAAACAGTATTTCATTTTTTCTTTGTTACAAGCAATTTCTTTTTCTTCAAAAGAGTGTTCTGGTAAATGTAGGCATTACAAAGTACAGGGAATTACATACATGTACTAGAATGCTTAATGGAACAAGAAATGAAACTGTTGTTTGTTTAAATATTCTTGTGACTAATTAACATAACAACAACTACACTTTTCTTATATTCTTGTTAATGGGCTGGAAAAATATGAAAAGTTACGACTTTTACAACTACTATTTTTCCTTACGTAGTTGCTTCATATGCAGGAATATTTCCTTGGGGCATCATAGTAAATTGTTAACTCCTGACTAGCTCACACTGATTTTTTTTTGTTAGTTTAAACATATTTTATAGACAAAATAACATGTGAAAGGGATTGGTCTGTAAGTTTTACCAACTTATGATCCACTTCTCCCACTGTTGACTGATCCCATTAACAAAGAATCCATAGGCCCCAAATGTGTAAATTGTTTATAGTTGCCATCAACAGCTGGTGGAAAAGGTAAGAAAAATAGGGGGAAATAACCCAGTTGTTGGGAAGGGATAGTTATCTTCAAAAAAGCCTAGTCTGGATATTTTGGAACATTTTCTTCAGGTTGGTAATACCAATTGAGTACAAGTTCTTATAACACAACCAGTAGAAGGTTTGAGCGTGACGTTTCAATGACTACACGGTCATCTTCATCAAGACAAATGACCAGTGTGGGGTGTTCTAGCACTGACATACATTGTGTACAAGATGGTACAGAATCTACGAATGTTTTCAGTTGCACTATAATCCTATATACACTAAGGTTGGAAAAAAGTGAGACAAGGTGGTAAACAGATAATAGACCAAGCCTAGCTTGATTTGGAGGGAAGTTACCACTCTAAAAGTCGATAAAAAATCAATTACACATGTGGGTGTGATACTGACGTAGCTATTTGTCATATAATGTTTGATACATGTATGCAGAATTAAAAGACTGTATTTAGATATCTGTAATATATTCTACCATATCCATATCTCATGTATGTTTGGCTGCCTCTTATTCATCCATGTCATGATGTCATATGGCCATGTCATAAATATCGTAAGACACATATGTAATAACACCATTGTGATGTCATCAAGAACCCCTATCTTGACAACATCACATGATTGTCTCCGTAGTGAAAAATTCTGCATCAAAACATGTTTGTCTCACATGGAACTTGACAGCTTTACTTTATTTTAAGAAATACTGGTTAAATCATAAACAGAATTTTACACTGGTGTCAAGTGACATAGAAACGATGAAACCGAAAAATGTGTAACATATTAAATCATTGAACTAGGTGAAATCAATTTTAAATTGACACTCATTTAAAATCCTCTATTTTCCCAATGGTGTAAATTAATGAGATCAGAACTTGGCAATCTTCATGCTTCAATTCTAGAACCAGATAACCCAAATCAGAAACTAATAGACTCAATATATATATAAATACATGAAAAAAAACATGGGTTCAGTATTAAATGATTCACTAGCTAAGTACTGTCAATGTAAATACACAATAAATTTGGTCATTTCTAAGTGAACTAAAAACATTCCAGGGTGAAAATAAAAAGTTACTATATACGTATGTTGAGTGTATCCATATGCTATACATTTTTAGTGTAGGGTGTAAATAAAATGCTTACATGTGATAACAGAGTTACTTCCCTTTATAAGGATTAAGGTGGATATGTAAATATATTACCGGTATATTTTTTGTTGTATACTTCAATCATGCATATTATCTCAGAAATTATAATATTTCACTTGTATATCTTTCTTGCAAAAACCCATGTGGCAGGTTTTATAAGTTGTTTAACGACAAAAACATTATGTGTCATAGGTTCCATCTATTACTCAATCTTTGTTAATTTTCTATCAATCACAACTGGAAATTTTTCATTTCAAAAAATCAACAGCTTTATCGAAAAAATTTAGAATTTGGCAAACTGCTAAAACAGCTTAAGTTCTGAGTAAGACAATTGTTCATGTATCTGATATCTATCAACAAAGATTTCTTAATCATTACTAAATTATACAGGAACTCATAATAATCTCTTTGTTCATATTAAAATAGAACTTGATAATCTCTACACTAGCATACTGTTATGATATTCTCCGTCATCTTCCACATGCTATTGAGGAGCATTCCTGGAGTGCTCGTGCTTAGAATAAAACATTTTATACCAGCATGTCTGCTCCTGACATCGGACCTGCGGCGAGACTTACTTCTGTTTATTTCACTCTGTGACCGTGAAGAAAAGATTGGTTTTGTCAATGGGTGGATTGATGGGTCACCAACGTTGTCTGAAAATAAATATAAAAACTATTTGACATCATTTATATTACATTCCTACATTATATTTTTCTCTTCTTTCCTGTTTTTTCTCTTCATTATATGAAATTCACAAATTCTTTTCAGGGAAATAGTGATAATAATATTTCACTGTCAAATCCAAAATAGATGCTTGTCAGTCCTTTTTGTTTTTCTAATCAGTCCAAAAATAAAAAGGACACAACTAAGGACCAAGAGGAATCTACATGTGAAATTTCAGAAGGATCCATTCAATGCATCTAAAGAAAAAGTGATTACAAACTTCCATTGTCATAATCAAAGATGGTCATCTGACATCCATTTTGATGTTTTCTATGAGACTCAAATCAATACTAGCACAATTAGGTACCAAGGAACGCCTATGTACAAAATTTGAGAGATCTATCTTAAACATCTACGACAATAGTGATAAGAGTCTTCCATTGTCAAAATCCAAAATGGGAGACTGTCAACTATCTTGTTTTTCTGATCAGTCCCAAAATCTAACTGATATATCGAGGGACAAAAGGGAATCTACAACTGAAATTTGAAAAAGATCAATCTTGTTAATCTGAAGAAAAAGCTATAATAGACTTTCAGTGTCAAAACCAAAGATGGCTGCCTGTTGGCCATTTTGCTTTTCTGATCAGTTCCAAAATCAATCGGGTACAACTAGAGACCAATGGAAACCTACAAATAAAAGTTCAGAAAGATCTATCCTATACTTCAAGAAACACAGATAACAAACTTTCATTATCAAAATCCAAGATGACCACCGGTCAAACAGTTTGTTCTTCTGATCACTCCCAAAATCAAATACCGATGACTTTTACATATAACTATGTGAAGGGTGGTAATCCAATATGGCGGACGCAGAACTCGGGAATGATAACCCCAAGAATGGCATGTTTCTGCATATAATGCGCACCCTCTTTTTGACACGACAGTTTTAGCTTGAAAAAGTGCGCACTATACGCGAAAATTTACCATAGGCAAAATAACAGACCAAAAGGAACCTAAATATGAATGTGAAATAATGCAAGTTAAAAACCGAAAAAGTAGGTCACAGTCTCACAACTTTATGACCAATCCATTTTCACATCACCTGGTAAATTGCTGAAAGATTACCTAACAATTTCCAGTAAGCAATGTTAAAACAAATATTACAACCACACAGGAATCATAATGTATAAGAAAATTGTGGTTCCCAAAGGTAGTGCCAGGTCATGGTATCTAATTTATGAAATTATGTCACATTATGTATTTTCACGTTGAAAATTGATAAGCTTTTTCCAGGAGACCAATTTCAGTTATTTTAACCAAATAAGGTAGAAATAATCCAAAGCAGAAATGGATCAGAATATCAACTCGACAAGATAATGTGAAACCCCTTGGGTCCTCCTCGAATGTTTTATCAACAGTTTGCAGAATATATATAATACAGTCATTCTAATCTATGCACCTAAACTTGCCTGTTGGTAAGACCCTCATAAAATGTGATATTCTTGACATTATTTTAGTGAAAATATACTGACATAGGCTCTAAACATAACCACCTATCAGAAGACAACACACATCACCACTGGACGAGCAGAATCATCCCACATACCCAGTAACTGTTGAGCTATAGGAGTTACCCTCATCTATCATTACCATTTTATTGACAGATGAAGCCAGTACTAGTGGTTGAACTGTATATGTCTAATAAACTGCCCTAACATAATCGGTACCAAAAATATACACTGTAGATAGTGGGTGTGGCCCAATATTAACCTTCTGGGAGGATCTCTCGATCGCTAATGTGAGGTACATAATGAAGCGAGGAAATGCTTTGGTTCTTCGGTTCAAATCCCACTTCCTCACTCCGTACGGATGCTGCAGGACGGTAAACATCTTCGGGTTTTCTTGACTTTGGGCTGTAGATACAGCTGCAAGAGTGCTTGTTTCCCATGCTGTGTTCTCAACAAGATAAATACTCCTGAACAGTCTTAGATGATCAGGACTGCGTACATCAGATTCAGATCATCATCAATTACAAATATTAATTAAAACAAATCACAACATGAATATATCAGCTAGCATCTCGAGCTCAATGAAATCTACGTTGATATCAATGTAAAATGTGAATGAATGCGATGCTGCAGTATCCGTTATCACAAAGAAAATTCGAACTTTAAGAAAATATATGAGTCATTATTGAGCTCATTCGGTACACCTTCATCTTCTTCTCCACTTATGACATGTTGTTGTATGTAAAATTAACATGTATATGAATAGATCCCATGTATAATAGACTTTCCAGTTTTTCACATCAATACCGACAATCATCGGCAGTCGGTCTTCTCAGTATCCGAAGTCAATTGACAGAAGTACTCCGATTGGTCAAAATTATCAGACGGAAGTCGGCACAATTTCCTGTGTTTTCCCCGCGAAAGAAGAGTTTTTCCTTGTGAAATGAAGAAATTATTGGAATGATGTAGAACGAAACCATTTTTTCGATCCTTTCATCAAGATGGTAAGAATGTGATTGTCGGTGTATTTTCGATCAACAGGTAGCCAAAACTGTAAAGTTTACTTTACATCCGCTGCAGAAGAATGGGTCGCAATGGCCGCCTGCACAACAATCTCGCCCCCTCCTTTTCAACAATGATTTCTTTATATCGGCTTATCTACACCGTAATTAAGGCATTTTTAGCGTGTCTTGATTAAATCGTTAATACATACTTGCATTTCTCATAATTCCAGTAATGTCCTCGTGGAAAACTTCGAGTTTCAAAAAATAGTCGGAATTAACACCGATGGAAAGTGGTGAAATTCAGGCTTTGTACAGGCTGTTCATGGACTCCCCTGTTTGAAAACATCGTTGGGGTTACGCTGTGCCCCAGTTTCAAAATACAACCAGAACACTGAATTATTTATAATTAACTTTCGTGCCTATTGTGACGAATTGATTTGTAATAATATTACTATGAAATAAAAACTCATCTCTACCGAAACCTCATCGTGGAAGATTCATATTAGGATAATAGGTGTACAAAAAGCATGTATTTACGCACGGCCAAAATTAAAATTCTCAATCAGTCTCCAATTATAGGGTTAAATGAAATTGAATATGACTGTGGTATATTATGAGCGCAGTGGTTCACATTTTCACATTTCTCTGTGAAATAATGGGAAATACACATTCCTGTCGAGTGCCCCGACCAGGAATTGAACCAGGGTCTCTGGCGTGATAATCAACCAGCTCTACCAAATGAGCCAAAGAAACATGTTCCGTCAGCTAAGTAACCATATTAAACACTGTAGACAAGCCACACCAATTCGCTCCTATTACTTCACTATGATGTCCTGGTAAATGGACTCTTTCTGAATTTTATAGTCACTTTGGTTGTTACAGTCTTTTCTGTGACAAAATAAGACTTACCAGCAGGAAAATTAAGCAGATTAAAAGTATTTTTTAACAAATTTAAATGTAATGGCACAACTATGGTGACATTGTCAGTAGGGCTGCAACGCTACACAATCCTTTCGGTTCGGTTTTCGGTTTTGGGGTTTCGGTTTTTTCAGTTTAGTCATTATGACATGTGAACACCTTGAGAGATTGTCTAACATAGGTATGGTAGATAATGGTACATTTTTTTCAACTTTCATTTTACTTCTGAATCATTAGATACAAAAAAGCAAGCAATAGATGAATTGAATTTGTTTTATTATCAATCAACTCTGAATACTAAGCAGTAACAAACATGTTTTTATTTTTAATATAGTCATTTTATAATATCACTTAAATAAGTGTCAACAGTTGCAAAATGTCATTTGGGACTAGGATATTTAAGTATTTAAGAGTATTTAAGAACTAATATTCATAAATCATGACTAGAAAATTAAACCACTATAGCTCAATCAGTAATAGCCTGCTCTGGAATGGATATTATTAGTGATCACAACCTTCATACTGCAGATTATAACAGTGAACAAGATTGAGTCAACATGAGTTTTTCACACATTTACAACCACTAGATAATCACAGCCTAATTTCTGCTGCCACCTGTCAGATAAGTAAACTGAATAAAAAATTTTATGTACCAATGTCTACTGCCTACTGCCTAAATTCCAATTCAAGATTCTGATTAAAGTACCAAATCATCAGCAATTTTGATATTCTTTTTCATTAATATCAACATATCCACCTGATCACTATATAGGCAAGCGCTTTGAGCTGTCACTACATCACCTGCTGTATTAAAAATGCGCTCACCGGATTTTGGGGTCATACTAAAAACCAAACCGAAACTGTAATGACCCGATCGTACCGAAAACACTGAACAGCAAGGAAAAACCGGGGTTTTCGGTGAACTGCGGTGAATTGTTTCACCTCTAATTGTCAATTAAAGAAAAACTGAAATTGAAATGGAATATTAAGTTGAGCTGTCTTTGTTTCTATGATATTTTAGAAGATACTTTTCATGAGAATTCCTTATTCAAGGTTAACTGCAAGACCCTGAATTGATTAAGTGTCAAGCACTTAATGCTTATCTTATCTTAATTGATTAGTAAATTTTTTATCTTATATAGTATACTAGAGATTAAAGTACGTATTCCATATAGCTTAGGATATTTGAAGACATAAAGCAAATTTTTTAAGAGTTTGAAGATATAAAGCATACCATGCCAGAAGAAAATTAAAATTTTATTCCATTTTGGTTGTACATATACGTGATTAAAATAGGTTGCCAAATAATGGTAAGGCCACACCCATGCTAGTATTTCTGAATCCACAAATAACGATATAGGAGCACACAATAATACATCGTTCCAGAATGTCACATTAATCCCTGGCCATTGATTGTTATTACACTACCATTCCTGCCAACTTTTCGAAATTCTTATGGGGGAGAAAAGTGTATGAACAACATTTTTGACTGGCCATGACACCATGCACGCCACAACATTTGTCACAAAGGAAAAAATTATTTATGTATATAAAGTCAACAATTTTAGAAAAGTTTATGTTAGGCTTTACTATACTATACCATAACAATGAAAAAATATAGTTTTTAGTAAAATATTTTTTCAACATACGCTATTATCATCTTTAAATCTTATTACTGCTAATTATTCTGCTGCATGTAATTAGAACTGTTATTTTTCTCTTGTTTCAAAAGGTGATGAAATGGGACATAAACAAGAAGTACGCCTGTCATGGCCAGGTAAAGCAGAGAGGTATAACCATAGGATCAGGAAAGTGGAAGACAGGAAATATCTGTGTACATTTTGTCAATGGCAAGTGGAAGCTGGAGGTCTTCTATTGTACTGCCCCAAACAAGTCTGTGATATCAACGGAGGTAACTGTCTTTATTCTTATTGTTTTTCTTATATTCATTGAGAAAAAAATAGAAAGATTTACATTTGTATTTCACAAGGAAGATAATGAAGCCTTCGATGATTATACGTTGTTGATAAGTCAAATATAAACATCGCGGTTGAAGTTGATATGAGAAAGTTCTGTCATAGATTTCCTATATGTGGGATTTTTTTCCCTTTTTTGCTATTGGCAGTGCTCCAGATAACTTTTTGACATGTGGGGTTTTCACTCCTACCTTTATAAATTGAGGGGTTTTTTCACCCCTGCCTTCATCAAGTGTATGGGTTTTTCCATATTAGGGTAACACTGAATTTGTAAACATTTTTGACAGCGCCATATTTGCTATGCGACTGGTTTATAATCACGATCAAGAAAGCGCTTGTTACGAGTTTCGTTTACTTGATAAGTGTCTGTTTGACTTAGATTATTGAGTTTTCTAACTACGTAATATTGGAGCCGGACATTGACGCAGAGTCCGGATTTCGCACGGGTTAATGACGCAAATCTTATTTTTTTCCTAGCGTGAAATTAGAAATATTGTGCATGAAAACGCATTCACGCAGGCTATCTGGAGCACTGTATTGGAGTGCCTCATCTAATGAATGAGGAGTGGCAGGTATCCTCCTTGCTGATGGAAAGGGAGTGAGGAGTCCTCTCCATGAAAAAAAAAATTTATTCTAGATTCAGAATCGTTACATCTGAAGCATTTTCATTGTCCTACATGGATTCATGTTATTTTCTACAGAATACCCTTGTTTTTATTCGTGACCTTTACATCAGATGGTTTGCTTTCATATAAGATTTTAAATCCGCCTTTTCAATCTCATTAAATGAAAACTGTATGTAACAAAGGTTATAAAAATCAAACCACATCAGCACAAAACTGGTTTTACTTTCATAAACTTATTTAAATTGTTAACAAAAAAAAACGTTTAAAAGTTTTGAAAAAGCATCAATTAAACATTCTTTCAAGTGTGTCTTGACGAATAAACTATATGTACTATTACAATCATTTGTCTTTTTTCTTTTATGTGGTCAGTTGCTATTTATCAGAAGAAACTTCGTAGCATACACAAGTGAAGGATATTTTTTAGGAAAAATAAAAACCTGTTTTAGAGCCAACTGAGTTTGACATGGCATCTGTCATGTACTTTTTTCAGAAACCCACTTATGGAGAAAACAGCTTCAGAACTGCCTGAAAGTAAACTGGTGATTCATATTAAGTGGACTAAGTGTAACAAGAATGTTTAATCTTATGTTTCGTAAGAAATTTGAAATTAGGCTCCAAATTTGAATCTACATTAGAACAACCTTTAACCTTATTTTCAAAAGAAACTAAAAATTATCAAAAATGATGTGGCCCTTTACCTTCTGGAGACAAGAGAGACAGAGTTTAAATGTCTTCAGTCTTCATGAATGGCTAAGGTGAATTTATAAACATGATTACATTTGAGAATTACACTCTTATCCAGCCAACCAATGACCATTTAAAATTTGACTTGTCCAGGCCTCATTTTTAACATATTTTGTCACTTGCTGAAAACAGCAAGTGCCTTAAATTTGTACATGCTAAAATGACTTTTTACTTGCTATTATCACAAATCTCCTATGTTCAAATAATGTGTTTTGTTTTGTGGTTTATAATGTATTACCTTGCTTCATCCAATATATATCAACATTATAGAAGAAGTGCTTTGTCCCAATATTTACACTCAAACTCAAAACAATTTAATTCTGTGAAATGTTAGGAATAGACAGGCACTCACAGTTTGCATCTGATGAATCCACTTGCTGAAAAAAGCAAGTCATTATTTTTTCTACTTGCAATTCTTGGATTTCTACTTGCAATTCTTGGATTTCTACTTGCAATTCTTGGATTTCTACTTGCAATTCTTGGATTTCTACTTGCAATTCTTGGATTTCTACTTGCAATTCTTGGATTTCTACTTGCAATTCTTGGATTTCTACTTGCAATTCTTGGATTTCTACTTGCAATTCTTGGATTTCTACTTGCAATTCTTGGATTTCTACTTGCAATTCTTGGATTTCTACTTGCAATTCTTGGATTTCTACTTGCAAATAGCCAGTAAAATCCCTTAAATTCGAGGCCTGTTTTCATGCATGATGAGCCTCTCTCTTAGGATAAAGACCCTACATCCGATATTGGAAAACAGTTAAGAATTTTTATAAATAATTCTATTCTTCCTTTCAGGTGAATAATGCTAACATTGAAGGAGTGATATGTAAGAATCAGCTGGTCATCACACTGAGGAACCGATCTGAAGCTTCAGCTATCCAGTTTAAACCAGAATCTAATGCTACACAGTACACTAAACCAATGTCCGTGTTGGACCAACTCATCAAGGACATCTGTACTGGAAAAATAGGTATCTAACACTTAGATTGAAGGACTTAAATGTATACAACACACTTTAATAGCTTGGTGTAAAAAATAATGAGGCTTTTACATGGATCACTTATCTAATAATGTTTCATTTAAAAATGGAATAGGTCAATATGAATAAAATTATTTCTAAAACTGTTGTCTTATAATTCCAAATTGATGTACAAAGTTGTATTTGGTGTACAAAAATGGTCATCATCTTACTGTAAACGTGCCTATTTTAGTGGTAATATTATTTTAGCACTTTCCTTGGTTGTGCTGATTTCAGTTTCTCTATGTTTATCTAGTAATTATTACAGATACAAAAATCCCCAAATTTCCCAAAAATGATAGTGCATGGAAATTTGATAGCACCAATTGAAGTATATTTACAGAATATATTTATAATGATGTGAGAAACTTGTGTTAAATATGTCCTTTAAACCTGAAGTTAGGTATTGCCTCGACTAAATTGATGTGTTTAGGACTTTGTGCTCATATTACATGGATTTGATTGCAGCCCCAGAATCTCAGCAGAATCCTTCGATGGTTTGTGTTAGTGGATGGCAAAAAAATGGAACTAAGACGCCTTCTAAGCAGACACTGGCCAAAGACTCAAACTTTACAAGGTATTTCAGCTTCCGTAGAGATTTCCTACAAACAGAAATAGTAGTACCAACAGTAGACAGATTCTGTCATAGGTGGATGGTAGGAAAGTCGAGTGTGCAAACAGGAAAACTTGTTTTGTCAATGAAGAGAGATGGTGTTAGTGGGTTATAGCAGTTTATACAAACAACCAATCAAAGACAGAAATATTTTTTTCTTTTCTTATTAGTCATCTGAACTGATCCTTTATATGAATATCTCATGTGAGAGACAGAACTTCCGCTAATAAGTGGGGCAAAGGCCATAGTTTGTCCTTCACAAAATACAAACTCAGTCAACATCTAAAGTGGGCACAAGACAGGCATCTTTAGAAATTTTTATTATCCCTGCTGTAAATGTTTGTTCATAACAAAATTTTGTCCAACTCAGTATTTCAGGCAGATAATATGTAACGCCACTAAAGAATCTGGTTCCGTAATTAGGGACTTACTTATGAAATATCCTAAATTTCATTTATTGGACAAATATAAACTTTTCATTTGGTAAATTTTATGTCATTTATTGATTTGAATTAAAAATTAAAAGACCAACATTAAGAGGAAAGATTCAACTTGCACACTTTCAACAAGGTTAAGGATTTTCAACAATATGAATTATCTTTACCATTTGGAGAGAAAATTTTCCAATAACTGCAAGTGAAATATCTAGCTTGAATGCAAACCTTTTTCAGTGAGAAAATCTTGTTTGATTTGAAATTTCAAGAATACAAATTTTTTACTGGATAAAATATTACACAGCCATTGATTTTTTCATGATAAGTTGTAGACATTGTTTTGACTTCAGCGTGAAGAAGAAATCAGAAGAGATTTCGCTGTTTGAAGATACTGACGATGAGAATGAATTCAAAGAAAACCAGAACAGGTAAGTATACCATGGAAGGAATGATGTTGGACGAGATTTTTGATGTCAGTTTTAATTAGTTGGAATAAGTCAGGGCTCTCACACCCCATTTTGGGACTGGGGCTCGGGGCCCTTAGAATTGGGAAAAATAGCAGCGTTTTCCTTAGAATTGGGAAACTTGGGGTCTAAATTGGGAAAAAAAGATACTATTTTGCATTGGGAACGGGGCTGAATATCGGCCCCAAATCTGGCAGATCGAGAGCCCTGTAAGTTCATGAGTGAAACAAGCTTATAAAATACTGGTCAGTCAATATTTAAAATCTCCAGATGCATTTGTCTCATGATATCTGATATTCATGAATATATTATGTTTTTATACTTATTTTTGTTATATAGAGGTCAGGTGTCAAAGGAGAAGAATCTGAAGTACTTACAGAATGGGATGGAGAAAGCTCGTAACCACCTTCAGCAGATCGAAACATCTGGGTTCTATAGTAGTTCTTCAGCAACACCCCGTAGTTATGGAGCTTTCTCAGTGTCAAGGTATACTTTCTGATCAGTTTCAAAGTATAATTGTTAGAATTGATAATGTCAGTGACATTTATTTCTTCCCAATATTTTTGCCATTTAAGAAAATTTCTTATTTTGAAGAATTATCTCTTCAAATATCCTTTACTGAAAATCATTTACTGAATATGCTTTAATATTCTTCAGAAAAACATGCTGACATTTGTATTCCTGATCAATCTTTGTCTTGTAACAGTAATTTGAAGAGATCACCTGGTATGATGCCAGACCCAACTCTACAGAAACGACCTCGCTTGTCTGATTCAATTAACTACACATGGAACAAATCTACTACCACCACTCCTGGGAGCAATCAGTTACAGACCCAACCAAAAAGTCTACAAGGGTAATTATTTTACTGCAATAAATCTCCAGCACATTACCCCTGACTCATATTCCAAAAAGCCTGATTGAATTTTGTCCAAATTTGTCTTGAGTGATCTGGGATGAAGAGGACTTTGTAAAACTCCTCTGTTTAATTAAGCTTTTTGACCAAATTTG
This sequence comes from Ylistrum balloti, assembly GCF_031769215.1. Lineage (NCBI taxonomy): Eukaryota > Metazoa > Mollusca > Bivalvia > Pectinida > Pectinidae > Ylistrum > Ylistrum balloti. The sequence continues at coordinate 781,244 of NW_026782318.1, read as the reverse complement.
GCTCAAATCATCACTAGGTAGAGATGAATGTATATTGTGTTATTAGAGTGTCCTAAAGCTTGCCTCGCTGTCTAATACTGGCAGTAGGAGAATATATTCCAGTGTCGTTCAAACACAGAGTTTGTTATGACTTGCTTAATGAATGGTTCCGAGAGATCAATACCAAGATTCAAAATTCTGTTACGAAAAATGTTTTGTTATGATTTTGAAATAGCCAAGGAGGTGAGTGACTCGGGCCCTCTGAACCTCTTGTTCATTATAATAACAATAGTTTGTCTTTGTTTCAGGTTCTCTAATCTTGGAAACACTTGCTACATGAATTCTATCCTTCAATCGTTGTTCTGCTTGGACACGTTCTCCAATGATTTACTGTTCTCTAACAGTCGAGTGATGAAATCTCTGCATTCCCAGTCTCTGTATAGGTAGGTACTGCCCAACTCTTCTGAAAAATAAATTCTGCCTTGATCTAATTTGGTCCAGACAGAATTGGCAACAGAGTTGAATTTTGAATTAGTAACACAATCAATTCTTGTTAACCTCTCCTGTACAAGTTTAAAATGGGGGTGTATTTCAGACCACTGAACCATTCTTATACAGATGAAAAATGAAGGTAATTTTTAGGCCATGAGTGCCTTTTGTATAGGCTAAAACTGTGTAACTTTTTGAACACATATTGAAAATGGAGATGTATTCAAGCCTGATGGACTTCCTGAAAACAGGTTGAAATGGAAGTATACTTCAGGCCTTGAGGATCTTAACAAAACTTCAGACAATAATGAAAGAATATTTTGTTCACTGCAGTGCCCTTTATAAACTTCTTCGATCGAGAACTAAAACACTTCCTGAACATGTGAGGCGGGACATGCTACGGAATGTTAAGTCTGCAATATCTACAACGGCCAAGAGGTTTTCTGGCTACCAACAACACGTAAGTCACAGATGGAAATAGATTTTGTAATTTTTCATATCCTCAGTCTAAAAGCTGCTATTACAGTCTCTTGTTAATTAAAATAACAATTCAATCATTTTGTACATCACATCCAAACTACTGAAGAATCTAATATCCAGTAATGTAGCTTTAAAATGTATCATATTAATCCTGCATTAAGCCCATAAAGCCAATCCCATGGTAGGGATTATTACAGTGCTTTAAATGTTTGTGTTTTTACTGAAACTACTGTCAGTGTGGCTGCACTTGATCTGTGATGTAACACAACAGTAGATATCATTATTTTTTATTTTCTTTGTTTTTGTTAGGATGCTCATGAATTCCTTGGTCAGGTGTTGGACCAGCTGAAGGAAGAGGTGACTAAAGTGTCCAGCTCCACACCTAGTCCCCATAGGGAGGGTTCTGATGGCGACACTCCGTACATCAACCCAACCGTGCAGAACTTTGAGATGGAAGTCCTCCACTCTATTACCTGTCTCCAGTAAGAATGGATTTTTTCAATGATTCAGTTTTTGCAGTAGAGATTACATTGTCAGGGGGTCTTTTATGTTCCAATGATGAATCAATCCATGAAAGATCAACACGTTGAAATAAAAAATACTGTAGCACATGTCTCACTGATATGAAGACGTTAACCCAATTACATAACTTTCATTCATTTTCTAGGTGATGGAGTCAAATATGTAAAAATGATTAAACATCTGTAAACTTGAAAAATATCTCTAAAATGTAGTTGTATTCTATAGTGAAGCCAGTTTTGTATATGTTAACCCGGACCTACTGTCAAGGATATGGGACAAGTCGGTTACAGTTCAATAAATCCTCCGTATGTTATTTTACACAAAGACTTGTTTTGTAGTTGTCAGGAGGTGGTCACCAAAGCAGAGCAGTTCAATGACCTTTCTGTGGATATGCCAAGACGAAGGTAGGTAGAAATTTTGGCAGAATGGGAAAAGATCAAAGTTAGCAAAGAGTGATTAAATGATTTAGTAACTAATTATAAAGATAGATTAACATTTAAAGAGACCGGTATTTTGTTTGATTATTAAACAAAGGGCTATTCTAATAAAACATCTGTCAGACCCTGATTATAACACAAAGGGCTATTCTAATAAAACATCTACCAGACCCTGATTATAACACAAAGGGCTATTCTAGTAAAACATCTACCAGGCCCTGATTATAACACAAAGGGCTATTCTAGTAAAACATCTACCAGGCCCTGATTATAACACAAAGGGCTATTCTAGTAAAACATCTACCAGGCCCTGATTATTACTAAAAGGGCTATTCTAATAAAACATCTGTCAGGCCCTGATTATTACTAAAAGGGCCTTGGACTAAAAAAAAAAAAAAACCATCTTTAGTACTCTTTCCTGCCTTATCAATTATATTCTGTAGGCAATATCCCTAACAAAACCTGGAGTCCTGGGGTGGAATAGATATTTTACTGGAATAGCCCTGAACAGAACCAAGAGTCCTGGGGCGGAATAGATATTTTACTGGAATAGCCCTGAACAGAACCAAGAGTCCTGGGGCAGAATAGATGTTTTACTGGAATAGCCCTGAACAGAACCAAGAGTCTTGGGGTGGAATAGATATTTTACTGGAATAGCCCTGAACAGAACCAAGAGTCCTGGGGTGGAATAGATATTTTACTGAAATAGCCCTGAACAGAACCAAGAGTCCTGGGGTGGAATAAATATTTTACTGGAATAGCCCTGAACAGAACCAAGAGTCCTGGGGTGGAATAGATATTTTACTGGAATAGCCCTGAACAGAACCAAGAGTCCTGGGGTGGAATAAATGTTTTACTGGAGAAACCCTTTTGTTAAAACTTACATCATTTGCAAAATTCAACTTCCCATCTGGATTACCACTGTCACATTTATGTTTTTTTTACGTCACTTTAGTTAAACTTTGCATTGAAACAGTGTTAAGGCCACAAAATATACTTTATACTCTGTTTCCATAAAAACAGGGTTGGAGGCATATATATCCTTTCCAAGAATTAATCTTTAGTTCAATTTCTATTAAATAGGGTTAGGGGCCTATGTACCTTTCACATGATTATTTGGGTTAGGGGATTGTATTTTCCTCACATACAAATTTTTATTTCATCTATTTGTTTTCAGAAAAAATGGTGAGCAGTCTTCGATTCAGAATGCACTGGATTTATTCTTTCGGTCGGAGGCAATTGAGTACACGTGTGAAAAATGTGGAAGTAACAAATCAGAAGTCACACATAAGTTTACTAGACTGCCAAGGTAAGCCGAGTTTGGTACAAGTTATTCCCCTTTACTTGCGTCTTTTTTGTCAATGCAAACATGAACTTAGTTTTGAAAACTGTAGGTCTAGGAAAGGAATACTTTATTCAAAGAAAAGCCTTTTGAGGTTTTCAGGAAATTTTCAACATAAAAAATAACTTTATAGAGAAAATTGTTGATAGACTACCAAAAAAGGAGAGAGAAAAAGTTGATGAAAGCGTTTGATTTAGATTGTAAACTCAGAATGTGATATTCTTCATGCATGGTTTGTTATTTGTCTTTACAAAGTCATAAATGTATTTTTAGAGTACTTGTGTTACACCTGAAGAGATACAACTTTGATCAGAGTATCATTAACACCAAGACTGCGCAGAGTATCAGCATCACACGTTTCCTGTCATTGGATGCACATTGTGAGGAGAATACCTTCCCACCTTACCCAGCCCTGCTCCAGTCTCCTGAGCAATATAAAACGTATGTACACCCTTTCCAGCTCAGCACCACACTTAAATAGTATAAAACCTATGTACCCTCTCTCTGGCCATTCTTCAGTATAAAATGTATGTACACCTTACCTGTTTATGCTCCAGTCTTCTGAATGATATAAAATGTATGACCATAGCTCCAGTTTCCTCAGACAGTACAAGATGTACATCACAAACCATACATATACATCACATGCTCCAGTCTCCTGAACGATATAAAAAATTGAAAACCTTTGCACCTTGTCCCGCCAACCCATAGTTTGCTCCAGTCTGTCGAACAATATAAATTATGTGTACACATTGTTATCCAATGCTAACCAGTTAAAATGCATGTTTTTGTAAACTGTGAAATTTTAGCACGATTTTCACTCTGTGTTAAATTTGCCTAGAGATACACAAAAACATATTTCAGCTTAGTATCAAACATTGGCCCATTTTTTATAATAGCCCTTTTTGGCCTAAGGACACATCATTATGTCATTTTCGGAAATACAACAGGTCATGAAATATAGAATTCAAGACTGATATTCTTTCTTGTGTGATGTGTCTACAGACCAGACAAGATTTTGACATCCGATGAGAGTGTGCCCAGACGACGTTTACAGCTTGGGGAAAGTTTCAGGTTCAAGAAAACACGACCGCTTGAAGAGGATGAGAAGGAGGATATTAACACCAGTACACCTTACAAAAAAGCAAAAATTTTTGATCTTGGGGTGAGTTAAAATCCAATCTCTTTACACATTATTCACAAGGCCATGAACAAGACCAGAATTCATATCGGTGCATGCAAACTAACTGGATATGTGATATATAGAACTGGTATTTCCTGGAGACATTGAGTGTATCTCAGAAAATTATATCAGGTTAAAACTGGTAAAGTACTGCTATATCAGGTAACCCTGGTAAAGTACTGCTATAACAGGTGACCCGGTAAAGTACTGCTATATCAGGTGAACACTGGTAAAGTACTGCTATATCAGGTTAACACTGGTAAAGTATTGCTATATTAGGTGAACCCTGGTAAAGTATTGCTATATCAGGTGAACACTGGTAAAGTATTGCTATATCAGGTTAACTCTGGTAAAGTATTGCTATATCAGGTGAACCCTTGTAAAGTATTAATATTTTGTATACTTTGGAAAAGAACTAGTACACTAGTGGTGACATAAAATTAGCATGGATATTTGATGTATCTCCAAAAAATGATGGGATATTGGATGTACCGTAAATATTCGCGTATAGTGCGCGCTCGCGTATAGTGCGCAGGTACTTTTTGGAGATCAGATTTTAAAAAAAAAAAAATCTACAGAAAAATTAATTGACTGGTCACTGCGACGAAACATTTGATGTGGTCTGATCCATTGATAATTAGGAAACCACAATGAGCGTGACCCTAACACATGTAATTACCTTAAGTAAACAAATTTACCCAGGTGACCTCACAAGCATGAAAGGCTTGGCTGATTGTATAATTAACGGTTAAGGACAGTTAACACGTTGAGTATGAGAAGACTGATGACACCCGGCTTGGGCTGAACGCGTACTATTGGTCAGAAAACGATGTTGTTTTAACTGTCTGAACATTTTCAATCCTACCTTGTCCCCATAAAAGCAGGTGGTTTGTCCAGTATAGGCATGATCTTTCATGGTATCTGTACCCACTGCGGTATCCGAAGGTATTTAATGATAGATTGTTTACACCGACTTCGACATGGGGAAACTGCGAACGCCATTTGACTACGCTGAGAGACTGGAGTTTCATGCCGCCGGTCGCCACTTCAATATTCCAGAGTGAAATATCAAGGCACGGAAGAAAGAAAAGACCGTTTAAAGTCCCAACCACTGACCAGAAGGGCTGACATAGGTGCGACAGCGAAACACCCAGAGATGGAGAGAGAGCTGTTCAACTTTGTATGCGATCGCCGATATCCCGGCATCGCTGCCAGTGCAACAGAACTGCGCGTGCGGGCCATGCAGATCAAGAGAGGTCATGGGGTCACCAACTTTGGCCATCAGTGGGATGGGCTGTCCGATTTATGAACAGAACGACAATCGCCTAAAAACTTCCGGATTCATTGAATTCCACAGATACATCATCAAAATGACGGGAAAACTAGATTCACCGTAATGCTAGCGTGAATGGCAGATGATTAAAACATTTTATTTTTTTGTTGTTTTTATCTCCAAACTATCATATAAGACCGACGACTTTTACATATAACTATGTGAAGGGAGGTAATCCAATATGGCGGATGCAGAACTCGGGAATGATAACCCCCGGAATGGCATGTACCTGCGTATAGTGCGCACCCCCTTTTTGACACGACAGTTTCAGCTTAAAAAAGTGCGCACTATACGCGAATATTTACGGTATATCAAGGATGGGGGTGGGGGGACATACTGGTTGTATCCTGTAAAGGTGACAGAATATTTGGTGTATCTTATAAAAAGGTGAGATATTGGATATATCTAAAAGGTGCGGGGATGATATATTAAAAAAGGCTTTTATATTGACTGTGTCCTGGAAAAGTGACAGAATATTTGATGTATCTCAAAAAAATGTGCTGGGATATTCAGTGTATCTTGGATGGAGAGACCTGTGATGTTTGGTGTATCTTGGTGGTTTGGGTAGCTTAGATATTCAGTACATCTTTAGGAGGGAGGAGTGTTTGGATATTTTAGGTATTTCAGAAAAAAGGCTAGAAAATGTGCTGATATTTGTTTGATAGTCCTTGAAGTTACCATGGATACCATATATGTTTTCCTTTCCTTCTTTTTCAATCTTACATGATGTTATGCCATTACATTCATTCATTGAGCACCATACAAATATATTTGTTGATAGGAGGACCATGGTATTAAAGCTGATGTGCCATTAATGATTGAAGATGGTCCAGAAGAGGAAGAAGAGGACAAAGATCTCGCCAGAGCCTTGGAACTTAGTCTTCAAGAGGCCAATGACCGAACTCAGGTAAGCTTCAGTCAATACGTAATTGAAAATTAAGTCCGACACTTTAAATGTACAAAGGAGGAGTGCCAATTTGGGCCTTCTGGCGGCCATGACCGATATTTTTTATTTCTTGTGTAGGAATTCCTTGGGGTTAGGCGGTCATGATATGACATAAAATTAAGGTCAGATCTGAGCCATTCATTAGTTATGGGGGGTAAAGTGGGGGGTAAAATTCATAAACAGCTCCATTATGACAAACCTACATTATATTTTTGGATTTTTTCTTCTTAATTTTCATGTAATAATCCATATCAAAACATTCATTAGTAAAATTGATTGAAAAAAATATTCCATTTTTGAAAATTAGGTCATGGTAATTAAGCTCATTAATTGCTAATTATATTAAAGATGAACTTAATTTTCTGCCTTAATGCACATAAAAACAATACCTTTATCATGTGTCATGCTTTAGTAAGATTTATTTTTGAATACTTTATAGAAAATGGAGAATTAATTAATGGGAGGGGGCGGGTTCACACTTTTGACAACTTTTGGTTGATATCAGAGTTGCCTTATGTAATTATTTTAGATAATAAATATCTAATAAATAAATGTTAAATTGTACTGCATTAAGAACTGTTTAAAATAAATTGCTTGATAAATGTAGAGATATTTAAACCAGTTTGGTACGGCTGGTTGAGCTTTAAGCTAAAATGGCGGGATATAATGCCATCCCCTGACATATACCTTGTTAAGGATCTTTGTGTCTACCGGTGAGTATACATGTGCACCTTGTCTCAGACAGTTCATATACCCTTATATATACAATTAATACGTGGCAACTACACTTCACAACCTCAGCGATTTTAGTATACTTTCTTGGTTTGACTGTCACTGATATTGTACATATAATTTAGACATATAATTGTAATTCAACTGTTGTTCATAATTTTGTTCATCCAAATTAAGGTTTTAATAAGGAGTGTTTTCTAAGTTTATGCCCTGTTTTCTTTTATCAATATGCCAGTGCACAGGCAGTGCGCTTGTTGTAAAGCACAATATAAAGTAAGGCTCTGTTGTCTGAATAAACCTTAAGGTTTGGTGACCCCGTATGTAAAAAATGCAGGGGAAGATACTACAATCACCATTCATCTACTGAACATCGTAGTAGCGATGTAGAGCACCAGCTTGAGTCACCTGAAAACAAAAAAATCAAACTTGACATTCCACGGGCTACATTAGGTGAATCTCGATGTTTCATTTGTAAAATGTTAAGAGAGGAATGTAAAAGTAAAATGGTAATGCTCTCAACAGAAATGCGAGTAAAGATTTTTATTAAGACAGGTATCCTTGTCCCAAACACCTGCAGATGTTGTTCTTCCCACATAGTGAATGGTGATTTCCCATCTGATAGTCTATCTTCACTCGCATATTCCAGCAAAGACACTGAACTGGATTCTTCTGAAATATCAGAGATCCTTTTGACACTTAGGGCAGCTGCTTCAAAGAAAAGTTGTTTAGACTTTGATTCCTCAGATGGATTAACTGATCAAGATTACTACCGTCTCACAGGTCTGTATAAAAATCAATTTTCTGACCTTTTACGATCAGTTAATCCCTCTCTTTACTCTGCACTGAACAGAAGCGCAAGGACTGCATTAGCCATCCTGCTTGTAAAGTTGAGGACTGGCATGTCTTTATCAATATTAGCTTCTCTGTTCAACATGACAAAGAGAATATGTGGAAAATGTATTCATTCAGCTCGCCAAGCATTGATGACCCACTTCGTTCCTTCACACCTTGGCCTGCAACACATCACTAGAGAACAAGTAATTCAAAACCATACAACGGTATTTGCAAGGAAGATGTTTGCCTCTGGGGAAGATGTCGCTATAGCTGTTGCTGATGGCACATATATTTATGTTGAAAAGTCCAGCAACTATACTTTCCAACGACGCTCTTTTTCGATGCACAAAGGACGCCCTCTCCTGAAACCAATGCTTCTTGTGGCCTCAGATGGCTATATACTGTCTGTCCTAGGCCCATATTTAGCAGACGGTCGAAATAATGACGCCAACATTACAAAACACATGTTGAAAACTAACACTGAGAACATCAAGGATTGGTTTCAAGATGATGATGTTCTTGTCGTTGACAGAGGCTTCAGAGATGTGACAGAACTGTTGAATGATGCTGGCATCAAAACAGAAATGCCATTTTTCTTGCCAAAGGGGCAGAAACAACACACACATACTGAGGCAAACGAATCTCGTCTTGTAACAAAGGTAAGGTGGGTTGTGGAGTCGGCAAATGGGCGGATTAAGCAGTGGAAGACCTTGGGACATGTTTTGCCCAACACTCTCATTCCAGTTGTAGGTGATTTTGTGAGAATTGTGTGTGCAATTTGTAATGCTTTTCGCCCCCCACTTGCCTCTGATTCTCCCAATGACCTCATCATTGCTGAGCGAATGTTGGCTCTGTCAAAATGTCCCAATAAATTGCAAATTCAAGTTGAAAAAGAAGGTTTGGCTAGGAAAAGAGCCATATGGGTCAAGCTTGATGAGGCCAGTTTGCCTGACTTTCCTCAGCTGACAGAACCGGAGTTGAGAGATCTTACCATGGGAGTATATCAGTTGAAGCAGGCAAAGTGATATACCATGGAGCACTTGTCTGAAGATGGCCAGTATGAATTAATGGCATGCAGGGAAAAGCCTGGCTTAAAGTTCAGATTCGTTCCAGACATGTTGCTTCGAAACTGTACAACCTGTGGATTGAGTATTCCCCTGGTTTGACTCCTATATCTGGTTGGTATTGCCAGTGTAAGGTTGGTGCCAGGGTAGTGGGCTGCTGTGCCCATATTGCATCTGTTCTCTGGTACCTTTCTTATGAGCGACACCAGCCTAGGATAGCACACCCAACTGCCTCATCAAGCTACCTCAGCTGTGCTGATGACGCAATGATGATTGAGGACTGGTCTGAGTCTGACAGTGACAATGAGTAACTAACTATGTGTACGACCATTGTATGTATAGTGGAGTGAAATGCAACACTAGAGGTTAAGATTGATATCTTTCATTAGCCATTTCTGTGTTAATACTTCGGTAAAACCACTAGATACAGACATATGGTCAAAGTTGTCGAACTAAAATTCAAAGCACCGCCTCTTCTTTGTTTTCTTTAAAGTATGCAAAAATATTTCTTATTAAAACATGGTACATGATAAAGGTATTGTTTTTATGTACATTAAGGCAGAAAATTAAGTTCATCTTTAATATAATTCGCAATTAATGAGCTTAATTACCATGACCTACTTTTCAACAATGGAATATTTTTTTCAATCAATTTTACTAATGAATGTTTTGATATGGATTATTACATGAAAATTAAGAAGAAAAAATCCAAAAATATAATGTAGGTTTGTCATAATGGAGCTGTTTTTGAATTTTACCCCCCACTTTACCCCCCATAACTAATGAATGGCTCAGATCTGACCTTAATTTTATGTCATATCATGACCGCCTAACCCCAAGGAATTCCTACACAAGAAATAAAAAATATCGGTCATGGCCGCCAGAAGGCCCAAATTGGCACTCCTCCTTTTCGAGGTAACACAACTTAAGTGCAATTTTTGCTGAAAGCATTGCTCTTAATATGATTGTGCTAACTGCAATTAGCAGTTATTGTTGAATCACAAATTTGTCATTGCGCCACTTTGCCAACAAGTGATAAATGAATGAACTGAAATTTGATTGTGCAAATTGAAGTTTGTTGAAAGTCAATATTTTGAATCAATTTACATTTGCTTATTGATTAAAATTCAAATTGTTAAGTTGGATAACCTTGGATAATTGTTTCAGTGTTTCATTTTCAAGTGAAGAAGCCCATTGAAACATGTATAATTGCATGTGGGTCTTTGCCTTCTTGAAGTACGTAATTCTAAAGCTTGTCCGGCTGAAGTAGTTTTGATAGTTGATAGGGGTAGGGTTTTGGAACCACAGAATGGTTTGTTTTTCAGGAAGTTGAAAAATGAAGTGTCTTAGCAAGACACTAGCAATCTTGAAGGATGAGATAACACGCAACAGACATTTCACTTGTCAATTATAAAAAAAAATTCAAAAGTATGACCATGAGGAACTGTCTACAAATATCTCATTTACTTATCTAGCCTAGACAGCAATTGTTAATGATATGAATTTCCCTGATAAACCCTGACACATCATGAACATGACATCGGTAGCACTAGCTCAACCTCAAAATATCAATGAAATTTCGCTTGATTTTTAATGTTAATTTTGTCACAAATTTTGGGCAGGGTAACCCAGTTTTAGGAAATTATGCATTAAAACAATATAAAACAATACTGTATTTAAGTGTTAAATATATTTGAGTTAGAATTTGGATAATAGGTTCAACACCACTTGTTACAGGATAATCATGATATACAGACGCACATTTCTTTAAAAGTCCAGCTATTGCCTAAGTATATAAACATTGTGTTCTGTATTGATATTGTATGTGATTATGACTTACAGCATTATGTAGATGAGACGAAGGAGACCGAGCTACAGAAAGTGTTGGAGATGAGCAGAGTGGAGATAGAAAAAACCTCCAACTTTGATCATGGTCAGTATTTTATAAACTTTTGAAGGTTTCACACTTTCAACTATTTCATTGTTGCCAGGTTTTACAAAAAAAAATTACACTTTTTCTTTAAAGATTTCGGAAGAGTTCAACTTAAATTGTTGGTGTACTGTCGTTTGATTTCTGTTTTGATTAATTAAGAGGTCACATTGGTGCAAGATCACATAACAGGTTACAGAATACCAGTAATGAAACCTTATCATCCATTAGGCCATGGTTGTAGAGCCTGGTCATTGTCTAGAATAGAGACAACAAACCAATGATGAGATGCTTTTTTAGATGAGTGTATGCTTTCTTTAAACCATTCTGTCCATACCTTCATTTCTCTTTGTGATGAGGTAGTGATCAGAAGTATTGTTTTCATAACAGACAACAGCAGTGTTCCCCCTTGCTGTTTGAAAGTAGAGTACAAGCCCTAACAATGTATTTATATAGGAGAGAGCTTGAAAGCCAGGAGAGTGCTTGAAAGCCAGGGTATAAATCTTGAATTTCACCAATTAAAGGGTTTTTGTACCTATATCTGTGGGTCATGAGGAACACTGCAACATGTGTATGTAGGTAAATTTATCAACTGGAAATTAAGGAATTATTTTGATCCACTTTCTGGGGTGTAAAAATATCAAATTCTGGTTGATCATGAAAACTAGCAAGGAATTGTGAAAGAGCAGATTGAAGTGAGCTTGAAATTTAATACACATACTTTATTTCTTTTTTTTTCATATCCATCTTAAGCATGTTTTCAGTTCATTCATTTTAGGTTTATTGTTCTAAATTATATATCTGTGTTGTGACATTTCAGTTCCTTGTTTCATAATAAAATTTAATAATTGATTTAGATTATGGGCAGACCATTCAGAATATGTCAGAGGAGGAACAGATGAGATTAGCCATAGAACAGAGTTTAATGGAAACAAGTCGCATCTCTCACATGGAAATATCACAGGAAATGGACCCAATCAACCGCACACACAAGTATGAGGCATCGGACGATACAAAAGACGACAAACAAACCAGTCCCATGTACAGGTCAGATGAAAGTGGAACATCCTCAGTTAAAACAATAGAGGATACTTCCTCACAAACGGGAGAAGACCATATTAAAAAGGAAAAGAATACTCTATTTTCAGGAAAACCTCTACAAAAATCACCCTTGTGTGTTAGAAAGTCAAGCAACAGTCCAGAAAAGACAAGTAATGATGACTGTTCTGTCAAAGGGAGGATGCCAAGTGCTGTGTTAGATGTGATCACCGAGGAACAGGACACAGATTCACATAATATGAAAGTGTTAGACAATGCAGTTGATGCTTCACAGGGATTCAGTGTATCTGGTAATACAGACATTGCCTCCTCTGATACGTCAGACTCGGGCAAACTTCATTCTGTGAATGAGACAACTACAACAAAAACAACACGAACTTGTCTCTTTGGGAAAGAAAATGTGTCAAAGACTGAATATTCTTTACATGAGTCAGGTAAAAAACAAATCAGGTTAGAATTGGATCATTCATTTGATGATCTTGATGAAAAACAGACAAAATCAAATGTTGAGGGAACGAGTAAAGATTTGAATAATTCAAACATTGATTTGGAATGTCAGATCGCAAAGACAGAGGACAATAAAGTTGACAACAGTAGATTATGTGGTGGTCAAGGTCATGCAGCCGTCAGTAAGTCAGACAAGAGTGAGTACCAGACAGAAATGGACACTCTGGACTCCAAACCTGATCAAGAGTTTGCCAGTCTTCTTTGTGAGGATGAAGATGGTAAGATATACTCAATATAATCTGGATTTAATAAAAATTATTTGTAAAAATTCTGAATTTCAAGTAAATTGAAAACTTAGCATTTATCAAGATGCATTGTAACCAGTATATTTTTAGAAAGCTTAAAAGAATCAGTTCTTATTTTGTAATATTTAAAAGGAACTTTTTATTAGAGGTGGTTTTCATAAAACAATATTCAATTATGTATAAATTGTAAAACAGATCCAGAATGGTTTGATGTTTCTATTGGATTTGTTTTCAGATTTCCAACTAATGTTGCTAGAAGATAAAGAAAATGCCCTTCCAGAGCAAAGAGATGTGCAGACACAGTCAGGGGATGACACCCAATCCTACCTCGACCTTCCTGTGGTAGAAAACGAGGTTTGTTTTCACGGTTACTACAAAGTGATTGATGATTTGCAGGCAAAGGTCATATGAAGACTCCTATGTTTACAGATGATGGGGGCAATCATCAGATTTATAGTACTGTCATACTGTAATGTTATAATATTGACTCAGTAGTATTACTCCCAACATAGTCATATTATACTGACAAATGTCTGTCCTTATGCTCATTTAAGATTAAGAAGAAAGTAGCTGAAAGTTTCATTGAGTGAACATAACACTCAACCTTCCTCATTTGGGCAGACATGCAACACTAAGAGAAAAATTGAGGTATCTCTAAAGGAATCACTTGGAAGGAAAACAAATTGTTGTCTTTATTTTTCAGTAGTACATGTATAAAATTGACCATTTAAGGAAAGAATTATTTTTAGAAAAAATCTGCAAAAGTAACAAAGTAATGTGCCCAACTTATAAGATATTTTTCACACCATGTGGAATAATGATATTTATTGTCTTGTCTTTATCAGAAAGGTGACCTTCCTTACTCGTACAAGCTTGTCAGTATCGTTAATCACCAGGGTAGCACTTCATTTGCAGGTAAGTTTATGGAGGAACATCTGGGAATTTCAGTACTGGATAAAAGTTTGGGTTAGAAGTTGGTTTTTAATATCAGTAAAAAGTTTTGTTTTAGATGTGTTTCATTTATTGTTAAAATGAATGTGTAAATCTTTCATTGAGGGACAGCTAGCATCTGGAATTAAATTTTTGGCAAACTGTTTTCTAAATAGTTTTGTCAGAGTGATCTCCCCTACTTCATGTTTTGCTATTTGTATCAATGTCTAGCTTAAAATTTTGAAACCCCACTGTCACTTTTAGTAATTGGAATTATCAAAATTTTTGAACGAGTATACTTGACTTGCCTGAAAATTCATCAACAATCACCGTTTATAATATTTCAGGGCATTATGTGACGGATGTTTATGATCTGAAAAAAGGGGCGTGGTTCAGTTGTGATGACTCTCACGTCACCAAGTCAACAGAAGCTGAGGTGCGATTGAAACGGGAGAGGAGTGGCTACATCTTTTTCTACCTTAGCAAGTAAGAACTTTCAGTACATTATGAATTTATAAGGAAAAGGAGACAAAGGGAGGGGGGGTTTCATAGGCCACTTTGCAAAGGATTTAGATAGAAAGAAATATTTGCATAGCACATCCAGTTTTAGCATTGAAGAAAGAAAGTTCCTGCTGATCAGAAACTCCTTCAATCTAACCGACAAGTGTGGAAATCTAAAACTGAACAACATCCTGGAGTTTGTTTTTTCTCTGCATGATACGGGTCGGTGCTTTAGAAACTCAATAACTGCTAACAAAATTATTGACTGATGATTTTTTTGTGTATTTCAGAGAAATATATGAAGATCTGAAAGACGACTTTGCTGTTCAGAATGGAAAAAGGAAGCCTTGATCTTTTTTTTTATCTTGGATTATTTGTTTACTTCTGACAGTGTTGTATACTGTACAACATTATTGAATTAAATGATCTGTTAGATTTTTTATAATGTTGAATTGTTTCTTGATTTACTATATACTGGGAAACTTTCACTATTATTTTATCATAAGAAAGTGAATTTAACATTTTAGCTAAATTTTCGAAGTAAAATTTAAGATACACAAAACTTTTCTATAACGAGTATTACATAAGG
This sequence comes from Ylistrum balloti, assembly GCF_031769215.1. Taxonomy (NCBI): domain Eukaryota; kingdom Metazoa; phylum Mollusca; class Bivalvia; order Pectinida; family Pectinidae; genus Ylistrum; species Ylistrum balloti. The sequence continues at coordinate 766,142 of NW_026782318.1, read as the reverse complement.
CAAAAGACAAAAGTTTCCCAATAAACAGTATCATCAGCACTAGGAGTTGAGATTTTCTCGATATTCCTTTACCTCTTTAAATTGATCCGTCCATTAAATTGTACTTGACAGGAATTCTATTACAATGACCTAGAAGGCTACTTCAATCTGAAGGAAATTCGGACAGTACTAGGTTGAGACAGTAGGACACATATTGAAAAATCCTTTTCATTGCTAATATTATACTAGTAAACTACATGGACAGAATTTAGATTTGAACTTTTATGACTTCAAGATGACTCCATATTCTTATTACAACTCCTCTTGAATTAGGTGAATGCAGAGACGAGACCTGAGTTAGTGAGTAGAACATGGTCCATCGTTGATCCTAAGTGATATTCTGGCCAATAGACAAGCTGACATTTAACTTGAATATAACAAACACAATCACTATTGCTAAATACCAGGTCATCACCACACCAACCATGACACTCTTTAATATCACTACTTAGATGATATTTATTGTCAATCCTCTTGTTTGGATGAAATTAAAGAATTGGGAACTAGACTTGTGTATTGGGATGTAGATCCATTATTTGTTTAAAATGGATGTCGCCCTCCAAATCGTGTAATTATTAATGTCTTACCAAGATAGTATTGACTCTTTCCGGGATGTGTAATGGTCCGTGTGTGGTCCTTTGTGAAATTCTGACTTTGTCATAATATTCCAGGTTCCATCTGTTTTGCCATTGACTTTATCCAGAGTTATGTCCCTTTGACTATATCGTACCCAGATTATGGTCCATATAGTTAGGCCAGTTGGAAGTATTAAACTGTTTCTCTGGGAATCCTAGACAAATGGTTCAATCAGATACGGGTAACTTTGTCTACTCGGACTTGCCTTCTGTAGAAAGTAGTGATATGTCTTGACCAATGCAAAAATAGCTCTCAACAGGCATGTCACGCAGTTGTCAAATACAAATGTAGTGAAGTAAGAAAGGATCATGAGACTCGGAGGAACATCTTTGTTAAGTACACTGACATATTCTAAACGTTTATCATCATTATATAAAACGGATTAATAACAAACTTCATTTATTTTACAACAATTGCGAAACAAGTTATGCCAACTTATACTAATCACTCTTGTTGGCCCGGATGTTAGCGCGCGAGGGGTCTTATTGTGGGAGAAAACCGGAGTACCCGGGGAAAACCCACATGGTCGGATAAAACGGATTGTTAACAATCATTTCTGGTCCTGATGAAGGACTTGGCTGAAGACTGTCAACACCTCGATATATCGTCACAGATACCTTATAAAGGTCACGTGTGATAAAGATAAAATACTGTAGTGTTTAATCATTGTGTTTGTAAAATATGTATTCCACCAGAATATCTTCTGTATATTTATATTATTGGATTCATATTGCACGTGAGGAGAACATTTTTATAAATACAGGGGTTCGACTCTCGAAATACAGCTATTCTCTTTACCACGGAATTTAACTAGCCCCTGTGTCTGAAAACATGGATTAAAGGATACGATTGAATATCTTTTTATAGAAAATGCTGATGGTGTTAAGACAAGAGGATAAACTAACGTTAGATTCTCGCTTTGTAAGGTCCATATTAAATTGTTGAATGTCACAGTTATTATTTTAATGTTTTAGTTAAGTAAAAATATTTTTTATTGCCAACAAACAAAGGAGAGGTACAAGTTACATGGATATTATTGACATCCTTTCCTGTTAATATAGTTAGATATATATACAATACAAGACGAGGCTTAGTAAGTGGAATTTTATTAGAGCTATTTTTAGAAAGTAGAGAGAGAGGGAGAACGAGGGTGAAGATTGGGGGGAGAAAGAGGGGAGGATGTTATAATAGATACACTTGTACATACCAATACTGATAAGTAGATATGAATGGAGAAAAACACGAATTACATAGTTTAACCTGACTCGGGCAGCAATCGTCATTGTTCGTCCATATACATGGATACTATGTACAGTGCATTACCCGTTCAACCAATTAACGAATTCTCTCATACATTTCACGTGTGACTCGTTAAAAAAACTAGGATATAATGCGTTAGGATTAAACGCATCTAAAGGTATGTTTATTCCATTTTTTAACATGAAAAGCCTTTCATACTTTCATCAGTTAGATGTCTGTTTCGAAGTTCTATACGAAAATGCGATAAGCTTGAAAACGAGCGTCGCTTAGTAATTCTTAAAAAATAAAATGAGTTAAAAAAATGGCTTGTCAGATTCCATGATATATATCGTAACAAATATCGAAGGCGGAGAGAGATTAACAGGTTTGATCACTTAATAGATTGGTCCTTCTTAACCAAAGCGACACGACAGCAACCTAACATAAAACACACATACATAAAGGACCCTGCGTTGGGGTACCATGTCTCTATAGTTGGGATATTGCAGTAAGATGATCTATCTACACACAAGTCATGTAAACGACATTTTAGATGTAAGAAGATAGTTGGTATATCTTTCAAGTAAGTGAAGGGTGAGATGTCTTTCTTCTGTTGTAAGAGACAGAGTGTACAGCTGCATTCGTCCGATATCATCTTTATTTCCGCCGGAGTCTCTGGAACATCTTCACGTTCACACTTTTAAAACACATTTAAACTGTGTCTGAAGCGTGAAGTGACATCCTTGATGCTTGGTGCTGTAATACACGTGGTAATAGATAACAGATTTTCTACATCTTACATTACAAAGACCATATGATGATTTATTTATTTTTTTTCCCGTTTTGATTTTGTCCAATGCTCATTTCATATCACATTTGACTTGTGCGTTTCATTTCACAAATCAGTTATAATGTTACAATGTGGATTAAAATAGCGATACAATTTCAATTGAAAAGTAATGTATTGCTGCCGGCTCTCGTAACTAATATCGAAACAATGTCAGCTTGCATCTGGCTAACTTCCGGAGATGTCTGTCAGCATACGATTCCTTTCCATTTTTAATTCGTAGCTAAGTGATTCGAGATTCAAAATCATCCCATTAAAAAAAAATTGGCGTGGCAGGCGATCAAATAACCCCTAATTTAAACATCGGATATTGCTAACATTGAATCACTCATGGTCTTTGAAAGCTTATATAATTGTAAAGTTCGAAATGAGAGTTTTGTAAATCACAATTGTACATTCCTATAGTTTACGTCACTTACCGAAGATATAGTGTCCGGATGTTTATCGTTCTCGCAAAACGTGCTAAAGTACATGCAAAACACTGTAATTGGTAATTTTATAGGCATATCGAATATCGTATAAGGAAGATACACACTTGTCGCTTCAGATATCCCGGATGTTACCTGATGTTAATGCGTATCAACTGTTGTAGGGATTACACTGACAATTAGTTGAAGTTCTTCTTTATCAAATCATGTCATTTCTCTAAGAGGGTGGAGTAACGAACGATGTTCTGCCTTCTCTCAGGCTCACGCTGGCGACCTCTCGCATTCTAGAGACGTACGCTCAACGACCTCCTTCTTCGCCAGTTCGTTGCTGACTTACTCTTGGAGTGGTCAATGGTACCGGATCTAATGGGAAGTTCTGTTACATGGGGTGAGTTGTCCTTTCCGATTGGTCACTTTTTACCAGAAATAGACGTTACCGAGATGACCTGTCGTTAGTGAAAAATCTCAAACTGCTGCCACTTAAAAAAAAAAAAAGAAAACAGCTGTACAGGTAAAAGTAAGAAATAACACTAAAAATATATCAATCTGACCTGTCTTAATCAATTTACAGCTGAGAAATGATACAAGAATGTTCCCGGTTTTGTCTAATCCATGTATCAAAATTCTCACTAGTTATCTTAAGCCAGGGCTGATGTGGTGAATTACTGGGACATTGAATTAAGGTTCAGTAACAATAGTGTCAGCAATCATAAGTCGTTCATCACCGACGTAGACACTGGGGCAGATATATGCAAACCCCAACCGGCGCTTCTGACACTAACAGCATACAAATGAAAAATGTATCTACGGAATATCTACTGAAAAATATATCAATATTATAATTACAATAGTGATCTGCATAGTGATTCTTGTCGATCTATTTGTGACAGAAATTTGAAATATATGTAATTAGATTTATCGTTTATGACATTGTGAAAAGAGAATTGAAAATATCGAACAGAGCATACCAATTCTGTCGTACATTTTTGTATACCAATATGACGTACACTTTTGTATACCAATATGGCGTACACTTTTGTATACCAATATGGCGTACACTTTTGTATACCAATATGGCGTACACGTTTGTATACCAATATGGCGTACACTTTTGTATATCAATATGGCGTACACTTTTGTATGCCAATATGGCGTACACTTTTTTATGCCAATATGGCGTACACTTTTGTATTCCAATATGGCGTACACTTTTGTATACCAATATGGCGTACATTTTTGTATATCAATATGGCGTACACTTTTGTACTCCAATATGGCGTACACTTTTGTATTCCAATATGGCGTACACTTTTGTATACCAATATGGCATACACTTTTGTATACCATTTTTGTATATCAATATGGCGTACACTTTTGTACTCCAATATGGCGTACACTTTTGTATTCCAATATGGCGTACACTTTTGTATACCAATATGGCATACACTTTTGTATACCAATATGGCGTACACTTGTATATCAATATGGCGTACACTTTTGTATACCAATATGGCGTACACTTTTGCATATCAATATGGCGTACACTTTTGCATACCAATATGGCGTACACTTTTGTATATCAATATGGCGTACACTTTTGTATTCCAATATGGCGTAAACTTTTGTATACCAATATGGCGTACACTTTTGTATACCAATGTGACATACACTTTTGTTTACCAATATGGCGTACACTTTTGTATTCCAATATTGCGTCCATTTTTGTATTCCAATATGGCGTAAACTTTTGTATACCAATATGGCGTACACTTTTGTATACCAATGTGACATACACTTTTGTTTACCAATATGGCGTACATTTTTGTATTCCAATATGGCGTACATTTTTGTATTCCAATATTGCGTCCATTTTTGTATTCCAATATGGCGTACACTAAAGTCAATTAGTGTTTGTGAGTAAATACAGATTTACTATAAAACTATATAGATATACAGATTAAACATTATCATTCATTTGTGTTTTAAGGTTTGTTGAAGTTGTTATAAGTATCGTACATGATGACAGATAATGATGTATGAAACATTTGAATATTTCGTTCAATATCTAGAATAACAAGACATGGAAATAATATCCCAGTAAAAACCGAAATACCTGTCAATAGTTTGAGACTAGATATTCTTTCTTTATCGTTTATACTCATAGCGGGAAACACTTGTCCTTTGAGATATATACAGAGTTACTGTTCTTGGCGAGTGAACAGTTTCTTGTGCATGAAAGTGCTTATTTGTAATCATTCGTAATCAGACCAAATTGTTAAATGGTAAACAAAAGCAAATCTGTGGAAAGAAAATACCTCTAAGGAAGAAGAGAAGAAGATCTTTCATTTTTTTGTTTTACATAGCGGGAAATACTTGTCCTTTGAGATATATACAGAGTTACTGTTCTTGACGAGTGAACAGTTTCTTGTGAATGAAAGCCCGAGTTTGTTGAGTTTTCCGTCCGTTGTTCGCTATCGATGAAAAATTAACTCTATTACTTTCGGCGAATTATAGTTGAAGTATTCATGAAAATGTACAATTAATTTTTAATTTAAAAGCAAACGGAATTTCACCGTCAAAAAAGGTTATCGTGAAGTCAGGAGGTAGTCCGTGACTGTATACCGAGAGTACGCCTTGCAAGGGTTCTTTTTCTTAGCCAATCGCATATTACTTTTAAAATGACGTAGGACGATTATCCATCATCTTATTATGCCAACCAATGAAATCGCTTGAATAAAGCAAATGTCGTCATTTCGATCTAATTTAGAGTCGGGAAATTCCAAGGGAATTTCTTACCCCGGTATTTGTCACGGCAAATCCAGAGCTTCGCATGCTAAAATATGAGCGCATATGAGTTTTGAATAATTTCTTGATATAAAAACAGTACACTTACTTCACAATAAACGAGACAGAACTTACGAATAACATGAAACTGTGTCTCCGTCCGGGCGACGAATTCGGCTTGAGCGGGCTCCTATCATGCTTAGCGTTGTAGTCAAGAACGACAACTCAATACCGCTTCAAGTTCGCGGGAGTGTTAATATTTCACGATATGGAGACCTGGAGAAATTGGCATTATCAACTCTCCAGTGTGAAAATAGACATACTTTATTCTGATGACAACGATAAATCGGGAACATCAACTCTCCAGGGTAAGAAAATGGACATTCTCTATTTATTTTGGAGGCCTGGATAAATCAAGAATATCAATTCTCTAGGGTATGAGGATGAACTTTCGTTACTTATTCTGGAGACCTGGAGAAATTCGGAATATCTACCAACCATTTAAAGATGTACATGCCACATTATACACACGATACATACCGAAATGCTGTTTTGCCAGAACGAGGTGCTTTATAAAACAAAATCGTGCTTGTCATAAACTGAATGCAGTTTTTTCCAGCGTTCTGTAGTGCTTCCCGAGTGGTGTCTAGGGCTCATCTGTGGACAAATTAACCTGTAATGCTTCCCGACTGGTGTTTAGGGGTCATCTTTGAACACACCTGTAATGCTTCCCGACTGGTGTCTAGAGCTCATCTGTGAACACACCTGTAATACTTCCTGACTGGTGTTTAGGGCTCATCTGTGAACAAATTAACCTGTAATGCTTCCCGACTGGTGTTTAGGGGTCATCTTTGAACACACCTGTAATGCTTCCCGACTGGTGTCTAGAGCTCATCTGTGAACACACCTGTAATGCTTCCCGACTGGTGTCTAGAGCTCATCTTTGAACACACCTGTTATGATTCCCGACTGGTGTCTAGGGCTCATCTTTGAACACACCTGTAATGCTTCCCGACTGGTGTCTAGGGCTCATCTGTGAACACACCTGTAATGCTTCCCGGGCTGGTGTCTAGAGCTCATCTGTGAACACACCTGTAATGCTTCCCGGGCTGGTGTCTACAGCTCATCTATGAACAAATCAACCTGTAATGCTTCCCGACTGGTGTCGAGGGCTCATCTGTCAAATCTCATTGAATCAAAAAGTTATGATAAAATAGTTTTATTGTCAAACTTCTATAAATCGAACTTCGATATATAGAATTTTTTGTACCAGATTTTATTCCTATATACGTTTGTGTTTGTCGCTGTTTCTTTAATCTTAGTAAAATTTGCAAATACAAACCATTCACAATTCTTGGAGTGTGTTTCAAGATAGCACTAGGTTACATTCATGTTGAGTTTGTGTGCATAATAAATGACACTGAGAACTGAAATTACCACCAACAATGGCTTTTTCAAACAGCACATCTTCCACTGGTGTCGTGGTTCTGATGCGGAAGTTACTTTTTATAGTTTTATGTCACAAGTTCAAAGAGCAGGTTTAAAAAAGGCCAATAAACAAATCGTTTCACTTTTTTCCAATGAAGTTGACTCATCATCCTATCATTCATTTTTATTTTCCGGTTGACCCAATCGCCAAACAATGAAGGCCTAGTTCCCTAAATCTGACTCAATCCGAAACTATGACAACCGATCCTTGTTGATATGTAATGGAGACCAAATGTACATTTAGGCTAAACGTATAAGGTACAGATGAACAGCTATTGTATCGTGTGAAGTAAACGGTGTTGAAACGTTCGTGAGAAATGTTCGGTTGCCATGGATACCGTCAGGCTAGACCACCTGAAAGTTAAGCAATATTACCAACATGAACTTATACGTAGTGTACTAGACTGAAATATAAAGTTTAATGTTGTGTTCGTTTATGTTCTTTGGAGTTTGGTTTAGGAGGCATTTAACTCGGCCCCAGAAACAAACTTGAAATTAAAAAGATATATATAGTATCCATTGCAGGTTTCAATCAAACCATGTTTGGAGAAAATTTCAATTGATTTACGTAACGAATCTGAGAATGTCACATATTACTATGCTTTCCGCGATAAAGATAGCATTCATTGTCCACGGCGATGTATCTTTCCCGCCTTAAATATAGATTGAACTCTTCTTCTGTTGAAGGGGAGAAAGTATACGGAAGTTACCGTCGCAGTTAAAGAGCGCAAGGCGACTTGACCGTCGCCGTCGGATGAGCTGTGTTTTTTCTAAATATTTTATGCCTAACTGGTAGGGTTCTACAAATAATTTGTATATTGTATAGGGGATAGATGTTTTATGGAAGTAAATAGTGTATTTCACATGCGTGGTGAAATGTTGATGTTTCCTGCTATTTTTAGAACATCCGATTCCTGTGATTTTATGACTATTTCTTACCGTTCAATAGATAGTAAAAAAGGACATGTCACAGTTGTTTGAATGAGACTACAAGGGGATTTTAGCGTCGTTGTGTGTTACAATGTTTCTGTGGTAGGTTTGTGGTGGCCTCTTAAGCGACCAACATGTTGTAAAATGACTGAACACATGATCCTGTGTCTATCTGGCCATAGATGACAACACTAAGACATAAGAGATAATAACTTGACACATTTATTTCTGAAGAACTTTATTTTTGTCTTTGCTGATTTCAAATAAAGAATGTTCAATGTATGTGGATACATACTATGAAGTGTGGAAAACAGAAACTGTTTAGATGATGAAGTTTTTCATTCAGACTTTTCTGAGTGAGAATGAGTTGGTGCTGAAACACGGAAACATGTTTTAAATACTTATGTCAAAGTGGAGAGAGATAATAATAATAATAATAATAATAATAATAGTTTTATTTATTGTCGGTATTAAAAACAATACAAACATTAGCTCTTTTGAGCTATTTCATCCGACACATGCATACAGTTACACATTAAATACACAATGACATAATAGATAAGATATAAGTATAGAACTACTCGGATAAAAAACTAATATTTAGCAGGTGATATATTAAAATATAGTATTGTTAAAATGTGTCTGATTATATAGGTGTTCTATGTGTGTCTGTAATCATGTGTGCATGTGTTGCATTTACATTTTGGCCCATACCAGCTGTTTTAGTGTCTTAAATTGTGTAAGTGTGGTTGTTGTTCTGAAATGGTCTGGTTAGGTGCTTCTGATCTAAATGTTTGCCGTATTTTGTGGTCCTAACCTGTGGTATTTCCGCTGTATTATGGTATCTAAATGTATATGATTTTTCTGTTATGTTTATGAGGTCATGCAGATATGTTGGTGTTTGATTGTTGCTAATTTTGAAAACTTCTATTGCAAAATTTCGAAGGCGCCAAATTTTGAGAGAGGGTAATTTTGAACAGGCTAATGAATTTTCGTATGTATTTTCGTGGTCGTCATAGATGAATTTCAGAGCCCTTTCTTGAATTTTGTCCATTTTTCGTGTATTAGTTTCACCACAGAAGTGCCATGTAAGTGGGCAGAAATTAAAGTTCGAAAGAATGATATATAGTGAGTCTGCCCAGTCTGTTTAAGTGTTTTCCTGTGCGTTTGAGGTGTTTGCTTGTATGGAAACTTCATAAGACTCCTGTATTGTTACCAGTATTTTTTGTCATGAATATGAATGCTATTTCCATTGACAAACATTTAAGTGAGCCAAACCTTTAGAAATAATTCTACTTAGTGATTATGACTTGCTGTGATAGCAATACCATATGCACTTAGTTTTTCACTGTAAAATGATGTGTGAAAAAAAAAATCAAGACACCTCTTGGTCAGGTCTGCCAACCATGATAGTTTTATTACTGGCCCTATAGATGGCAGATTTTCATTTATTTTTTAAATATATCTCTTCCCCACACAGGTCTGATTTTTTTGTCCATGATCACAAGTGAAGGTGACTACCATTTTGATTAAACACTGCAGGTTCTACCTCTCATATTGCGGAAATGTAAAGTTTTATTCATGCAATTTAGAAAATCTTCCATGAACATCCATTATTAACTGTTATAATACATTGTTCTTATCTTGTAAATACTTTAATATTAAGCATTTGACAAGCAACCATAATAAAAAGGATAAGTGAGAGTAGAATACACATTTCCTTCCAATTTTGTAATACGATAATTGATGTTGGCATATCAATATCGATCATATTCGATAATCAGGACATCACTAGGTGAAGGGCTACCATGTTATATTCAAATGAATGACCTTGACCTGCTTTTAAGATCAAAGATGTCAAATGTGTTACAACTTCTTCTTAAGAACCAAATGCCCTGGGTACTGATACTTGTTCTGTAGCATGCTGGGATAAAGTGCTACCAAACTTGTTCAAATTATTGACCTTGACCCACTTTCTATGTCACAGAGGTCAAAATGGTTAAAACTTAAATTCTCATCTTTTCAACAAGAGTGGAAAAGTATGCTTTTAAGTTTTAAAAAAATGACTTTCAGAATAGGTAAGTCGTTCTAACCCATTGCGTCTTTTGCTTGTTATCATTATCATATTTTTTCTCCTTCAGTAATGAGTACAAAAATTAATTTACATATATTAAATTGCTTTTAGAAAATAAATCTTAATTGATACGGACAGTTGAATATTCATCTCAACAAAATCTGATCATTGCTCTTTGTCTTATTCAAAGACATCTGCTGTATATTATAATGGTGTCTATAATTTATGTTCAACTAGCCCTTGGTCAATATTTGACCACTACTGTTGATATGATATCAGAGCTTTGTCCTAGACATCTAAATTATGTGCCTCAGGTAGGAATGATGGGCTTAAACTTCTTATCAACAAAGAGATAAAATACCCTCTTCTACCTGGTGTTATCTCATTGATCATGCTGTAGTAAATACCCACAATATTGGTGGATTCTATTTCACCACATTTGAATTTTGTGATTTTTAAAATTTGGAAATATTAATACCTATTGACAAAATGCATGAAAAGAACTTTTTGTCCTACATATGCTACCTTTTGGTGCTTTTCTTTAGTAAACTTTCAATAACCGTGGGTTTTCCCCAGGTACTCCGGTTTCCTCCCACAATAAGACCCCTCGTGCCCTTACATCCGGGCCATCAAGAGTGATAAGTATAAGTTGAAATACCTTGTTTCACAATCGTTGCTAAGATAAGATTTATAGTTTTTATAGTAACATTTTTAAAGAAGTAGACTATATGCTATTGTACTCTTTAAGCAGACTGAAGATTCAATCTCTAAAACAACATCTTAATATCCAATTTCAATTAATTTATAAGCTTATTTTATTTTTGCACTAAAACTAATATAAGAAAACTTTGAATATATGAAGCAGCATGATAAAGCCTCGGAGATAGTAATGAAACTAGTAGACAGGTTAAACGCCCACTCACTAACAATGTATATGTTGTGAGTGATTTCATCTTCATATAAACTGTTTAGTCTTTGATTACCCTGCATAACTTGTGGTATCCATACAGCAAAGTAATCCATTCATTTCCCTTTATTTACACCTGGCAATGGCCCCTTCCTGACGAAGTTTCTTAAAGGAATCAAGTGCATATATTTTATACATTAATCATTATTGAATTACGTGTTTATTACATCAATTAAACAGAGTTTATTCAAGTTATTGACAAAGAAAAATAATTTTTCAGACTGAGATGGAAGGGAAAGTAAATGGCCAGAAGCCGTCATTAATTCTGTCTTTTATCTGATAAGTTAAAAACTTAGATAATTTCAATTTCTGTTTTCTATTACATAACTTAATATATATGTACCAATGTGTTGTTGATCCAACTTCAACTTATTCCTTTATTGACAAACTTTATTTTATTCCATCAAAATTATGGTGACATTTACCACATCAAAACTCTGTCTTTATTGATCAAGCAATAAACAGAGGGGAGATAACTGCTGATGTATTAGTTTTAATTACCTGTACACAAGACCTTACCTGGTGTGTTTACACCTGTCTGTTTATTATGGTTAATCAGATACTACCTGTACAGTATCAAAGGTTGACTGGCCTTTAAAGACAATGCAGACGTTTGCTTTACAGAAATTGGTGAGGAATAAAACTCAGTCTGTTGTGATCATCCCCTTTATGTCACACAAATCCCTTTAAGGGCTCAAGCTACGGACATTTGGGTCCATTGTCCAGAGTTTTATATTAGAATTATTACCTAAGTGGCTTCTGGTTGACTGGTGTAAGACACAGTGGTCTTTCAGTGGTAAGGAATATAACCCTACTTTGAATGGTGTACCTACTAAGTAAAACAACATTGCGTCTCCGAGTCTTTATACCTCTACGCTGTGTGTATATAGCTTTAAAAGATCAACAAAGATCTAGCGCTCTCGTATGATAGACCCATTCACTCATGGTTCACACTGTAGCTGACGTTTTATGTTTTCACTCTTAAGGGGTTCAAGTGGATTTTACCGGGCAGTGTTCACCTGTATGGAAGCTATTGACGAAGTTGGAGGTGAAATGGATCATCTGAAATGGATTTAACGGTGACTGTTTAGCTGATGTGAACTATTATTCCTTATGATGTGGATTCATCTCTGAAAAAAAATGGATTCAATGGCAGTTGTACAGAAAGGGTAAGTACTTTATTTAAATCTTGGATTTTTTTTTCAGAAATATAAATATTCATCAGTTTCAACTGCTTTTTGTTGACTGGATTTAATTATTAAGAATTATATTGTTAAAGCCTTAATTGTCCTTTTATATATGTATATATACAAATCTGAGATTTGTTCATATTGATTAATTATTTGTCCTTGATATATAACGGCAAAAACTGAATTAATCAGTGATGGTATTAGTTGTATTTATGGCCATAATTAAGATCACTCAGTGTTTTCTTATGGTCTGGGTGAAAGTAATCAAATTACTTTCTGTTGAATGAAGTTAACAGTTTAAATGGTTAACCAAGGTTTCAGAATTTTGTGAATTTTTAGCCAAGAAGAAAATAATTATTTACATGTAATGCTGTTTAATAAAGTCACAAGATATGTTTTTAATGACAAGGTCCAAAATTAATTTAAATGAATGGAATTTCACCTAATTTACAAAATAGATTATACAGAGTTTTTTTTAACATATCAGAAGTGTATGTAAAGTGTGGTGACTAGTGACTGATGAGCTGAAGGATATAACATACATTTACTTGTATATACGAAATGTTGAATATAATTATCTTTCACCATGACTGCATTTCATTTTCTTTTATATGTGTTTGCCAGTTTAACAGTTAGCTGATTTTCATAAAACATACTCTATATGTCACACTCTCGAGCAAACGTAATTGATGTTGTGACACCCACACATAACGTACATGGAACGCAGTGAGGGTACACTTATCACATATATTTATCACATTTACATACATCTTATATGTATATCATGTCCTCACAGAGATTCTTAATTCTGACTTGATTAGCCCTCCACTCTTAACAAATGTGAAGCACTCCAGTTTGTAAGGGCTTAAAAGAGCTTGTTTCTGAAAGTGAAGGACTGTGATAAAAGAGCTTGTCTCTGAAGGTGAAGCTATATAAGGGTGAATTATTTATAAAACTGAGGACCAGGGCTTATAAAGGTTTTTGTTTTTTGAAAGTGATGGACAGTGGTAAAAGAGCTTGTTCCTGAAGATGAAAATCCAAAGCTTATCAGGGCATATTATTTATATGACTGAAGGTCTAGGGCTTATAAGGTTACATTTTCTGAAAATGAAGGACTAATGTTATTGGGCTTGTTTACTATGTTGAAAGACTAGGGCTTATAAGGGTATATTTTCTGAAGATGAAGGACTATGGTTAAGGGCTTGTTTACTATGTTGAAAGACTAGGGCTTATAAGGGTATATTTTCTGAAGATGAAGGACTAAGGTTAAGGGCTTGTTTACTATGTTGAAGGACTAGGACTTATAAGGGTTTTGTTTTTTTAAAGTGATGGACAAATGTTAAATAGCTTGTTTCTGCAGGTGAAGGACAAGGGGTTAATAAGATCTTGTTTATGAATGTGACCAACCAGGGTTAATAGAGTTCCGTGGTTATAAAGGTGAAGAACTCATTTAAAGGGGCTGGCCTATAAAGGACCAGGGTTTATAGGCTTTCCTATTGGGTCATAATTACCCTTTATGTCCAAGTCCTTGAAATTGTCAGTGACAGTAATTGGAAAATCATTGTGTAGACTGGATTGTCAGTTGTTTGACCAGTGGTCAATTTGTGGTCACTAGGACAGGCGCTAGGTGATGACCACTTACCTAAGAATTCTGTTGACTACAGATATTTAATAATCACGTATTTCATGTGTATTTCAAATTAATTTTAAATTTAATTTTTAAAGATACAATATCAAACAACATACTTGATAATTGGAGCATATATTTATGAAATTTGTTCAAATGTTTCTGATATACAATATACATGGTAAGTACCATGGATATGATTCCGAATTGATTTCCCTGTTGCAGATCGCTGATTTGATTTTCTAACATAACCTATATGTTGTAATCTTATACATCAGGGCTATGTAGTGAAATATGACATCATACCTGTACATATTGTAGATACCTGACTACCTACAATATTGATTGCATGCACATTTGTACAGGTTATACAAATCTGGGGAAGCCTTTTTCATTAATAGTGCCCGAGCTTTGTTTTGATCTGTACATACCTGATTTTGGCTGAAATTCAAAACTGCAATCATAATTGATTTTTACAGGAGCTGTGCTATTATTGGCTTTCATGACACAACTGTATTGAGTTCCTATACTGATTTATAATCAATATGAAGGAAATATTCTAAATTTATTTTCTGAAGATGGCAGAAAAAAAAATAATCAAATGATTTTCTTTATGAATGAGATCAATTTCAGTTGTAGTAAAGGCATTTTGATAATTTTTAAAAAAAATCTTGTAATCTAATTTGAAAATTTAACTTCCTTTGACATTCAGCCAATGAACACCTTAATTAAAGATTGGTTAGCTTAACATAGATATTAAATTTTCGTTGAAGAAATATATAGATGTTCAACAATTTAATTTGTGTATTTTTTGTTATTATTCGGTTGATCATGTTAAATCCCTCATACAGGTGGTTTTAATTATGATAAGTTACATTTGAAACTCATAAGATTGTAAGAATTGTGTCTCCCTTTTAATATGTTCCTTCAGGCCGTCTGAAACTGGGCCCAGTTCTTCAGGTATAACATACATTTGCCTTACATTTTTATATTCTTGACATTAAGTCATTACTTGTCCTCCAACACTGATATTTCTTGTCAGAATGATCACCAACAGTGCATACATCTTTTAACATGTATTTTATTTTCACTTCTTCTCATTTGAAAGAACAAGATAAGTTTTGAAACCAAAATGCTTCTGCATCAATGTACCTGAGCAAGAAATTGGATCCGTCCAAAATATTTAACTTGTGTTTATAAAGGTAACAGTTTTGTAACATACACAATTAATCCCCCATAGGGTACTGGGGTGACTATGGTTTTGTGTTGTGCTCTTCTGTCTTTACATTTGTCCATCTTGTCTGGGCTGCATCTCCTGTAGTGTACTTGTCACTAGAACTTGATGCTTTGGGCATGGACTCACCTACGTGATGCGATGTGCCATGTATCAGAAATAGGTCACCCTTGCCTACGTTTTGTCATTTGATTTACATTAAAGAAAAAAGGTAGATGTGTCATCATAGATCTAGGTTATTTTTTTTCGCAAACATTTTCGAACTTTTGGTCATGATTCAGAAACATTTTTCCCATTTTAAACTTCAAAATGGGATCTATTTTTAAGCAAACAACTTTCCCACAAATGTTAAATCTTAAGGTATTTGACTTCTAATGGTATGCAAACTGTTTCTGTAAAGTTAAGAACCGTACTGAAGCAGGGGTCAGTGTCATGTATGATTAGCTGATAGCTGTGGGTTGAAGGGATAAAGATTTTGACAGTCGCTGTGTGAATTAAGGGATAAAAAGCTCAGACAGAGTGTGGCAAGAGATTCCTGACTTCTTGGTGGCATTTCTCACCTTTGTCCTTTGAGTCAGGTTGAGTACCTGGTTTGGAGGAGATAGAAATACTTCCTTTGACAATAAAACCAACACTCTCAGTGATGTGATATAAAGCACCTTCTGTCCTCAGCTCTTACCCTACAGTTACTGTCTTCTAACTTAGTCCCCTTTACCTCCCACACCTTGCTCCTCGTTAAAGCTACAGTTCTTAATCACAAACAACACTCACTGACCACCAGTCACATCTCTAGTCAAACAGTTTAACACTCAACTGTTGTTAAAAACAACTTCCATTACCAATTTACATCCAGCTCTCACCTGTCTGTTGACATTTGGTCTGTTTTCATCCTTGACAAAATGACATTACACCTGAAAGTTGTTGCTAAAGGGTAAACCAATCCCCCATTGTGTAGATCCATTCTTTAGGTACTCAAAGTCTTCATCTACACGCTCTCATCCTATTGTCTTTTCTCTTTAAAGTTTTGATACTGCTACAGCTTTTCTTCCTTTTTACATCTTGTCATAACTTTACCTTTTGATCTTGGCTGTTCATGTATAGAATGATCAACACTTACAGGCTGTTTATGACCGATATTGGACTCCAAATCCAAATGAAATGATTTATATTATAACCAAATCCCCCCAATTTGCAATTTACTCCTAAAAATTTCTTTCGCAAGAATTACTAAAAAATTTTTCCCAAAATAAGACAGAATACCTCATCCCAAACCAGTAAAATAAAAAGCCAACCTCTTCATCACTTACTTCATCACTCTTTTTTTTATCCAACCCTCAACCCTTGATCATTGATGCTCTATCTTATCCCACCTTTATTTCTCGCCACTTTTACAAAATAATCCAATCCCATTTTTTTTTGTTTTTCTCATCCACTGTTCTTCGTTTTAGTCCATTAGACCAGGTTTTTATCTCCCTTCACTCCAAATCGTAATCAAAGGTCAATAAAAGAATCAATATTCGTTGGAAAGTGTGAAAACATGTAATTGGTACAGATCAAACCAACAATGAATGTTTTCTTCACCAATAAATCTGACAGTTTTAGGGGATAAGAAGTCCACAATGAATAACTATGCCAAAATTCTTTACAGTCATTGATCTGTGTGTCACCCGGTGGTCAGTCATACAGGTGAGGACAATACATGGACTCTTGCCCCCTCTCACCGTTAATGACCACTTAAGCACCCAGTTACCTGTGAATGACTTTGTTCACCCAAAGTGTGTATGTAATTTAATTTTAACTAAAAATTTCTTTTCCATAAGGGTCGGCCATTTATCTAGTTTCAATTCATCCTGGAGTTTTATTACAAGTCGTAAATCTGACGTGGGTTGGTCCGACCTTCCTACCTATATGACTAACTGGACATTTTTATAAAGGATTATCATACCCAGAGTTATGTACTGATAGGAAATTTTGGTTATTGACAAATACTGCCTGTCTAATAATTACTGGGTTTCAAAGTGTCAAGATCGATTTTGAAAAATATTGATTATCAATGATAAAGAAATTGTAGACAAATCCTTTTCATACTCTTAGGTTCATGCAGACTTGACCCAAAATTTTCAAAAATGGCATGTGAATTTTCTTTTTGTCATATTTTAACCATCAGTGAATGGTAGAGCTCATTTCGCACGTAAAAAATATTCACTTTCAACTTGCTTAAATAATGATGGTATTATAATGATCTGTACTGGTATTCTCATTCCTAAATCTTCATAAATCATTTGTTTCTTATTTCTTGCACTTTTTAATCCCCTATTGTTAACATCAGGAGAGAATCAGAGATGAAAACTTAGTCCATCATAACCCCATGTCTGGTAATAAGCCCACCCTGATTGTAACATATATCACTGTTCAGTAATATTATAATTCATTGATGTGTAATAAACCTTAAATTTTGAGTAAATTAAAGAAGCAATATGTTGGCCCTCAGGGGTTGTATACAGGATAAATACGGTAATGTCACAATCTTCGACACATTTACTACAACATCTTGGATCTATTGTTCTGTGTTTAAGGTTGTGCACACGACATTCTGTAATTAAAGCAGATCATCAACTGTGATTGAAATGTTATTTTGAAATATAGATTGTTTTTTTTTATCAACAATCACAGACCTGTAGATTGTTACTGTTACTATACACAGATAGCGATCTCAAATTAAACATTTTAAAAAACTTGAATTTCAAACAAAGCTGCCGTTGTTCATGAGATTTATCACATCTAAAGACTTGTTAGATTTAAAACTTCAAAACCTTTTTTTCCCAAATGCTTGAACAATGTATTATCTTTTAACCTTATTTTTAAAGCATGGAAATATTTTTGTGTGTTTTTTTTTAAATATCAGTTTGAATATGTGAATATTTAAGTGTGCTGTATGAAAAAAATTTGAAATTCACAAAGATTATTTGTGGATGTGGGTGTCTACCATTAGACTGATCACGGTCTAAATATCAGATCCTTTACCTGCATGCAAAAACCGTGTTTGATAAAACGAAAATTTCCCAAGATTTTTATTTTCCGGAAGAAAGTAATCTCTTTTTTTTTTGTTTTTATTACAGGCTATGTTAGGTATATTCTTTAAGAAACAAAGTTTGAATTATAAAATATATATGTGATATAGAAAGGTGATTGGTTGAGATGAATTCCAATTTTTGTTTTAGAAATTAAATTTTGAATTCTGTTACTGTAAGCTGATAATGCTTTATTATGTAGTAAACAATAAGGAATTATCTATGTGTTGTTGTACCGAGTCGTGGTTATAGAACTGGGTACCCTGTTGTGTCTGTAAGTACGGCAGTAATTGCACTATAAAGACCAGGTGATGCACTATCATACCTTTGTAGTCCTATTTAAGTCCCGGTCGGGTGTTGGATTTTTTACAAACTTTTGTTTATATTGTAGAGTTATGATTTCCTGAGCAGTCAAGCTCGTCTTTTGAAAGACCTTAGGGCTGTAATAAACATGTGCAAAGCATATAGTAAAAAAAGTTTGTTTCAGAAGAATTGAATGTTTTGCATGCATAACAAGCTAGTTTTGAAAAATTCTCTTTGAAGAGAACTTCGTTAAAGTTTCTGGTAATAATTTTTCAGAGGCAGCTGGCTCTTAAAAAGCAAACTGCCTTGTACTGTGATAAGATTCCTATCTATAAAGATAGATAACTCTGGATCTGCTGTTTTGTGAAGTACTGGCTTCGGCTTTAGTTAATGATAACTTTAACTTTTAAAAATTAAAAAATCAATTAAAGATTGATAAAAAAAAAGATGTGCATCCTACAACAGTTAAAAACTGAAAGGAAAAAAATTGTTAAACATTGCTTTAATACAAAGTTTTAAAATGGTTGATAAGCATTGCTTTAAAAAGAATTAAAATGGTTATTAAAAGTTCCTTGAAATGCCTTTTGGGATGACCTCAGAAAGGTCAGGAAAAGAGTAGGTATTAACTATATGAAACATCGCGCAATAGATGAGGGAGGGGGAGGGGCATATTACAGCACAAAATGAATAGACCCATACCATCTGCTTGGATGAAAAAACAAAAGTAAACATTGGACAGTAAGGAGAAATTTAAAGACCTTAATTTTTAATATCAATGTACAAATGGTCATTTGCCTAATGAACTGGTAAGAGTTAATGGGTAGTGGAACTCCTGGTCCATTACGTCACTGTTAACATTTTTCTTCCCTGAGAGTACTTCAGGGGGAAAATTCTGAGAAATTTTGTCCTGTTGAAGCCTCTGCATCAGAGGTGAAACTTGTAGACAGAGTAAAAACCACATTCAACTGGTAACGCGTGAGTATGTTAGGATTAACATCTTCATCAAACAGGACAAAATGAAATATTTATTAGATTGTTAGAATAGTTTCAAAAGTGATGGAATGTTACACTAAACTTAAATTAATGATGATTTCATTGTCAGAGGGCAATAGTGTCAATAACGACAACGAATGATAATTGAGTCTCTGAATAAACACAAAAAGTACACATTTACATCAAGTGTGTGAAGTAATAATAAATGTAGATCTGTTCTCAGTTATATATTCATATCAACCCTAGTCAACAGCAAGGTTACTTATAAAACCATTAAAAAGATGAAAGGAAAACCTGCTTTATGAGAACATTTTGGACTTAGATAAAAACTTTGTAATGTTTCTTTGATATTGCATTTACACTGTATAAACTCAGATAAGTTAAATCTCCAATATCATTTACACTGTATAAACTGAGATAAGTTATATCTCCAATATCATTTACACTGTATAAACCCAGATAAGTTATATCTCCAATATTATTTACACTGTATAAACTGAGATAAGTTAAATCTCCAATATTATTTACACTTTATAAACTCAGATAAATTAAATCTCCAATATTATTTACACTGTATAAACTCAGATAAATTAAATCTCAATTCTATTGCAATAGCATCCCACAACAGCTAAATCATCGCTATAAATAGTGATAGTATCCCGAGATAGTTAAATGGTTGCCATCAAGTTTTTGTGGTCCTTAGCTGTTAGTTATCACACAATGTTGTGTTTTAGTGTTTGTGGTCCTTAGCTGTTAGTTATCACACAATGTTGTGTTTTAGTGTTTGTGGTCCTTAGCTGTTAGTTATCATACAATGTTGTGTTTTAGTGTTTGTGGTTCTTAGCTGTTAGTTATCACACAATGTTGTGTTTTAGTGTTTGTGGTCCTTAGCTGTTAGTCATCACACAATGTTGTGTTTAAGTGTTTGTGGTCCTTAGCTGTTAGTTATCACACAATGTTGTGTTTTAGTGGTCCTTAGCTGTTAGTTATCACACAATGTTGTGTTTTAGTGTTTGTGGTCCTTAGCTG
This sequence comes from Ylistrum balloti, assembly GCF_031769215.1. Taxonomy (NCBI): domain Eukaryota; kingdom Metazoa; phylum Mollusca; class Bivalvia; order Pectinida; family Pectinidae; genus Ylistrum; species Ylistrum balloti. The sequence goes on along the minus strand of NW_026782318.1, from coordinate 745,263 downwards.
TTAGTTATCACACAATGTGGTGTTTTAGTGTTTGTGGTTCTTAGCTGTTAGTTATCACACAATGTTGTGTTTAAGTGTCTGTGGTTCTTAGCTGTTAGTTATCACACAATGTTGTGTTTTAGTGGTCCTTAGCTGTTAGTTATCACACAATGTTGTGTTTTAGTGGTTCTTAGCTGTTAGTTATCACACAATGTTGTGTTTTAGTGTTTGTGGTTCTTAGCTGTTAGTTATCACACAATGTTGTGTTTAAGTGTTTGTTGTTCTTAGCTGTTAGTTATCACACAATGTTTTGTTTTAGTGTTTGTGGTCCGTAGCTGTTAGTTATCACACAATGTTGTGTTTAAGTGTTTGTGGTTCTTAGCTGTTAGTTATCACACAATGTTGTGTTTAAGTGTTTGTGGTCCTTAGCTGTTAGTTATCACACAATGTTGTGTTTTAGTGTTTGTGGTCCTTAGCTGTTAGTTATCACACAATGTTGTGTTTTAGTGGTTCTTAGCTGTTAGTTATCACACAATGTTGTGTTTTAGTGTTTGTGGTCCTTAGCTGTTAGTTATCACACAATGTTGTGTTTTAGTGTTTGTGGTCCTTAGCTGTTAGTTATCACACAATGTTGTGTTTTAGTGTTTGTGGTCCTTAGCTGTTAGTTATCACACAATGTTGTGTTTTAGTGGTTCTTAGCTGTTAGTTATCACACAATGTTGTGTTTTAGTGTTTGTGGTTCTTAGCTGTTAGTTATCACACAATGTTGTGATTCAGTGTTTGTGGTTCTTAGCTGTTAGTTATCACACAATGTTGTGTTTTAGTGTTTGTGGTCCTTAGCTGTTAGTTATCACACAATGTTGTGTTTAAGTGTTTGTGGTTCTTAGCTGTTAGTTATCACACAATGTTGTGTTTTAGTGGTTCTTAGCTGTTAGTTATCACACAATGTTGTGTTTTAGTGTTTGTGGTCCTTAGCTGTTAGTTATCACACAATGTTGTGTTTAAGTGTTTGTGGTTCTTAGCTGTTAGTTATCACACAATGTTGTGTTTAAGTGTTTGTGGTTCTTAGCTGTTAGTTATCACACAATGTTGTGTTTTAGTGTTTGTGGTCCGTAGCTGTTAGTTATCACACAATGTTGTGTTTAAGTGTTTGTGGTTCTTAGCTGTTAGTTATCACACAATGTTGTGTTTAAGTGTTTGTGGTCCTTAGCTGTTAGTTATCACACAATGTTGTGTTTTAGTGTTTGTGGTCCTTAGCTGTTAGTTATCACACAATGTTGTGTTTTAGTGGTTCTTAGCTGTTAGTTATCACACAATGTTGTGTTTTAGTGTTTGTGGTCCTTAGCTGTTAGTTATCACACAATGTTGTGTTTTAGTGTTTGTGGTCCTTAGCTGTTAGTTATCACACAATGTTGTGTTTTAGTGTTTGTGGTCCTTACCTGTTAGTTATCACACAATGTTGTGTTTTAGTGTTTGTGGTCCTGAGCTGTTAGTTATCACACAATGTTGTGTTTTAGTGGTTCTTAGCTGTTAGTTATCACACAATGTTGTGTTTTAGTGTTTGTGGTTCTTAGCTGTTAGTTATCACACAATGTTGTGTTTTAGTGTTTGTGGTTCTTAGCTGTTAGTTATCACACAATGTTGTGTTTTAGTGTTTGTGGTCCTTAGCTGTTAGTTATCACACAATGTTGTGTTTAAGTGTTTGTGGTTCTTAGCTGTTAGTTATCACACAATGTTGTGTTTTAGTGGTCCTTAGCTGTTAGTTATCACACAATGTTGTGTTTTAGTGTTTGTGGTCCTTAGCTGTTAGTTATCACACAATGTTGTGTTTTAGTGTTTGTGGTTCTTAGCTGTTAGTTATCACACAATGTTGTGTTTAAGTGTTTGTGGTTCTTAGCTGTTAGTTATCACACAATGTTGTGTTTTAGTGTTTGTGGTCCTTAGCTGTTAGTTATCACACAATGTTGTGTTTAAGTGTTTGTGGTTCTTAGCTGTTAGTTATCACACAATGTTGTGTTTTAGTGTTTGTGGTTCTTAGCTGTTAGTTATCACACAATGTTGTGTTTTAGTGTTTGTGGTCCTTAGCTGTTAGTTATCACACAATGTTGTGTTTAAGTGTTTGTGGTTCTTAGCTGTTAGTTATCACACAATGTTGTGTTTTAGTGTTTGTGGTCCTTAGCTGTTAGTTATCACACAATGTTGTGTTTTAGCTGTTAGTTATCACACAATGTTGTGTTTTAGTGTTTGTGGTTCTTAGCTGTTAGTTATCACACAATGTTGTGTTTTAGTGGTCCCTAGCTGTTAGTTATCACACAATGTTGTGTTTTAGTGTTTGTCCTTAGCTGTTAGTTATCACACAATGTTGTGTTTTAGTGTTTGTGGTCCTTAGCTGTTAGTTATCACACAATGTTGTGTTTTAGTGGTCCTTAGCTGTTAGTTATCACACAATGTTGTGTTTTAGTGTGTGTGGTTCATAGCTGTTAGTTATCACACAATGTTGTGTTTTAGTGTTTGTGGTCCTTAGCTGTTAGTTATCACACAATGTTGTGTTTTAGTGGTCCTTAGCTGTTAGTTATCACACAATGTTGTGTTTTAGTGTGTGTGGTTCATAGCTGTTAGTTATCACACAATGTTGTGTTTTAGTGGTCCTTAGCTGTTAGTTATCACACAATGTTGTGTTTTAGTGTTTGTGGTCCTTAGCTGTTAGTTATCACACAATGTTGTGTTTAAGTGTTTGTGGTTCTTAGCTGTTAGTTATCACACAATGTTGTGTTTAAGTGTTTGTGGTTCTTAGCTGTTAGTTATCACACAATGTTGTGTTTAAGTGATTGTGGTTCTTAGCTGTTAGTTATCACACAATGTTGTGTTTAAGTGTTTGTGGTTCTTAGCTGTTAGTTATCACACAATGTTGTGTTTAAGTGTTTGTGGTTCTTAGCTGTTAGTTATCACACAATGTTGTGTTTTAGCTGCTGTTAGTTATCACACAATGTTGTGTTTTAGTGTTTGTGGTTCTTAGCTGTTAGTTATCACACAATGTTGTGTTTAAGTGTTTGTGGTTCTTAGCTGTTAGTTATCACACAATGTTGTGTTTAAGTGTCTGTGGTTCTTAGCTGTCAGTTATCACACAATGTTGTGTTTAAGTGTCTGTGGTTCTTAGCTGTTAGTTATCACACAATGTTGTGTTTTAGTGTGTGTGGTTCTTAGCTGTTAGTTATCACACAATGTTGTGTTTTAGTGTGTGTGGTTCTTAGCTGTTAGTTATCACACAATGTTGTGTTTTAGTGTTTGTGGTTCTTAGCTGTTAGTTATCACACAATGTTGTGTTTTAGTGTTCGTGGTTCTTAGCTGTTAGTTATCACACAATGTTGTGTTTTAGTGTTTGTGGTCCTTAGCTGTTAGTTATCACACAATGTTGTGTTTAAGTGTCTGTGGTTCTTAGCTGTTAGTTATCACACAATGTTGTGTTTAAGTGTTTGTGGTTCTTAGCTGTTAGTTATCACACAATGTTGTGTTTAAGTGTTTGTGGTTCTTAGCTGTTAGTTATCACACAATGTTGTGTTTTAGTGTTTGTGGTTCTTAGCTGTTAGTTATCACACAATGTTGTGTTTTAGTGTGTGTGTTTCTTAGCAGTTAGTTATCACACAATGTTGTGTTTTAGTGTTTTAGTGTTAGTTATCACTTAGCTGTTAGTTATCACACAATGTTGTGTTTTAGTTATCACACAATGTTGTGTTTTAGTGTCTGTGGTTCTTAGCTGTTAGTTATCACACAATGTTGTGTTTTAGTGGTCCTTAGCTGTTAGTTATCACACAATGTTGTGTTTTAGTGTCTGTGGTTCTTAGCTGTTAGTTATCACACAATGTTGTGTTTTAGTGTTTGTGGTTCTTAGCTGTTAGTTATCACACAATGTTGTGTTTTAGTGTGTGTGGTTCTTAGCTGTTAGTTATCACACAATGTTGTGTTTTAGTGTTTGTGGTTCTTAGCTGTTAGTTATCACACAATGTTGTGTTTAAGTGTTTGTGGTTCACACAACAATGTTGTGTTTTAGTGTTTGTGGTTCTTAGCTGTTAGTTATCACACAATGTTGAGTTTTAGTGGTTCTTAGCTGTTAGTTATCACACAATGTTGTGTTTTAGTGTGTGTGGTTCTTAGCTGTTAGTTATCACACAATGTTGTGTTTTAATGTTTGTGGTCCTTAGCTGTTAGTTATCACACAATGTTGTGTTTTAGTGTCTGTGGTTCTTAGCTGTTAGTTATCACACAATGTTGTGTTTAAGTGTTTGTGGTTCTTAGCTGTTAGTTATCACACAATGTTGTGTTTAAGTGTTTGTGGTTCTTAGCTGTTAGTTATCACACAATGTTGTGTTTAAGTGTCTGTGGTTCTTAGCTGTTAGTTATCACACAATGTTGTGTTTAAGTGTTTGTGGTACTTAGCTGTTAGTTATCACACAATGTTGTGTTTAAGTTTATCACACAATGTGGTTTTGTGGTTCTTAGCTGTTAGTTATCACACAATGTTGTGTTTGTTAGTTATCACACAATGTTGTGTTTTATCAGTGTGTTGTGTGTGTCTTAGCTGTTAGTTATCACACAATGTTGTGTTTTAGTGTTTGTGGTCCTTAGCTGTTAGTTATCACACAATGTTGTGTTTTAGTGTTTGTGGTCCTTAGCTGTTAGTTATCACACAATGTTGTGTTTTAGTGTTTTAGTGGTCCTTAGCTGTTAGTTATCACACAATGTTGTGTTTGAGTGTTTGTGGTTCTTAGCTGTTAGTTATCACACAATGTTGTGTTTTAGTGGTCCTTAGCTGTTAGTTATCACACAATGTTGTGTTTTAGTGTTTGTGGTCCTTAGCTGTTAGTTATCACACAATGTTGTGTTTTAGTGTTTGTGGTTCTTAGCTGTTAGTTATCACACAATGTTGTGTTTTAGTGTTTGTGGTCCTTAGCTGTTAGTTATCACACAATGTTGTGTTTAAGTGTTTGTGGTTCTTAGCTGTTAGTTATCACACAATGTTGTGTTTTAGTGTTTGTGGTTCTTAGCTGTTAGTTATCACACAATGTTGTGTTTTAGTGGTCCCTAGCTGTTAGTTATCACACAATGTTGTGTTTTAGTGGTCCTTAGCTGTTAGTTATCACACAATGTTGTGTTTTAGTGTTTGTGGTCCTTAGCTGTTAGTTATCACACAATGTTGTGTTTTAGTGGTCCTTAGCTGTTAGTTATCACACAATGTTGTGTTTTAGTGTGTGTGGTTCATAGCTGTTAGTTATCACACAATGTTGTGTTTTAGTGTTTGTGGTCCTTAGCTGTTAGTTATCACACAATGTTGTGTTTTAGTGGTCCTTAGCTGTTAGTTATCACACAATGTTGTGTTTTAGTGTGTGTGGTTCATAGCTGTTAGTTATCACACAATGTTGTGTTTTAGTGGTCCTTAGCTGTTAGTTATCACACAATGTTGTGTTTTAGTGTTTGTGGTCCTTAGCTGTTAGTTATCACACAATGTTGTGTTTAAGTGTTTGTGGTTCTTAGCTGTTAGTTATCACACAATGTTGTGTTTAAGTGTTTGTGGTTCTTAGCTGTTAGTTATCACACAATGTTGTGTTTAAGTGATTGTGGTTCTTAGCTGTTAGTTATCACACAATGTTGTGTTTAAGTGTTTGTGGTTCTTAGCTGTTAGTTATCACACAATGTTGTGTTTAAGTGTTTGTGGTTCTTAGCTGTTAGTTATCACACAATGTTGTGTTTTAGTGGTCCTTAGCTGTTAGTTATCACACAATGTTGTGTTTAAGTGTTTGTGGTTCTTAGCTGTTAGTTATCACACAATGTTGTGTTTAAGTGTTTGTGGTTCTTAGCTGTTAGTTATCACACAATGTTGTGTTTAAGTGTCTGTGGTTCTTAGCTGTCAGTTATCACACAATGTTGTGTTTAAGTGTCTGTGGTTCTTAGCTGTTAGTTATCACACAATGTTGTGTTTTAGTGTGTGTGGTTCTTAGCTGTTAGTTATCACACAATGTTGTGTTTTAGTGTTTGTGGTTCTTAGCTGTTAGATATCACACAATGTTGTGTTTAAGTGTTTGTGGTTCTTAGCTGTTAGTTATCACACAATGTTGTGTTTAAGTGTCTGTGGTTCTTAGCTGTTAGTTATCACACAATGTTGTGTTTAAGTGTTTGTGGTCCTTAGCTGTTAGTTATCACACAATGTTGTGTTTAAGTGTCTGTGGTTCTTAGCTGTTAGTTATCACACAATGTTGTGTTTAAGTGTTTGTGGTTCTTAGCTGTTAGTTATCACACAATGTTGTGTTTAAGTGTTTGTGGTTCTTAGCTGTTAGTTATCACACAATGTTGTGTTTAAGTGTTTGTGGTTCTTAGCTGTTAGTTATCACACAATGTTGTGTTTAAGTGTTTGTGGTTCTTAGCTGTTAGTTATCACACAATGTTGTGTTTTAGTGGTCCTTAGCTGTTAGTTATCACACAATGTTGTGTTTAAGTGTTTGTGGTTCTTAGCTGTTAGTTATCACACAATGTTGTGTTTAAGTGTTTGTGGTTCTTAGCTGTTAGTTATCACACAATGTTGTGTTTAAGTGTCTGTGGTTCTTAGCTGTCAGTTATCACACAATGTTGTGTTTAAGTGTCTGTGGTTCTTAGCTGTTAGTTATCACACAATGTTGTGTTTTAGTGTGTGTGGTTCTTAGCTGTTAGTTATCACACAATGTTGTGTTTTAGTGTTTGTGGTTCTTAGCTGTTAGATATCACACAATGTTGTGTTTAAGTGTTTGTGGTTCTTAGCTGTTAGTTATCACACAATGTTGTGTTTAAGTGTCTGTGGTCCTTAGCTGTTAGTTATCACACAATGTTGTGTTTAAGTGTTTGTGGTCCTTAGCTGTTAGTTATCACACAATGTTGTGTTTAAGTGTCTGTGGTTCTTAGCTGTTAGTTATCACACAATGTTGTGTTTAAGTGTTTGTGGTTCTTAGCTGTTAGTTATCACACAATGTTGTGTTTAAGTGTTTGTGGTTCTTAGCTGTTAGTTATCACACAATGTTGTGTTTAAGTGTCTGTGGTTCTTAGCTGTTAGTTATCACACAATGTTGTGTTTAAGTGTCTGTGGTTCTTAGCTGTTAGTTATCACACAATGTTGTGTTTTAGTGGTCCGTAGCTGTTAGTTATCACACAATGTTGTGTTTAAGTGTTTGTGGTTCTTAGCTGTTAGTTATCACACAATGTTGTGTTTTAGTGTTTGTGGTCCTTAGCTGTTAGTTATCACACAATGTTGTGTTTTAGTGTTTGTGGTCCTTAGCTGTTAGTTATCACACAATGTTGTGTTTTAGTGTTTTAGTGGTCCTTAGCTGTTAGTTATCACACAATGTTGTGTTTGAGTGTTTGTGGTTCTTAGCTGTTAGTTATCACACAATGTTGTGTTTTAGTGGTCCTTAGCTGTTAGTTATCACACAATGTTGTGTTTTAGTGTTTGTGGTCCTTAGCTGTTAGTTATCACACAATGTTGTGTTTAAGTGTTTGTGGTTCTTAGCTGTTAGTTATCACACAATGTTGTGTTTTAGTGTTTGTGGTCCTTAGCTGTTAGTTATCACACAATGTTGTGTTTTAGTGGTCCTTAGCTGTTAGTTATCACACAATGTTGTGTTTTAGTGTCTGTGGTTCCTAGCTGTTAGTTATCATACAATGTTGTGTTTTAGTGTTTGTGGTCCGTAGCTGTTAGTTATCACACAATGTTGTGTTTTAGTGTCTGTGGTTCCTAGCTGTTAGTTATCACACAATGTTGTATTTTAGTGTCTGTGGTCCTTAGCTGTTAGTTATCACACAATGTTGTGTTTTAGTGGTCCTTAGCTGTTAGTTATCACACAATGTTGTGTTTTAGTGTTTGTGGTCCTTAGCTGTTAGTTATCACACAATGTTGTGTTTAAGTGTTTGTGGTTCTTAGCTGTTAGTTATCACACAATGTTGTGTTTAAGTGTTTGTGGTTCTTAGCTGTTAGTTATCACACAATGTTGTGTTTTAGTGTTTGTGGTCCGTAGCTGTTAGTTATCACACAATGTTGTGTTTAAGTGTTTGTGGTTCTTAGCTGTTAGTTATCACACAATGTTGTGTTTTAGTGTTTGTGGTTCTTAGCTGTTAGTTATCACACAATGTTGTGTTTTAGTGTTTGTGGTCCTTAGCTGTTAGTTATCACACAATGTTGTGTTTAAGTGTTTGTGGTTCTTAGCTGTTAGTTATCACACAATGTTGTGTTTTAGTGGTTCTTAGCTGTTAGTTATCACACAATGTTGTGTTTTAGTGGTTCTTAGCTGTTAGTTATCACACAATGTTGTGTTTAAGTGTTTGTGGTCCTTAGCTGTTAGTTATCACACAATGTTGTGTTTTAGTGTTTGTGGTCCTTAGCTGTTAGTTATCACACAATGTTGTGTTTAAGTGTTAGTGGTCCTTAGCTGTTAGTTATCACACAATGTTGTGTTTTAGTGTTTGTGGTCCTTAGCTGTTAGTTATCACACAATGTTGTGTTTTAGTGGTCCTTAGCTGTTAGTTATCACACAATGTTGTGTTTTAGTGTTTGTGGTTCTTAGCTGTTAGTTATCACACAATGTTGTGTTTTAGTGTTTGTGGTTCTTAGCTGTTAGTTATCACACAATGTTGTGTTTTAGTGGTCCTTAGCTGTTAGTTATCACACAATGTTGTGTTTTAGTGGTTCTTAGCTGTTAGTTATCACACAATGTTGTGTTTTAGTGTTTGTGGTCCTTAGCTGTTAGTTATCACACAATGTTGTGTTTTAGTGGTCCTTAGCTGTTAGTTATCACACAATGTTGTGTTTTAGTGTGTGTGGTTCTTAGCTGTTAGTTATCACACAATGTTGTGTTTTAGTGTTTGTGGTCCTTAGCTGTTAGTTATCACACAATGTTGTGTTTTAGTGTTTGTGGTCCTTAGCTGTTAGTTATCACACAATGTTGTGTTTAAGTGTTTGTGGTCCTTAGCTGTTAGTTATCACACAATGTTGTGTTTAAGTGTTTGTGGTCCTTAGCTGTTAGTTATCACACAATGTTGTGTTTAAGTGTTTGTGGTTCTTAGCTGTTAGTTATCACACAATGTTGTGTTTTAGTGTTTGTGGTCCTTAGCTGTTAGTTATCACACAATGTTGTGTTTTAGTGTTTGTGGTTCTTAGCTGTTAGTTATCACACAATGTTGTGTTTTAGTGGTCCTTAGCTGTTAGTTATCACACAATGTTGTGTTTTAGTGTTTGTGGTCCTTAGCTGTTAGTTATCACACAATGTTGTGTTTTAGTGGTCCTTAGCTGTTAGTTATCACACAATGTTGTGTTTTAGTGGTCCTTAGCTGTTAGTTATCACACAATGTTGTGTTTTAGTGTTTGTGGGCTGTTAGTTATCACACAATGTTGTGTTTTAGTGGTTCTTAGCTGTTAGTTATCACACAATGTTGTGTTTTAGTGGTTCTTAGCTGTTAGTTATCACACAATGTTGTGTTTAAGTGTTTGTGGTCCTTAGCTGTTAGTTATCACACAATGTTGTGTTTTAGTGTTTGTGGTCCTTAGCTGTTAGTTATCACACAATGTTGTGTTTAAGTGTTAGTGGTCCTTAGCTGTTAGTTATCACACAATGTTGTGTTTTAGTGTTTGTGGTCCTTAGCTGTTAGTTATCACACAATGTTGTGTTTTAGTGGTCCTTAGCTGTTAGTTATCACACAATGTTGTGTTTTAGTGTTTGTGGTCCTTAGCTGTTAGTTATCACACAATGTTGTGTTTTAGTGGTTCTTAGCTGTTAGTTATCACACAATGTTGTGTTTTAGTGGTCCTTAGCTGTTAGTTATCACACAATGTTGTGTTTTAGTGTTTGTGGTCCTTAGCTGTTAGTTATCACACAATGTTGTGTTTTAGTGGTTCTTAGCTGTTAGTTATCACACAATGTTGTGTTTTAGTGTTTGTGGTCCTTAGCTGTTAGTTATCACACAATGTTGTGTTTTAGTGTTTGTGGTCCTTAGCTGTTAGTTATCACACAATGTTGTGTTTAAGTGTTTGTGGTCCTTAGCTGTTAGTTATCACACAATGTTGTGTTTTAGTGTTTGTGGTTCTTAGCTGTTAGTTATCACACAATGTTGTGTTTCAGGGGTCTTAGTTCTCAGTTTGCAGTGTTAATGTGTGACTACTGCTATCTTACTCTTAAACTGTCTGAAATTTGACTTCTTTTTGAGAGAAAAAAATATGGATGACCTTATGATATATATCCCGATAGACTTATCATGTGTGAAAAAGGAACTTGAGTACCACAATTGACAAAGTATTTAGACACATTCCATGCTTTAATGACAGTCAGTGAGACATATATCTCAGCAAGGTTAAATCTCAGAAACACTCAAGGTTGTACAGGTCAACCAAAGTCACTGAACAGTGTTCCTGTAAAAAAATTTCCTGGATGAAATATCTTGGTCAATTTATTTTCCATTATATATATATTAACACCTTGATAAGTGTCAATAAACCTGATATGTTGTAATTATCTATAAGGCGTTGGAGGAAATTACAGGTGAAAATATCACTTCAATTCGATTCTATTAAACATTGCTGTTATTTTAACCACCTAGTGAAAATTGTTTTTGCTTTCATATTATCAATCAACCATTATGAAGAATGCGGTCATCCTTGACTGGAGAAGATAATGTATAAACAGGGGTAGTATTAGGAACCTAGCATGAGTTATTGATTGTGGAAGTGATTATATTTCGTACACGATATATATTGAATTTATTTTCAATATTTACTGTATCCATGTATCCTGCAATAAGCCCAGGTATGGGGCCACAAGGGCTCATTTCGTAGAGCGTTTCCACACATAACCTTAGGTGAAGATCCGAGGTACATGGTTCAATGCTCCATACTTGTATTGATTTGTGTTTCTCAGGAAGCTGACAAACGGGCTGTACTCTTGTGGTTGTACCCTTGAGCTGGACAATCTTCCAAAAAATTGCTCCGGATGTTGAGAAAATGACTCCAGCATACTTTCATTGATCATCACAGTATATTACCCAGGTATATAGAAAAATACTGATGTTACTGGGGACCAGGTATATAGAAAACTACTGATGATAGGGATTGTCAGTGAGATTTGGATGTTTACTATGGAGGGGTGTACCTACAGTATGTTACTGGGGACCAGGTATATAGAAAAATACTGACGATAGAGATTGTCAGGGGGATTCAGATGTTTACTGTGGAGGGGTGTACCTACAGTATGTTACTGGGGACCAGGTATATAGAAAAATACTGACGATAGAGATTGTCAGGGGGATTCAGATGTTTACCATGACGGGATATACCTTCAGTATGTGACATGGTTTTGTTTGAATATTAATTACCTGTATTTTTCACCATCTGCTAATGTGTATATAATGGATAAGATCATTATAGAACATCAGATATCACTTTAATTGTGCAGCCTGGAAACTTCAAAGCTAATGATCTTCACAATGAGATATAACTGCATTCTACAGGTATAACAAGTATCTGTTGAATCATCAGCTGTTTGTTTATAAAGTGTATAAAGGTTTGTAGTAGGGTGTGAAATGTCCCAGGGGGACCGGGGGATGTGTCTATAGGTTTGTAGTGGGTGTGATATGACCCTGAGGGACCCCTGGACAAGGTATGCAGGCCTTTTGGTGTAGAGTCCATGTTGGCCCCTGGCAGTTGACTGAGACCTATAATTGTCCTAAAACTTGACATGTATACATTGATATATTGGTGGTGATAGGTTATTAATTGGGTATTATAACATGGTAATTTTTATGTTGTACTGTGTCATAAATATCCCATTTGATGTTATAAACAACCTCGGCTGCCCCATGGCAGTTACAATCAGACACTACTCCATAATATTCTAGTTCTCTGTCAACCTTTTTCCCACTCTGCCCTGCTGTCCAAGCCTTGTCGTGGACAGTGGTCAGTGCCATGGCGGATATAGAGCCCATCCTCTGTGTGTTTGTCCTTCGACGATGAGCTCCGACAGACTTTGTTGATATTGTTAAATTACCTGGAAATACTGAGGAGAAATGCTATATGATTCACCTGCGTGTATGTAGTGCGGGAAGAAAATTGTCTGTCATTTATTATTTTTAAAATATTCTTAAACAAAACTTTCTTGTGAACTCTGAGGGAAATTTTACCATTTTTTTCTGAGTGGATGTTGTTGATATTTGGTGTCAATTTCCTGTGGACGTATTGACCAGACAGGTGTGAATGGGATTCCCATTAACAACCCAATGAGATTCTATCAAGTCCAGTCAGATAATTTAATGAAGTTATGAAAATTTTCCATGGATCGTTACTTGATGGCTCCAGAACATTTTCAGAACAGACGAGAAACAAGGATATTGTTCTTGACATGCTGACAGCTACACGGTAATACATAATAGTTTTGATATATTATGATGTATTGGTTTCGTCTGAGACAGAGCTTTTTTTCTGGGAGAGATATATATGGTGTCTTAAACGTTATTCTCGACAAGTAATTTACTTGTGTTTGATGTCTATATCTATATACAGAGACGTATATATCACATATATGTGTTATATATGCCTCTGCTACATATTACTACCTTTTATAATCTATTAATCTGTTTCAAATGGCATAATGTTGCTACAGTTACCATGTAATAAGGGGATTGGGAATTGGAAAGGTGCCGAATGATGAAATTATGCAAGTGAAATTATCAAATATCATCTTTATTATTCTATTTTACAACACAAGCTTGTACTCATCACTGTTGTTGGCACGGATGGAAGCATATGAGGGGGTCTTACTGGGGGAGAAAATTGAGGAAATACCTGGTCAGACTGGTCCCCCCTCCCCCTCCTCCGTCAATTCCTTTTCACGACATGCACTCTAAGAATCAAATCCTTGACATCTAGAAAAGCGAGTGCATTATACCCTTTTTGAGTCACAATAAAAGGATGAACTTATTACCTAATAGATACAATAATTTGTTCAGTTTTTGGGCCATTTCTCATTTTATCTCTAAACATAGCAGTATGTATAACAACAGTCTCCATGGAAACGAGATTTTTATGCCCCCGCCATTTATGGCCGGGGGCATATAGCGTTGCCCATGTCCGTCCGTCCCGTCGCATCCCATCCCGTCCCGTCCCGTCCCGTTGTGTCCCAAATCAGTATATACCACCCAACAACTTCATTCGGACCTTTCACTATTATTTCACATGGGGGGCGGGGGCATTCATGTCTTACAGACATTTTCTAGTTTTTTATTATGTTATTGTTATTTTCTTGTTAACTTCATTGTTATAATTAACTGTGCATCTTTGTAACGCATCATTAATTCAGGAAATACATTGTTTTACTAAAACACAGCAGGCTTGTATATGGAAAACAAAAAATAGGAATACAGTAGTATCATTGGGTGTAGAAAAAATGAACACAACATGTTTGTGTGGTTGATATGGAGAGAAAAAATTGCAATACATCACTGTATAGTGTAAGACAAAAAGGAACAACATGTTTGTAGTTATTATCAAAGGAAAAAATGGCAAACATTATTTGTAAGACAGTCTCTGTTAGTGTATCTGGGCTGGTAATAAGGTATCACACGTAATGTAGCTGTGCTGTTTGTTTCTGATAATTTTCTGTAGCATGCTTACCATTGTATTTTTACTGATTTTATGTCTGAAATCAAAACAAAGATTTTCAATTATGATAAATTTAATACATATTGGAAACAAAATTTGATTCAATTATACAATTAAACTTGAGTTCAGACACCAGTTGCTGCAAATTAATTTATAATTACCAAGCATTTTTTTTTTTATTCATCAAGTTCAAAGCTTGGCGGTACAGTAAAAGTATTAACAAAGTCAAGCAAATTCAGAACTATGACTTACCATGTTTGCACAAGATTCACCAAGTTGTGATGGCAGATGACTTGCTGTCTTGTTCATTCATGATTTCTGGATTGTACTTATTCAATTCATTCTTAGTCTGATTTTATTGTCAGGGAGTCTTTTTTCCTTTTAGCAGTGGACGCTTGGCCCTATTTTGCAGTTCTAAGGTCAAAGAATGAACAGCATACTAATGACGTTTGTTCAGATAACTTACTGAATGGCTTGCACAAAATAACTTTTACAAGATCCGCCTTCAAAGATAAACTTTCAGCAAAAAATTCCAATGCCAATGAATTTCAAACAATGTGGAATAATACAATATGGGCACGTAGAAGTTCTTAATTGGCTGAGTCTGCAAAGCACACTATAAAACATCAGATATATTTAATTGAAGGGCAAGAAAAAACGAAACGACACTTAAACATGTCAACAACTCTGTCATTAAGAGATTGAAGAAAAAAAGATTTTACTGAAAAAAGCATTCTTTTACATTCGAGATAAAAGGTACACAGGGCTTTTAGACATTATGTGTGTCATCTTCTCCAAGTGAGACGTGAATCCGTTAAATGGAGTGTTGTGAATGGGAGTGGGACATTGTACTATCGTTACAAATGTGTGGCGATCATCAGATATGGCATAAATATGGTAATTTTTGTGGTAAGCATCACAAAGTAACTGATGATTTGTCAGTGTGACCTTTGTGATTCCTATCTGTTCAGCAGGTGAGCCCAGAAAGGGCATCATAAAGTCAATTAAGGAGAAGTCAGATATGTTCTTTAAGGTTTTTTAATCCATAAATATGTTTTATTTATTCTACATTCTGGAATAATCACAAGGAAATGTTGATTAAATTAACAATAATATTAATGACATCAGTCTAAGTATACCTTAACAGAAATGATCACTACGGGGGATGGAGGCACAATGTCCCTAAGTGTAAATTTCTGGAAATCCCGATGAACTAGCCTTGGATTCAATAGTATATACAGTTTAACCGAAATTATCACTACAGGGGATGGAGGCATAACGTCCCTTAGCATAAATTTTGGTGGAAATCCCGATGAACTAGCCGTGGATTCAAAAGTATATAAAGTCTTAACAGAAATGATCACCACGGGGGATGGAGGCACAATGTCCCTAAGTGTAAATTTCTGGAAATCCTGATGAACCTAGCAGTGGATTCAATAGTATATACAGTTTAACCGAAATTATCACTACGGGGGATGGAGGCACAACGTCCCTTAGCGTAAATTTTGGTGGAAATCCCGATGAACTAGCCTTGGATTCAATAGTATGTACCGTCTTAACAGAAATGGCTGGTAACTCCAGGTTATCATACAAACACTGTCAATATCATAGAATCTTTCCTTTATCTAGTATGATAACATTATAATTATGTAAAGGAAGTTTTAGAAAAACTAACAATGAAATTACAGAATGACACAGGGATGAATATCTTTTAACTATTGTGTTATACTATAGGTTGAAGAAATAAGGCCACATACTGGTTCTCTTTAGGTCTGTCTTATCACAGTCGTGACACGATAACAGCAGGAATTTTCTCCTTCTTTTATATACATGTTTTGATTGCCACATGCTTGGTTTTTCAAACGCTTCAGTTTTTAGCTCAGGACATTACAGTAATTGGATAATAGGCCCTTTTGATGAAATTCTATATATTCAATATTTAATTTTATCAAACAACTATAATGAAATATATTTGTCTCATATTTATTTGAATAAATAGATCTGCTGAAATGGTTTCAGGTAATTTTTCTATATTAGAATATGGCTTCACAAATAATCATATGGAAATACTTGAGCTGTAGTTGTTGTGTCGACAAACCAGAGGCTTTAAAAAAACATATGTTGGAAGGAGAAAGGAGAGTATGTATTTGTATGTTTTCATAGGTTGGGAACCTTTTTAAATTGATGTTTGTATCAAGATCTCAGGTGTGAAAAGGAATCTCGGTCTTGTCCTACATAAAGATGTTATCAGATTTTATTGCCAGAAAGTGTGATTACTGATGTGATGTTGGGAAATGTGAACCAAGGTCTTGTTTGTTTGTTGTAGGGCATCATATTTTATATATAGACATCC
Organism: Ylistrum balloti; assembly: GCF_031769215.1. Lineage (NCBI taxonomy): Eukaryota > Metazoa > Mollusca > Bivalvia > Pectinida > Pectinidae > Ylistrum > Ylistrum balloti. The sequence continues at coordinate 729,274 of NW_026782318.1, read as the reverse complement.
AGTTTATAATTAAGTTTTGAGATTGTCTGAATATGACACAAGTTTAAAATTCTATTTGATGCATGGCTGATATTCTTTAGAAAACAAAGGTTGAACAGGCATAATTAACTTCACAAATTGCCAATATAACATGGGTACAAGTTTAAGATTCTGTTTATCACACCACTGATAACCTTTAGAAAAAATATGAAAATATCTACTATATAAATAGTCAATATAACATGGATACAAGTTTAAGATTCTATTTATCAAACATGACATTCTTTAGAAAGTAACAGACTGATTTGATTGATGTCTTTATTTTTAGGCTGTTGAACTAAACAGGATTTTTTCACAGCTAAGACGTTATTTAGATACATATGATTTAGTTATGATATATGCCTTACTCTTGTTATTTAATGTATGTGTAATGATGTGTGTTACATGGCTGATCAACCAGCTAAGCATAAAATATCCAGGAAATAATGGCATTGAGAAAATGAAAACATGCGTATCGTTGTTCAGGTAGAATTGATTCTATAGCTATTTTTATTAAACATTAATTTGAGTGGACTTGCTCTTTCCACCACCCTCATATGCTTTCTCAAAAATAAAGAATTCATTTAAATATTTGGGTACAGATATACCATGTAGAAGTAATTTATTTTGGAATGGATATATAAATGAATAGCAGTATATCAATATTTAACCGTAGCAAACATTTGTAATTTGTCACCAAACGACTGTAGTAACTGTTTAAAACCACATCGATTCTAATTTATTTACCTGACAGATTGGACAAATTGGATAATCCTGTGTTTATGTGTCGTCACCACTAATACCACAGATTTGTTGTGATAGAATTATTCCCAAACTCTATGTCAATTTTATAAATCCTCAACGTACATGTAAGTATGGGTATATCTTCACAATACTTAGACAGTAGGATTAGACAAACTTTGGACTGCCTTTGATGATTAGAGATCCTCTGTGTCAATGTTGTTATAACACTACCACGCTAGAGACAGGGAAGCTCCGAAACAGGTGGAAATGTCAACCCAAGTAGACAAGTTACATGTACACATAGTAAACAGTCTATAATATAGAGTGAAAAAGACTTCACAATGAGATCATTGTAACAAAAAATAGACATCACAATAATGTCAGTGTAACTAGTAAATAGACATCACAATAAAGTCAGTGTAACTAGTAAATAGACATCACAATAAAGTCAGTGTAACTAGTAAATAGACATCACAATAAAGTCAGTGTAACTAGTAAATAGACATAATAGTAAATATACATCATAACTAGTCATCACAATAAAGTCAGTGTAACTAGTAAATAGTAAAGTCAGTGTAACTAGTAAATAGACATCACAATAAAGTCAGTGTAACTAGTAAATAGACATCCCATAAAGTCAGTGTAACTAGTAAATAGACATCACAATAAAGTCAGTGTAACTAGTAAATAGACATCACAATAAAGTCAGTGTAACTAGTAAATAGACATCACAATAAAGTCAGTGTAACTAGTAAATAGACATCACAATAAAGTCAGTGTAACTAGTAAATAGACATCACAATAAAGTCAGTGTAACTAGTAAATAGACATCACAATAAAGTCAGTGTAACTAGACATCACAATAAAGTCAGTGTAACTAGGAAATAGACATCACAATAAAGTCAGTGTAACTAGTAAATAGACATAATGATAAAGTCAGTGTAACTAGTAAATAGACATCACAATAAAGTCAGTGTAACTAGTAAATAGACATCACAATAAAGTCAGTGTAACTAGTAAATAGACATCACAATAAAGTCAGTGTAACTAGTAAATAGACATCCCATAAAGTCAGTGACATTTATTGTATTGGAAAATTGGGGATGGGGGAATTTAATTTCCAAACAACACAAAACTAAAATATCACAATTAATTTAGATGCATTGACTAGAAGACAGCTGTGCCATCTCAGTGGGACATCTTTATCCAGGTTTTGATATCTCCATTATTTCATAGTGAGGAATATCTTTTCACCAATGTCCCTCTTCATGACCTATTCCAAACCAATATCATATCTTGAGAACCTATCACTAGATTTAGTTCAAATTTACCCCATATTAATATATAATGTGAAGTTCGATACATTCTTATCACATTCAGATTTGTATAGGAGCAATAGAATCAATGACTTTTAGACATTTTCTAGTTTTTGATCAGTTTGACAGCTTTATTCTTAATATGCACTGCCAACTTCAACTCATTACATGGATCAGAAATAAAGGGAGGTCACTCTACACTGAATGTCTTGAGGGTTTGACATAGTAAGTACTGTAACCTAGCAGGAAAAATGTAACAGGTCATTAAAGTTGTGTAAGAAAGAACTCGGCTCAATTTCAAACATATGACATTATGATTTATGTACTTAAAGTGTGACGTTTAAAGATACAAGTTGTAACAAGTGATTTTATCATCACTTAACATGCATCTTATTTATAGCTCTGTAAATTTCCTTGTAAACAGGTATTGTCACACTCATGTATATATTTGTTATGACATTTAATGTGACGTTACATGGCAACATTGATAGATTGCAGTAGTTATAATAATATTCCTAACATTCATGTGATGTGTCACATATAGCATTCTATAAGGAAAAGACAGATAATTTGAACACCACATCAAACAGCTAACGTTCAAAGCAAATTGAAGGCAAGATTAAATTTCAATAAATATGAGATTATTGGGATGTTCATAAAACTACCAATGTTTTCAAAGAAAAATTAACATATTTATTAAAAATTAATGGTTTTTTAATCTAAATAAAAATGGTGGACGCTTAATTGATAGTAAATAAAGAGTTGTACTCATAAAAAAATGCAACAGTTGATATTTTATTCATGATCGGCGTATGATTTTGTTAATTATGAGTGATGTAAAAAACCAAAAATCAATATCCCACGAAAAGTAATGCTTGTACAATATAATATACAGATTATGATAATGACAGGTGTGTTTACCTGTAGTTAGGTATAACTGTAACACTAATAGATATGTAATGTCTACCTGAATTTTTCTACCTGTCTCACCATGATTGATGCAGATACACAAGTGATTATAAGTGTTTTTACATACGATTTTAAATATTACTGTATAAGACACCTTGTTCTACCTGTACATGATCAGCCTCATTAGCATATTTACTTGTGGGCTGTTTTAAATTTCTGTATTTTGTATCAGCATATGACTGTGTTAAGTTGTAAGATAAACTACAGAGACTTCAGGTAAGGACTAACGAAAAATATTTGATATCAACTTCAAAAGTATAAATTGTACTGGCAGAACTTTCATAGACATCTGACTGTCGTGTGTTATAAAACCGTCCGGGAAAAATAAGAAACTTTAAACTGTATTATCCCAAAAAAACACAACTGGATCAACAAATAATTAGACTTTAGAGGGTGAGCTTGTTGTAGGACGATAAAAACCTTTAACTTGATGTTTGTTTGTCGTCAGAACATCAATAGAGATGGACGGAGGGTGTTATCAAACATGGTATTCTGATTTCAAACCTCGTTATACATTGATGAATCTTACTTTCTTTAGTCAAATAATTGTATCTCTAGGTTTATTACAGTGACAACTTGACATATAAACTATTGTACTTACTTGGATCAGGTAAATGTTAAAACAGTTTTAGTAGAATTTAGACTTATTGGGTCATTGCTAGATGTACCTGTTGGTTCTGAAAACATTATCGTACTTACAACCATTTACAATTGGCAGTAAATTGTAAATGTTACTGATTTGCTAAAATTAATTTCAGTGCGCTATTACTTTTTATCGTATTTACGCCAAAATGAATTGGCACATCCTCATCAGTTGTATAAATAACATTGATACACTATAATTAATGCATTCCTATTTTAGTACAATACTATGCGTGTGAAAAGAATAAAATATATGCTTATTGGGTCCATACTGCTAAAATATGGGTGTTAACAGTATTTTGACATTAAAGCTATCAAAACTTAAGAACATTTACCATAACTGATTATAAGGCATACAAAAAAAATGAGAGTAATTCAATACGTTTTTTGAGGTTTCGAGTGATAAAGTTAAAGGGTCTGCTCGTTAGATTCTGCTCTTAGTTTTGTAGAAATTTGATACTTCTTACCTCGGTCAAGTCCAGGTAAGCAGATTCTTCAAAGGTTAATTGGAAAGTACTTATGTTTGAATTTAATCCAGGTCTCTTTGACAGATGATTCAAAATGTCATGAAGAATTTCTTTGTAATATGAGAAAGGATTCTATACATCAGAAATGTTGGATTTTGTGTTTACTGGATGTAAGAGAAATGTTCCAGAGAAATAGAAGTAAACTGTACTTTTTTGTTAGTTTACACAAAACTGTGACAATAATCACCAGCCATGATGTTACACTGTCTGTACTCATTGTGTGTACACAGTGTATTGTAGATTAAGGGAAACCATCTCCTGTATTGTTAGTTATGTAATTCAGTAACTGATCATTTTACCGTATTTATCCAACAGTACGCCCATCTCAGATAAAGTATTTTGAACAAAAATTAAGGTGACAATGGGCGGATCAGCTGTTACACTATCACAAAGCTGAGTGTTAAGCAGAGAAGTAGTTTCTTCCATTTTTAAAGACCCAGGTATGTCTCATCCAGGGAACAGGGGGTCTTCCTCACAGGGGCAAATACTCAAATTAAGGCTAAAAGTGACTCATTGTCAAGGGAGATGTTAGGAAAAAAATATTTCTTTATAAAGAAGAGAATAAATTCAGATCCAAAATTTAGTTGCCTCTGAGGATCAGAAAGCAGGTACATATCTTACTGCAGAATGCGGGATTGGTGGTCATGGAATCAGTGATTGATAGGTTTCAAATTAACAAGCTCTCTGACCCTGGAGAATTTAACAGTCTATTACAGTGGATCACCTTTAGATAAATAGTAAAATGATCTCTGATAATTTACAACACATTTCTAGTTCTGTTTCCACCTGGCCACACAAAACAAGTGTCAGCAGTTATTCACAAACTCAAGCATAATTCCCGTGTTTTATATTTTGTAAATTGAGTCACATGCTGCACCCATAAGACCAAGGCCACCTATCAAGACCGTTGTATTACAGTGTTATATGATGTAACAGTCTCCAGTCAGCTGTACATACTTCAGGCAGCATGTATTTTTGTATTCCATTGTTGCACACGTTACCAACATTTTTGACAAAGTCAGCATTTTGATTTTTTATTTTAAGTTTAAATGAAGATGTGTTCAGCATTTGTAAATTACTTTGCTTTAGATTAAAAGCTAGAATTTGAAAAATCATTAAAATATTGCCCTTAAACTTCAGTTAAGAAGTCTCTAATACAAAGGTATGGTTGTACATTGTTTAGTATGCATAATGTTAAAATGTTGATATACAGAGAAACGACATATACTTCTGATTGTAATTAGTATTTATAGGGAAATTACATTATATGCAAATTGAGTTATTTTGATTTTTTCCTTTAAAATCTAAAATGTGAGTAAGTAGAGTGAGTATAAATTACTCCGTTTCCATTGAACAACAGTGATCTACGTTTCTGCATTTGTTGTAAATTTATGTATTTTCAACTTTCACAGGGAAAACATGAAGGAGAGAAAAGGACTCATGGTAGATGTTTATGATGGACGAAGTTGGCCTGTGGTAAGTCACTTATTTTCTGTTTATTTCAGGTTCTAGGGCGATTTTCCAGATATGTATTAAATAGAAATATTTGTATTTATACAAACTGGGAAAAAAAGACATTTCAAAAGATTTTAACCATTTGCTTTCCTGAGGATTGTTAATCACAAAAGAGTTATCTCCCTTCTAACACCACAGACACTCAATGAAGCACCAATGGATGTTCCCTGTTAAGGAGATTAAAGTGCTTTAAACAATTTAATTAAGTTATAGGAATAATCAGCTCTACCTGATAAAATCAGATCATTTACTGACACTGCCTTTAACTGTTTACACTGGTTTCTGAAACTCCTAGATATTGGACAATGATGATAGAAACCACATTTTCTTGTTAATTACTTACTTGATTGTGAGTAGATGCTTAGTTAGCCCAGATCTACAGCACTGTTTGATGTGCATCACATGCATTAATTAATAACACAGGAAATATTACATTAGTGGTTAAATTAACAGATCATCCAAATTTCCAAAGGGATTGATTGGCAGAGAGGAGTTGATATGTGTTTTAGCGATGAAGTTTTGTCTGATCATGTAGACATGTAAATGAGTTAAGAAGCATGTTTCATTACAGAAATTATATAATGTATATTAACTACAGAATTGAGTTAAGCATTTTGCTTGTTACTGTAACCGTGCACTGTTTATGTGCTAATTTTATGATAAAGTGCTTCATTTTATCATGACAAGAAATATCAAGGAAGTAAAAAAATTATGTTTTTTTATCTTTTTAATATGTAGAAGTCTTATTTAGCGTAAGAGGACAAACCCTTTAAATAAAGTGTGAATACTTCAATGTGGAATATAGTTTCATTTAAGTAAAAATTACCATAACTTACGTATGCCTAGCCCCATGGGTTTTCCTTCTTGGAATCCCAAGGGGTTGGTCTCTCCCTCCAGGAGGCATTTAGGCAGTCCTGTTGAACCCCTCCCAATGTACTGTTGATTCAGGGGTCTTGTCCCCGGTCCTCCAGCGAAGTATAGATTAATTTGATGATGCAATGGACACCAGTAGGCTAGTTTTATTTTCTATTTGTGAGACTAGCAAGAAGTTAACTAGAAATGTTACAGAGACTTTCCTAACATCATCTTTATCCAGCAACACTTACTACACCCGCTGATAAGTCTAATCGTATCATTATGGTATATTACTGTGCAGGAGAATTACACACCAATTGTCCTGTGATAAACCCACTCCTGAAATTCGAATCAAGTGGAGATATTCGGCCAAGGACATTGGGAATATCTGGGATAAAAATAATAGTTTTTAGTGCAGTCAGACAATTGTTACACCAGTAAAGCTACGATAATTATGATGTTACAAATATGGACCATCAAAGGCAATTACACTCATTCTAATGGGCATTTAGATAATGGATGGCAATCTTACAGAAAAGAATGCAATTGTATTGAAATTCAAATATAAGCATTGTTTAAGTTGGATTCAGTTTCATTTGTTCGTTAATTTACTGTTGAAATTGCTTCCAGTTTTTATGGCAGCTGTTCTAATGCTTTTCATTTTTATGGCAAGATGTTTCCAATTATGTCAGGATTTTTCTGTTTGAAAATCTTTTGATGTAAGATGGCATCTAAAAGTCATTTGTTTTCATTACAGTGTTTATACACTAGTTATATGTTACAGTATAAATTTTCATTGGTTACAGAATAATTTTGCCAAGTGTTTTAAGATTTTATTTCAACTTGAAAAAACACTTAACATAGAGCACATTGTTATATCTTCTTTAATCATTTGATGAAAGATATGTTGTAACGAATCTCGATTCTTCCCCAAAGTGCGGCCCAAAAAGGTTTCAAAGATGATTCTACCGCAAAAATATCATGTTTTAGAGGATCTTAAATCAGAAGAAACACTAGTTCAAATTGACACTAAAAATTATTTGATTTTTATCGGAGTTATTTTCAAATAAGACTAGCTTACTCTAAACAGAATATTACCTACAATCAGTTTAGAGAGACTTTAAGTGTTTTACTCTGATTTAGAAATTTTCCAAAGTACAGGGTGATCAATGATGATGACAAATATAGACGATCAGATTTTTTGTGGGAATCTTTATAATCTAAATGATGCTGTACTTGTGGGGATTGAGGAGGGGGACAAAACCTTTTTTGGGGGTTTTATTCTAAATGATGCTGTACTTGTGGGGATTGAGGAGGGGGATAAAACCTTTTTTGGGTGTTTTATTCTAAATGATGCTGTACTTGTGGGGAATGAGGAGGGGGATAAAACCTTTTTTGGGTGTTTTATTCTAAATGATGCTGTACTTGTGGGGATTGAGGAGGAGTTAAAACCTTTTTTGGGGGTTTCATTCTAAATGATGCTGTACTTGTGGGGATTGAGGAGGAGTTGAAACCTTTTTTGGGGGTTTCATTCTAAATGATGCTGTACTTGTGGGGATTGAGGAGGAGTTAAAACCTTTTTTGGGGGTTTCATTCTAAATGATGCTGTACTTGTGGGGATTGAGGAGGAGTTGAAACCTTTTTTGGGGGTTTCATTCTAAATGATGCTGTACTTGTGGGGATTGAGGAGGAGTTAAAACCTTTTTTGGGGGTTTCATTCTAAATGATGCTGTAGTAGTTGGGATTGAGGAGGGGATAAAACCTTTTTTGGGTGTTTTATTCTAAATGATGCTGTACTTGTGGGGATTGAGGAGGAGTTAAAACCTTTTTTGGGGGTTTTATTCTAAATGATGCTGTAGTAGTTGGGATTGGGGAGGAGTCAGACCTGTGTGAGGTTTTCTTTTCCAAATGATGCTTTAGCGTAGGGGCTGTGGAGAGGTCAGACCTTTTTGGGGTTTTGTATTCAAAATGACTCTGTCGTTATGGGGATAGAGGAATTGGAATCGGTCTTGAAAAATGATAATTTTGTTATTACTGTAACCAAGTGACTTTGAACGGCTAACACAGGGCTACCTGTGTCTAATGTAAAAGTAGTCGAGTGTAATTGATGAGTGTACAGGTCACTTGGTCTAATTGGTACTAAATGGTTTGAAACTGTCTACTTCCTGCAGAGAAAATGATTTTAAGACATGACAAACAACTTTATAGGGCACAAAGTGTCCCTTACAGGACCACCAGGGACTATAGGGCCACAGGAACCGGCTGTAAGTACCACTCTAGTGTTGTTGGAGAAATGTTATAACCAGGCTGCTTGTAAATCAAGGTCTTGTGTACCTGGGTTCAGGTAGATTATCTCGTCAACAGGTAACACTTTATCATCATAGGTATGTGATAAATAAAGAACAGGTAAATTCTGATCAAACAGGCAGGAAAATGTCAGCTTTAGAGGAACATGGAGTGGGTTTTATGTGACCTTAGAACTTTGCTGAGTGAATTGAACATATCAAGTAGTCAAATACATATCAACTAGTCAAATTAATCCCAATGTTCAAACATGAATGGTGATAAAACGCATAGAAGCTCCTGAGTAATTAGTGTTTGATATTACATATGATGTGACCGAGGAGATCGATGATCAGTTAGCATTTTGTTTTTCGGTCTGTCTTTTTATCTGCACACAACTTTGACTCATATCTTTTCAGTACGAGATATCACATTCATATTTGGCATGTATAATCCCTGAAGATAAGACATATCATTTGATTTCAGATTTGATGATCCTGACCTTTCACCCTGACCTTTCATTAGTTTTATGGTTTCCATTGAATAATTAAGATTTTTTAATATTTGAACCAATTTTTGTGTATTGCTTTGTATCAACAAGAACTTGGATGATATTGATATTGGTCAGAATCCATCACCATTTGCCAGAGTGACAAGACTTCGAAAATATCAAAATATTGAACCAATTCTTATTGCTTTATATTAGTGAGATTTTAGATGAGTTTGATGTTGGTGTAGATCTTTCAATATTTACCAAAGCTACAGGACTTTGTTTCCTGTAACTGTAATTTTTTTCATTAAGATTAGAATCAGATTTGGTATGTTGTTTTGAATCAAGAAGATCTCATATGAGTTCCATATTGGTAAAAATTGATCAACATTTGCCAGAGCTTCATGACTTAAGAAAAAGGGAGACAACTGTTACTGTATATCTAGGGAGATAACTGTTTGTCTAGGGAGATAGTATATCAGGAAATTATTTTGTACGTCCAAAAGAAAAATTCATATTTTGGAAGACAAGTGTATGTCAAGGGAGATAACTGTATGTCAAGGGAGATAACTGTATGTCTAGGGAGACAGCTGTATATCTTTGGAGATAATGGTATGTGTGTAAAAAGAACTGTATGTCTAGGGAGATAACTGAATATCAAGGAAGACAACTGTATGTCTAGGGAGACAGCCATATATCTTTGGAGATAATGGTATGTCTATGAAAAGAACTGTATGTCAAGGGAGATAACTGTATATCTAGTGAGACAGCTGTATATCTTTGGAGATAATGGTATGTCTGTGAAAAGAACTGTATGTCTAGGGAGATAACTGAATGTCAGGGGAGACAACTGTATGTCTAGGGAGACAGCTATATATCTTTGGAGATAATGGTATGTCTATGAAAAGAACTGTATGTCAAGGGAGATAACTGTATATCTAGTGAGACAGCTGTATATCTTTGGAGATAATGGTATGTCTGTGAAAAGAACTGTATGTCTAGGGAGATAACTGTATGTATATAGAGACAACTGCGTGTCTAGGGACATTAATTTTATGTCAAGGGAGATTGACTCTTTGGCGAGGGATATAACTGACTTTCCTGGGAAATAATTTTGTTTAGGGAGATAAAGTTTCTAGAGACAATAGTGATTTTAAAGTATAAAGTTTCTGTTAGACAAAAGTGATATTAAAGCAAAGAGTTTCTGTTAGACAAAAGTGATATTAAAGCAAAAAAGTTTCTGTGAGACAATAGTGATATTAAAGCAAAAAAGTTTCTGTGAGACGAGAGTGATATTTGATATCTTTAAACCTGCTCAGATGAAATATACCTGTAAAATGTTCTCTGTTAAAATGTTTACTGTGTATACACTATTATTGAGTTTTTGCAAATTACCACATCCACATGGATAACTTGGAATTTAAATGTACAAATTAAATTTCTATACCTCTCAAATGTTGTTTACTTTACACTTACATTTTAAAGAATAAATCCAATTCTATATACTAACCTTTTTGAGTGCAGATCAGTTTAAAATTCATAAATTTTTGTATTCCTTACAGGTCAATATTTTTGTAGTAGCAATTCCTAAATATATCTCTACCTGAATTTGTCATTGTATTTAAAATTTTTATGACATATTAAAGACATTTAGTGTTCAGTGTATTTGAAAAAGAAAAAAAAAAAACAGTCATGCTTCAATAACACAGGTTTAATTTTGGAAATGCGCAATGATTTTCAATCTTTAACGGATATGAGTATAGTCTATATTTCATTGATCTGATTGATTTCAGAGTTTTGTAATATTTTAATCAATATAATTAGCAAAGCTATTAAGAATACAAAATTAATTTTCATTGATGGTTAAAGGGACTGTACTTCATACAACTGTGTCATTACACTGACTTGACCTACTTCCAGGTATTTCTATTAAGTTTTTATTTGAAATTTGACCTGTTCAGATTTTGTTAATATGCTCATATTATAATGTAAGACTGGAATAAATAAACACTAAATCTCCTCACAATGGGTGGTTGTAAGGGAAGAAAAGTTGTGCTTTTCATGACCATCCATCTAGATCTATGATAAATCCACAAGACATCCACACATTGTTAGAGGTTGACAAAGAATATTTTACTTTTTCTATTAAATCTAAAAGGTGTGGTATACCTTACCTGTAGGTAATATCATACCTGGTCACCTTGCTTGGCTTTTTGTGTTCAAACAAATGCATAGCTCCATAGCAGAAAACCCATATATTTTGATTTGAAAAAATCTATTGAATATTCATTTCTTCCTTCCTGTACAAAAGAATTCATGGTAAGGGAGATATGTTTATCTCTAACAGAAAGGACAGTGTGTATCTGTTGTGTAGGTAGCAGAAACAAGAGCTGAGGAATTTTCAGAAAGACTTGTATAGAAATTGGATACTTTGAAGGACACCAGAAACATGCTAGACTTTGAGTAGACAAAACCTGTAATGAATCATACACATTAATGATCTACAAAGGCATAATAAACATAGCAAAGACTATGGAGAAGACACCTGCAAATCTATAATGCTCGTTAGTACAGGTACAAGGTACATGTTAATTGCTTCTCAAGTTTCCATCCCTAGATCTACTTAATGGAAGTTGTCAGTTTTTAAATAATATATATGTTTAGGTTAAATTTCACTCTTTATCTAACCTGACATGTTTCTAGCTGTAAACAGGTTCTTTGCATCTTTACAATACACTTGTTTCAATTCAAGGGGTGGGGTGTTAAGGTAGTTAGATACATGGTTCTCATGTGACAACAGGTTGTATTGTCTATCTAATATCCCATATTGTCTAAGTGATGTCTCAAACTGATCATGTGATATCTCATATTGTCTGTGTGATGTCTCAAATTGATCATGTGATATCCCATATTGTCTGTGTGATGTCTCAAATTGATCATGTGATATCCCATATTGTCTGTGTGATGTCTCAAATTGATCATGTGCTATCTCATATTGTCTGTGTGATATCTCAAATTGATCATGTGATATCTCATATTGTCTGTGTGATGTCTCAAATTGATCATGTGATATCTCATATTGTCTGTGTGATGTCTCAAATTGATCATGTGATATCTCATATTGTCTGTGTGATGTCTCAAATTGATCATGTGATATCTCATATTGTCTGTGTGATGTCTCAAATTGATCATGTGAGATCCCATATTGTCTGTGTGATGTCTCAAATTGATCATGTGATATCTCATATTGTCTGTGTGATGTCTCAAATTGATCATGTGATATCTCATATTGTCTGTGTGATGTCTAAAATTGATCATGTGATATCTCATATTGTCTATGTGATGTCTCAAATTGATCATGTGATATCTCATATTGTCTGTGTGATGTCTCAAATTGATCATGTGATATCTCATATTGTCTGTGTGATGTCTCAAATTGATCATGTGCTATCTCATATTGTCTGTGTGATGTCTCAAATTGATCATGTGATATCTCATATTATCTGTGTGATGTCTCAAATTGATCATGTGATATCTCATATTATCTGTGTGATGTCTCAAATTGATCATGTGATATCCCTTATTGTCTGTTTTGTCTGATATCTCATATTAACTGTGATATCACCTATCTTCTGTGCTATCACATATTGTCTGTGTGATATCCTTTATAGTCTGTATGATATTTCATGTTTTCTCTGATATCACGTATCTCCTGTGCTATCTCATATTGTTTTTGATAAAAATTGTCTATACTATTTTTATTGTGTATGATTATATTACCTTTGTATGGTATGTGACACACTTCTTTAATGCTGTCAGTTTGACACATCATATTGCCATTATCTGAATTAGCTTACTCTCCATTTATCATTATATCGCTGGCTCAAATTTTTATCTGGAATAATTACATTTAATTATTTTATTTTTATTTTTCTCTTTGAAAAAACTGCTTAGCAATGAAAAACGTCTGCGCTTGACAGCACACAAAGGACAATGAATGATTTTTTTAAAAGCCACTTTAGTCATTTATACTGCCTCGTTCACGTCAATCATTTGTCTGGGAAAGACCCTACATATTTTCATAGGAATACCAAACATGCTTCATTTTATTTATATTAAACACATTGCTTGAGGGTTTTGTCTTTTTTTTGGAAAATCTAAATTGCTTTTCTGAATCAATGCTTTTGTGCAGATGGACTTTAAAATTGAGTCTGATTGAGTTCACTCTAGCAGTGATGCATCTGTGAAAAACGCTAATTTATTTTTTCAAAATTTTGATCTGATGAAAATGTGTTTTTCTGAAATAGACTATACTCAGGTAAAAAAATTGCGGCACATTCAGGTGTAATAGAGGAGGTTGTCGTTTACAACAATAACTGGGTGGCTTGTCATATAAGCCGAGGGTCTTGGTATTAGTCAAGGTTAGACTAGAGTTCATGCCACTGTGTTTTAGTTTCTGATACGAAATCAGTGCGACATTCCTGACAGTGTTACGGGGTTGGGATGTCAGATCTCGTGAACAACCATATACATTGTTTTACATTTCAATGTTGATGTAATTCTGCATTTTTCTGGAAAAGATTTCTTCAGGTGTTTATATTTACCTAATGAGATTAGAATTTTCACCTGACATTTCTGTTGTTGTTGACTGTTTACCTGGAGGGATAGTGTGTCGATCCTCTTTATCAGGAGAGAGGTTTAAAGGTAAGTTATTAGCACCTGAACAATAGACAGCATTGATTACAATTGGTTACCTTTGATAACACAGGTAAAAGAGAAAAGTAGGGGAAAAGTGCTAAAAGTAACACTTGGACAGAAATGTCTGGAAAATCAATAAAAACAACTTCATGTAGGTAACACTTCCACAGACTTTGTTTCAGTGTTTGGTTTTCCACTGTTTTCTCAACCAAACATTTACAAACTTTATGGAAAACACATGGAATTCACAAAATTACAGGTAACATTAATTGAATATTTGATATTTGTTTTTCTTTTTTAGAATGTTTGTCAGACAAAATAGGACCAGCTTTGTATCATATTATCATGTCTGCTTGTTGTTTCATTGGTAGCCGTTTGTTATTTGATAAGAGTATTATAAACACAAGACAACTTTCTTCTATCTAACCGAGAAAAAGGACATGTTTGATATTTGGATTTACTAATATCAGATATATCAGATGAAATATCAGTAAGACAGTTTTAGATCTACATAACTAGGGTGTTAGATTTTGTTTTCTGGAAACATGAGGATACTTTCTTTGTAGTTACTGATATCACTTCTCCTAGCCTCACTATGGTGTGTCTAATTTACATACTGTACCGTAATATATTTCTAGATTGATTGAAATGTACTTAACACACCAGTTGAAAGGTAAAAAGAATTCCACCCAAATATATCTTTGTTATGAATGTATTAAATGTCAATTACTGGTGCAGATTTCTCGTCAGATCATAATTACCGTTCTTAATCTTTATTCACCATCTAACTTGTCCCAACTTTTAAGAGCATCTGTACACAAGAACTTGTGATTTTAAAATACCAAACAAACTTTATCACTAAGTAACGTACCTGTAATTTAAAGATTGAAGTCTGCCAAAAAAATCCATTATTTTTTTACCCCTCGACATTACACTGATTAAATTCTTGTCAAACACTGTCATCCGTTTAGAATCAGTGATGAATTACTTGTCAGTGGGATTGAAATATTTCTTGATACGGTCGTCTTCTGATTGTCTCATATCTAATTATACCTTTAATTATGATAAATAATTGTCAACTTCTGGTATTCCCATATCTTGTCGTGATACAATGTTAATGAACAGGGAACACATATTCCTGTTGAGTGCTCTGACCAGGAATCAAACCCGGGTCTCCGGTGTTATAATCCACAGTTCTACCAACTGAGCCAAATAAACATGTTCCATCAACAGAGTGACTACTTCACTGAACAACATATGGGAGGCCCGTTGCTTCCACATCAATTAGTGTAAAATTGGATTTAACATATTGTATAAGCCACATTGACTGGCTCTTTATACGTATAATATGTCTCCACTTCTTAAAGTGTCTAGAATCTTGTTGGATAGTGTTACACACTACACACTCATCTTTGGCTAAGGGGAATGAGGTTGGATTCCCTGATGGGACACGAAAAGGTACAAGGTCTCATGGGTTGTCAGCATTTCATAAGTTTTGTAAAGCAAGTAATGTTTTAATTTCACCGGACATACAAAGCAGTTTGCTGCCATCATGTCTTTAAGGTATTGATACATATGTTGATAAAATATTACAGATGACCAGCAGATATTGTAGACTTAATTCTGATGTTTGTTCCCATGGCTGTTTCTCTAGATATAATACCTTGGGTCTAGTATATATTAAGAACTGTATTTAAGTTACATTGTTAATGAGAAATCGTGACTTGGATAGGCTTACATAAGGTCAGATGGGATATGTATATTAATATATATATACACCCATAGGTCAGCCAATCTGTGTCTGGTCAGTCTGTGTTCCAGGTGTTCTACCTGGATAAACATAATTAATCACATATAAACACAGTGGTCTGCCTGGATTAATGATATACAGCAGGTGATTACTCTGTCTCACATGGAGCTTTGATACCTTGGGCCTTAATGAACAGGTGGTTATGTTTAAGCTTTTGATTACAAGGTTAATGTCGTAACCTTGGCAAGGCCAGATCATGGCCACATCTTGTACTGAAACTGAACACAACTAAAACACATAATGGGTCTCATCTTGCTATAGAAATATCAAATGGATATATGTTAATTAGGTATATGATATATTGATTATTAGAAGGCAGATAACAGTGGGAGAGCTAGCACATTCATCACGAAAAACTAAGGGCATACTTTCAAACTTTGACTGCATGAGATTTTTAATTCAAAATCTTTGTGAAAGGAATTGAGTCCTAATTTCTAAACTATCTTGATGACTTCAAGTTTTTCTTAGCTATCATGAGAAGAGAAAAAACATATGTAGAATATACAAATTAAAAGAATTCAAAAATCAATATTCAGTATTAAGCTGTCACAGAATGTGTAACTGTGTATCTTATACACCATTAACAGTAGCTACAACATTACCGTTCCGTTAAAACCTGAGACTTGAACACTTCAAAATACAAGTGAAATTTCTATCTATTCTTAAAGATTTTGTTGTTATTTCTGTAGAAAATCAATTTGAATTTGTTTCTTTGTACGAGTGTTTATCTGTGTGGCAGTATATTTTAGGCTGTACAAACACTGTCAGTTTGCTTTGAGTCATCTAAGAGTCATTCTACCAAACACAAAGACGTTAAAATATTTCACAGATAAGGTTATCTGTCAGACAAAGAGCCAATATACCTAGTCTAAATAAACGTGTGCTGTACTATTTAAGATTTCACAGTACTATGAGTGTTGATTGTTTTCCTATAATTTACAGTATAGTAATGAATGCTTCCTATAAGTGTAAATTTACAGTGTATTATATTAATGAGTTACCTGTATTAATTACCCTGTGATACCGTCACAGGTCTTCAGACACTTTGCCAGCTATTGCCTTTATCAAATATAAATAATTCATCTTCTCATAGTAGTATAGTGTATGAGTGATTATAGCTTGTTTCAAAAATGTCTCAGGTGAGACTGACAGCTGATCAAGAAACTTTTGTTAAAAAATACATAAATATTTCAAAATGTCTTAAAACATAAAATGACAGATATTTAAGGAAATTTCTAAAAGAAAACTGAACAAGTTGTCTCCCCTTGATTTTATGATTTAGTTTCAACTGTTATCAGACCTATAAATACCAAAAATTGTAAGTCATTATAGTAACTTACACTGACATGGTAATAGTAATAAATCCTTCCTGCAATCTCATAGGGGATTAATGGCTAATTTGTAGATATTTCAACACAGTCGTAATACCCTGAACTTAATGAGTTGTCTCCCTTGGATTTGTTGTCATTTTAAAGTCCACTGTTACGAGAAACACACATATATATATACATATAATACATTTGTCACATGACTATTTGCTGGTAAAAACATATATAACTATATATAGCATCATTCGTACATATGCAGGCATATCTGCTATTTCATGCTTTTCATGGACCAAGAACATCAATTCTATTATGAAACGTTGAATCAACAAGAACTTGTTATGTCAGATTTTATTTTCATTTTCTTGACAGAATAACTCACAAGAAAATTAACTACCTGCTGTCAAACACAGTACCTGACATTGTCTTTGTTACATCTCCCTAGGCCTGTTACACTGTTATTCTGGCCCTGTCTGGCGATTCACATGTACAACATGGACAGCTGACATGCTTCCTGACCTTTAAACCCAGCAATTAAAGAATTGTTAGCTTGATAGGAGAAAGATTAACTGTATAACAACACAAAATATAGTGAATTCCACTGCCAAGAACTTAGTGATGTAACTAACAAAATACTTTTCATTATATAGCTTAATTGTATCGATTTTAGTCTTGGAAGAAAGGGAGATAATGCATGGTTACAGCAGAATATTTACATCTTGGCATATACCATAAAACTGCCAAGCTTTATAAATACAAGGCCATCCTTCATTTACAAGTAACATCAATACTAAAACACATGTTTTCTTGTGAAAAACTCTTCGAACGGTTCATTATGAATATTTACACTGCTCATACTGAGGGGAAAATATAATTTCTCAAAATATTTTGCTTTCTTAATTTTTTCCAGAATGTTCACAGAGAATTAGAGGAGAAATTTTTCAAGGGTTTTAAGAATCCATCCGATGATTATAAGTGAATTATTATTCTGCATTTTTTCATACTTGAGATTGTAGTTTTCTTTATCTAAATGGTGATATAACTAGTTGGTTTAAACTTACACACTAGTTTGTACAAAAGAACTTTTATATGGAAATCTGTAAGAAAATGTCACAACTTATGATAAGATTGCATTTGTTTGACCTAAAGCAGATTGTAGCATTACAGTATCTCAACAAACTAGGAATTACCTGTAATTTAATCCTCAAATCACCTGCCCTGTTTTTCATAGAGTCCAAAAGTCACTAGATAAAATTATAGTTGAATTAAAGTGAAGGATTTATGTTTAAATGTCATTAAAAAGATTATAATGATTTAAAAAGATTAAAACTGTACCCTGATATTTAAATCACAACTTGTTAATGTTGGATCTTGAAACTTTAATCTAAAACAGTCTCGGTACAGAAATTTTAAGTCTCCTCTCAAATGTCACAGAATTAGATTTTTCTCAAACTTCACAGGTGCATTCCAGTTTTTGGTAGGGAAAAGATTAAAATCTGTACTTTCTCTAGATATGGAAAAGACAGCTGACATGTGCGATGACGCTACTCACAATGGGGTAGTGTCGTCATTTATGTTGTGTAATCATGTCGCAAAATGTCATCAATTTCAATTCACATTTCACAGAACATCGAAAATGGCACAACGAAAACGTTTCGAGAAATATAATCAGACCTGGGTCTGCTCTCAACCCTGGTGTAAGAATTTGGCTGACCAGTACTTGGCAAGCCTTCTGCTGACCAGCCAAGCTCTGTTTCCGGGGTTGAGATATCCATCTCTATGGAACCGACCTATGATGGATTCTATAAACCTTAAAAATGTTTTTTCTGTATTGTATTATGTGTTCATGAATGTTAAATGGTAGCTGTCTTCTAACACCTTTCTATTGTCTAGTTCTCGCTTTTGATCATACCACCGTACATCATCTTAAAATCAATGTGAGTTGGGTGCTCTGATTTAGATATTTACAGTCTCTATATTTGATATCTGTCATTGATGCCTTGATAATGTATGCCTATTGATACAATACTAGCCAGGTTTCTCACTAAGAAATGTGACATTGTGTGAAATTATTACACTCACTCACAATAAATCTCAGGTATTTTACAGATAAGTTAGTACCCATAAAACTATATTGGAAAGAATCAAATCCGTAAACCTTCACAACTCGTTGAACATTAGGTGTTGGGCAAGGTTAGTTTTGTATACTTTACAAGGACTGAAGAGGTTCAGTATAGAAATTATTATAAACATTATTAAACAATTTTTTTATATCGTTGTTTGAAGTCTGTTTTAAATTGTACTCAGAGTTGATAATGAATTGTATTGATCAAGCTGCCAGACATCACAGCTCTGTCAACATTTGTTCATGTCTGAATTTAGATTTATCACGATGATGCATGGAAACTAGTTCTTATTTACGTGTTTGTAGTTTGTTCATCTTTATTTATGTACACATCGTCACAAAAGAATAAACAAAATCCTCTTTCCTAATTGGATGGGTATGTATTCAAGTCAGGTTTGCATGGAAACTTTTTTATCTGACAAATAACTAACCAGTTTGAAGGTTGTGAAATGATACCATGTAGGGGCCATGATAGGTCAGTCAATTAGAATGATGACTTGTGAACATCCGACGGAGATCCGAGGTTCGTGGTTCGAATTGTGTCTCTCAGGAAGCTTAAAAACAGGCCAGTCTGTGCTGATGTGGTTGTGTCCTGGGACAAGACACTTTACACTAATTGATGTGGACGACATGTGATGGGCCTTCCATATGTTGTTCAGTGAAGTAGCCACCAGGTACTACAAGGCGACCATGCCTTAGATAACCCTGGCTGTTTATGGGGTCGATATTTCCAACAAACAAACAGTAATACCATATGTTCGATAACACAGGTTACAAGACAATACAAGTTGTCAGATTACACAGGTCGTCAGAAAGTGCTGAAAGATTGTCGTATAACACAGGTTAAATATTCCATAATATTTTAAGTATTTTTTTATGTCTTGGACAGGTTATATGCTGATATTGACAGTATAAACAGAAGAGTATTTACAGAAGCATGCTTTAATAACCTAATTTTAAAACATAGCACAGCCACTGAAGTTGATTAGAATGGGACCAGGTTAATCAATATGTGTGTTTTATAACATAACTGAGAATGTGTCCTTCCTAATACTTTTAATGTGTGGTATATTGCAGCTGCTAGTCCTGTGATAGTTAAACATAGGTCTGCGTTATGTATGGGTATGATTATAAAACACAGGCCTGTCTTCTATATACAGCCAGAGTGGCGTGTCCCAAGTTCTTAACATGTGAAGCGTAGTCTCCTTCACTTGGTGTGTGTGTAATATACATGTACAGAACAGGTGGCTCTCCCTTCATAAATAGGATTTGTACCACTCTACTCAGTCCTGACACTGGACAACAGCAGTGACACATATTTAGACTTTTTTCATGCCTAAAGTCTGTGTAAAATTTCCACCAGGAATCCATCAGGATCACTCTGGTAAGTGTACATACTATTTAATGGTAGGCATGCCGAGGCTGCTGGCCTCAAGTTTGTTTACTAACATTCTGGGTTCGTGTACTACAACTGTTTGGTATCACTCAGAACACCAAGTCTATTCCCTGACCTTTAAAATCTCATAATTATCTCAACACTCGTGTTTGAAACGACAAAAACGGATGAACTTATATGTTTAGTTGATTAAGTTGTACACAGCAGGAGGGTTTCTGGCAGGTTTTCAACGTGTTGTTGTACCAGTCTATGTAATTATTTTACATATAACTTCAGATTTTTAAAAGTTCCTGAAATTAATTGTATAATATGTTTCAGTTTTCCTTCCTTCCCCTGCCCTTCCCCCATTCTCGTAAAATATCCTACCCTACCCCTCTTCAAACATCCTACATCCCATCTTCTCTGCACATCTCCTCTGTCCCTCCCCTCCTCTTCCTTTTCTTTCCTTCCCTCACTATTAATTGGTACCTTACACTACCTAATTGGACACAGTACTTTACACTACTTAATTGGAACAGTACTTTACACTACTGTATGGGTTGTCATCAACATTTGACAATTGTAATACTGAATTGGTCCCCATCATTTCCTATCAGTTGATCCTATTTAATTGGACTCCATTTCCATTCTGTCCCTGTGTTTCTTTTCCCTGGAAACTCTTCCCTTCAGTCCTCTTACATTCCCTTCCCATTCCCTTTCTGATTCCTGACTTTCTGTAGTCCTGTCTATCATCTTTTCATCTATCCAACCCTGTAACTTCACCTTCTTTCTTCTGAAATCTTCCATCAAAATCAAATCTTGATTCCTTCCCTGCCCCCACCCCTCTCCCTTCCTTCCCGACCTCTTCCTCCCCCTCTTTCCCATAGAAATTGTAGGTCATTAGAAACTCATTGTTTCTGACAGCTAAAGATAAAATTTTTTACTTGGTAGCCTGAGATGTGGTACTGTTAATATGTTTCCTCACTCTGCTTCATACAAACCTGACCCAAGCATGTGATACAGCTTAGAGAGCTGGGAATATAGTGCCCCCCAAAACCAAACAATGTGTGAAAATCAGTAATTAAAAAAAGAAGTAAACATTCTGTAATTAAAGCAGTTTCACAACACTTAACAGGTTAACATTTTTGAAAGTCTGAAATTTGACATTTGAGAATTGTAAACATGTGACTATGTATAGGAGTTATTTGTTACACAAAGTCAGTAGGGGAACCACTTCACTGTTGGCTGAGGAGGAGCAAGGCATTCTGTGTAGGTAGTCTTACTTGTGTATAATTCTAATTTTTATATCTACAAGGTAAGTCTCATATTATACAGTAGTATACAGGATAATTACTCCTCATATAACGTGTATTTTTCTTAATTAGGAAAATTCCTCCCATTTCTTCTACAACTCGGTTTGGCTGTCTTTATGTTGGAAGACATTTTATATTTTACACTGATATGATATCTATTAGCATGGACTTAAGTAAAGGTGTAACATATACTAAGCACTTGATAAGGTAGGGTTGTTTGTTCACTTGGTTTTTCCCCCTGTAAACAGAGCCATTTTGAGGCAGGGGTCTCTATGTAGTAGGTGTTAGCTACCTCACTGAATAACATACAGGAGGCCCATCACATGTCATCCTGAGCAATTAGGGTAAAGTGCCCTGTCCATGGACACAACCACTTCAGCACTGACTAGGCCTTTTCATTGCTTTCTGACCGACAAAAACAGCCATGGGTAGTGAACTTTTGAACCACACACTTCCAATATTATTTTGAGGTTATGTCAGTTTCAGAATGATTTCTAATCTGTGTTTTGATATAATTTTTCTCAAATAGTGCTGATTACAAATGTACTTTTAGATGCAACTGCGGATTGATATGACTGACATTTCTGTGTATATGTAAGTCCGTGTGACTATGATATTTACAGATGCATGCCACTGTAACCTAGATTGTAAATATAGGTCATTATGACCTACATAAAGTTATGAATTTCGGTTATTGACTATAGATGTAGTTGTTTATACCTATACTGATGCCAAACCTGTTTTAAATGTCATCTTTATATTAAAGCGTAAATGTTTATAAAGGCCACTGGTTTTGATTCCAAATTCTCATTTGAACCTATATATAAAGGCTATTTTCTGTTAAGACAATTTCCCTTGATCCCTTGCGTGGTCATGTTAAATATGTGCGAAAATATACACCAGGGAATTTATTTGAAAAAGATTCAAAGATAAATTTTTTAAAGTGATTCAATAAATGGTTTTTTTAGAAAATACTAGGAGATAAATTTAGGTCATATAGGATGGAACCTTGCCTTGCTTGTAACGAATGTTAGCTGTTTTTTCTTGACTTTGTGTAACCTTGTAAATTGTTGTTTTGGTGAGATAAGGCTATGTCCAGGAATGTTACTGGGAGTAGGCCTTAGATCAAGTAATGAACTGTCAAGTTAGTGGACAAGCGAACCTGTTGACCCCAGGGTACAGTGTGTATTGGGCACTTAGGGATAGGCAACTGTCAGCTACATATATTGTTCTTTGTTGACTGCTGTTATATCAGAAATTGTGAATCTCTGTCATTGTTTATAGCATGATAATGACTAAGTCACAATACAGTTACACACTTTACAGGGATCGATGAACTGAGAGTTTCCCTTATTTTCATTTAAAACTCGTTCCCAGTATAACGTTATTGAGATTTAGAAAATTTGTTATCTCAGCTGTGGATTATCATATCATTTTAATCAATTATCATCACTCAAGTAAGAACAAGAAAAATCATGTTGTATATTTAAAAGATAAGTATGAACTGTGATCACAGATAACTAAACAATGTCTCACCTGCGAAGGTCATTCTTCTAGTTTCAAAATAAAATTATTTGGAACAGAAATTTCAATCTTATTGATTTCTGACCAGGTTTTTGATTTCCACCATAGTCTATTGTTTACATTGAATTAATTTTGGAAGATTATTACTGTGCTGTTGTTGTAATTTGAATATGAATGGATATTTATGATGATATTTTATATAATGTTGGGTTATATGTCTGATTTACTCCCTAACTAACACAGGTTTTATTTGATTTCTTTTATTGATGATACTAGAACTAATGTTAAACATGGAGCACCTGTTTTTACACACCTCATTTTCATTTTGAAATTACCTTTTTCACTTTTACTTAAATCTCTTTATGAAAAGCTTACACTGTTAAAAATTACTTGTTTATGTTCTATCTGCATCTTGTCAATATATTTCATCTACACCCTAAATCCTGTCAAATAATATTAATTGTTCAAAAAGTTTTTGAATTTTTATTTTGTGAAATTGATTGATAGAAAACAGTTCTGGAATTTTGTGGGTTAGAGATGAAACGAGATAGGAAATTAAATTGCAGGCCATGTGTTGCAAATGTTGATACAGAAATATCTCATTTTCATGGCAAATTGACTGAATATTAGTGGAAACGTAGACCATTGTCTATCGCGTGTGTGCAACGACGGCTGGTCGAGTCAGGGATCACAAGATCTGACTGATTTAGATTGGTATAGGAAGTTGTCACAGGTAAAAACGAAACACGAACAAAAGAAAAAAGGTATAATAAAGTGGCTTCAATCATGGTCCTTTTTATGTGTGGAAAAGAAAATAGTTTTGACATGACGTAGATGCTTAGATCTAAGCTGCTGTGCTTTCAGGTTTAATGAAGTGTCAGGCATTTCAAGGTTTAGTGTTTCTACCTTCAAGGTTAATTTGAATATTTGAATAAGTGGGATCAGGCAAATTATAACGAGGGACACAATAGATTTATTGTTAACTGGGCAGATGGTCAATTGTATTCCAACGGTCAGTTCGTCCAGAACTGTCGGGCACAAATTTAATCCATTTCTTCACAGTGGACACTAGAAATAAAACTATTGAGTTGTGAAAAAGTTCATATATCTGGATTGATGGAAAATGGAACCTTTGTACTGGCCCATGATACTGTGTGTTATTAATGTTAGCTATAACGGAAGCTACCAATCAGGTGTAACGGTATATTTGAGGTACGAATAGCTGTTCACCGTTAACTTTCTCTTTGTTGGAAATTACGACCAGAAGGATGTGGGATGTTTGTGATAAAGTAAGTTGTTTACAGTTAATTTATTGATATTCTGCATCCAAACACAACCCTTATGTTTTGCTTGTACTATCAAAAAATAAAACCCACTACTTGCAGTCTACTAATTGAAATTCTCTCTTAATGTCGTTTGTGAGTGTATGTAATTATGATATTGTTGTGGAAAAGGGGTGGGGCAGTAGTTGAGGTTAGGTTGGGGGGAGGTGTAACACATACCATATTTATCCTTATATAAGTCTAGCTAGTCATATATATAGAAATATAGAAAGAAGCTTATTGCAGAACACATTTCTGTTGCAATAGATATGACTGGGCTTATCATGATGCAATGCTTTATTGAGCAAAATGATATCAAGTTTCTTCATATTTCATTGCTTACAGAAGGATGAGGTGATGGGATAGATATATTAGTACAGAATGTAATGTTGTAAACATGTTTCTGTTTTAATTTTGACTGTGAACATGCTTTTAACCTTTGTAAGACTCTTAAGGAATTACAGTTTTTATACAGAATTGTCCAGCTATATTCTCCTTAGTGATTATCTCCCCTTTATTTGAAACTCTGGAATCAGACTTAGCTGAAAAGATGAAAGAATCATCAAGCTTTATTCTTCTACATGCTTATCTCCCCTTTATTTGAAACTCTGGAATCAGACTAAGCTGAAAAGATGAAAGAATCATCAAGCTTTATTCTTCTACATGCTTATCTCCCCTTTATTTGAAACTCTGGAATCAGACTAAACTGAAAAGATGAATTATTCAGGGGTAAAAGTTTTCATGAAGAATCATCAAGCTTTATTCTTCTACATGCTTATCTCTTTGGATTGAAATTTTTAGTTGTATTTTGAACTTATAATCTTTTCTTCGTGGAGGCTGGTGTAAAAATTACACAGTTCAGCTCCAGTGTGGGTATTGGTATTTAATTAGTATGATAGACTGATTAATTGTAACAACCGTGACGTAGATCGAAAAAAATGTTGATGTCATCCTCCATTTTAGATACAAGTATAATGTCTCACATTTAAAATGACAAATATTTTAAGTATGTAGAAGGAAGTTTAGACTGTGATCATTACACATGTAGCGGTCAAGCTTTGGGACAGATGATGAAGGTATTTAGTGGTCAGTGATTGGACGGTATTAATGGTCAAGCTTTAGGGCATTTAGATTTGAGAGGATTTAAGGTATGATACAGGTTTTACTTTGATGTTTTGACAGTACAGCTCGAGGCAAGCTGAGTCAGTATCACCATTAACACGGAGCTGATTGCCTGACTGTGTATACTATATAACAAAGACACGTTCTTGAAATGGTGATTATTTGACAAAATGTACTAAGTCCAACTGATGGTTTTGTCACACATAGGTGTATGACAAACATCTAGATCTCTTCATGATAAACGTAGCTATACAGATATGTAAGTCCTCTGTTGACTACACAATGTATTTTTGCCTACCACCCCCACTCACCTGTATTTAGATACGTCCTGTACATATTCAACAATAAGCCCATGTCTGATAGTAAGAGTATCCACATCTATTTTAGTTTCACACAAAATCTATAAAATCTTGTATCAATTTCTTGGCATATATTTTTCAACTATTAAGCTATTGCCTAGTGGTAAGCCCATGCCTGGTAATAAGCCCATGCCTGGTGATAAGCCCACAGAATATAAAGCAATGCTATTTTGTTGTCTTATAGATCATGTATGAAAGACACACAGAGTGAATATCACCTTTTGATACTTATTTTATTGTCCTGTAATAAGCCCACTACCTGTACTCAGTAAGAGTAGTGGTAGCCATGAAGGCTAATTGAATAAGTACAGTAATAAGCCCGTTTCCATGCTTTAAGTTTGAGTTTACGTGTAAGCCTCCTTGGCTTATGTGAGGATAAATATGGTGATGATTTGGCTGGCTTCATTTGGAACGGGTGCAATATAGTGTGATAAAAATCGGTACTAAAGGACATCCAGTGATTGTTCAGTGTTCTCCCACAAAACATTAGATGTATCTACATACTCAGTAAAGATTCCAAACATCATGTGCCTGAAAACTTTCAAGATAATTTGTTAGCATTAATTCAGATATGCGGCATGATTTATTGGAAAAATGACCTTGTTTGGTAAGAAACCCACTTAAATCACTTTAACGTACAAGAAATGTCTATATTTTGTTTATCCTTCTGTGGTAAGCCTGCCCTCTACTGTGAGTCAGTGACTACTATATATATATTGTCCTCATATAAAGCCTTGTTATGATTAGTCAATAAGTCTACCTTCTACTGAGTCAATGAATATACTTTGTCTCCATGGGTTTATAGTCCTATGATAATTAAAATATGTCATGTTTAAAAAATAATTATCTTTATTTTAGACATTGTATACAAAGTGTTATTGAATAAATAAACCAGAGGCCCGGCGTTGAGCATCAATTGAAACAACTGAGCCCCTAAGTTTCTGTGCTAGGAATCGAACCATGCACCCTTGTTTTACTCTTTTATGTTGATCAGCTCAGTCAATGGTATTTTACTTGAGTGACACTGAAATTAAATCTCATTCATTCAAACCTTAATGTGTTATTCAGTTATTATATGTAGGTGTGGTTTGTATGCTCAAAAGATCGGAAGTACTGTGTAACCTGAGAATAACCCGTAAAGTAGTAATAGACTTGTCGCATACCTATATGAATTACAGTATCCCGCCTGTAACTTACTACTGACGTGGTTCATGTTCAGGGAAAGAGATGGATCTTTGTGACGTATTTTCTGAGGATTTTCGAGATCATCTTTAAATACTTCTAGATATATACATGTCAATTGATATCATTTTACGGCCAAAGATGACTTTGGATCTAAGTTCAGTGGACACACCTGACAAGGTAAGATAAATGATATGAAATATTCAACACCCTGGTGTTATGATAACATATAAAGTTTATTTGTCACTGTTGGATAGATTAGGTAAAGAAATACAGGGAAATACAATTCATGAATGTTTGTGATGTCAGACATGGGTATACCATGTTTGTTATAACAAATGGCATTTAGTCTTTGTTTGGATGGTCAAACTCTCAATTGTGAAGACAGTACTCCATGGTTTTACATCAGATTTTATCCATGGGAAGCGAGCAAACATGTCGATCAGATAACCTTTTAAAATCAGATAATCTTTATTCATCAAGATTGATAACAAAACATGTCCTGGTAGGAGAGTCGTTCCTTTCACCTGTTTGAACTGAAAACAATAAACTGTTTCACCTGTCCATTCAGAGAAGAATAAATGGTTTCGCCTGCCAAATTTGAAAACAATGAACAGAGGCCATCCAATTGATTAAACTTCCGTAACCAAAATTGAGCTGTATAGAAATGTTGAACAAATACAAAGCTGGTGTGGTAAGGTATTTGCTGACACAGCGCCTGATGCATTCTTCCAGAACAACTTAATGTGTCATTAATCGTAAATTTAAGTTGAATGGCATGATGGTATATCTTATTTATCTTTGAAGAATCCAAAGCCCCTATGCGGTATTTTTCTTACTTGAAGTTGGGGGTAGTCATATTACAGAACAATGAGCCAGGATGCCAATAAATAACTTCTAACTCAAATCAGGGGGGTGGGCTTATTAGAGGACAATTAGTCCAGGATACCAATACATAACTTCAAATTCAAAGACAGGGGTAGTCTTATTACAGGACATTGCACCCAGGATACCAATAAATAACTTCTTACTCAAAGTCAGGGGGTGGGCTTATTAGAGGACAATTAGTCCAGGATACCAATACATAACTTCAAATTCAAAGACAGGGGTAGTCTTATTACAAGACATTGCACCCAGGATACCAATAAATAACTTCTTACTCAAAGTCATAGGGTGGGCTTATGACAGGACAATAAATGTAAGGGAGCATTACATAGCTTCAAAATCAAAGTCGAGGAGTGGGCTTATTACAGGACAATAAAATAACATTAGGCTTATTACCAGGCTTATTGTTAGATAAATAAGGTATCTGCTGTAAGGACTATTTTCTTACTTCGGAAGTAACTTTGACGTAGGTGGAGAATACTGTTACATCACATTACCATCAGTGAACAAAGTTTTTAACTAAGTAAATATTTACACTACAGTCTTATGTTGATATTTGTTTTCTTGGTTAAAAATAGTCAGGATTTTGTCACTATCATGTATTTGGTCAATGTTTACTTGTCAAACAAGGTCAGTTATGATTACCATTCGTTTGTATTGTGAAGAAATTCACAGGCCATTAAGATCCACAGCTGAAAATTACATAAGGTGTTTTAGTGTAAAGTGGGCAGGACAATAATCAAAGGGTCGCTGATACATACTGGATAGATTCTAGAATAAACACACCAGGAATGACTGTCAGAGTGGTCAAGGGACTTTAGTAGCTCTCAACTGGACATTGAATGACCACATAAGTGGTGGCTGGAATAACTTAACCACCTTATTATAGTAACACTCAGTGTTAGTTTGGACTGGTAGAACAAACTGACCTGAGTATGGATTGACCATGTAAATGAGGGCTAGATGGAATCTCCTAACTACCTTATTTTAGCAACACTTGTCGATGGTAACTTAAGTCACATATCTGACCAGTACTAAGTGACCTTTAGGTGATCAGAGGAATGGATTGAGATTTTATCAGCTGTTGGTGGTCAAATATTGACCATTACTAATATATGTTATCACAGTACTGACAACATTTAATGTAACAAACAGTTCTCTCTGGCTAGGAGGAGGGGTGATCCAGATGCCGAGGTACTGTTTAGAAACACTTCAAAACTTTCTGAAATGTTGCCAAGTAACAGATGAAAATTGGGTTTATAATTTCAGACAGATGTAGAAGTGTATACCTGTTGTGAACAGTAATGTATCACCACACAGAACTACACTTCAACACCAACATGTATACAGTATACATCTTAGCTGAGTTGAAGCCATCCCTGTCGACTCTTAAAGCATAAAAATGAAAAAGAATATATTTGAGGAACATGCCATTCAAAATATAAAGAATAACCCCATTTAATCTGAGAAAGGGTTCCGTTTATGAGATACTCTATACAAAGCCTGTTTCTGCAGAATGATAAAAAGTGATTTTTTTCCTTCTTTTCCTCTCATTAATTGCTACAGTCCATATCAACTGATCCCCTTGAAATATTATTCCTTATATTAAGATCTTTTCTTAGTAAATTCAAATGTTCTATTTATCTTTTCAATTCCTTAACTGCTTTCAATCTGATTATAAAAGCTTAAAGAGCTAATTAAATAACATAATATATTTTATGATGTTACTTTTAAAAAAAATGTACATGTATTTGTTATCTGTAATGTGGTTTCCTACACAAGGGAGATAAATCTAACAGATTAGTTATTGTTTGGTGTGCTGCCAGGTAATTGAATACTTTTTTTTTTCTGTGATGTATCCTACCAACACTTTGTACTTTCATTTTCTAATTACTTTGCATTATCTATTGGTTATGCGGTGTACTGTGTGCCTCCATTAAGTATTGTTTGTATAATCTAGGATAGTTTATTTGTGAATGTTTTACATACATCGCACCTATTATCTAGTTAGGGTAACAGATCTCACCATGGAAGAGTATGAGTGTGAAGAAGACTGGGAGGGAAATTTGGTGGCAGACATTAACAGGATATGGATCCGTGCCAGAAATTTTTATATATAAATCATAAAAATAATTATATATATTATCAGATTACGGTCTTGAACAGGGGAAGATTTTGGAGAGATTTTATTAAAAGCACCACCTAACCCTGTTCTGTGTAAAAGTACCTCATACATTGGCCACAAAAATTTGTACTCTTCTGTAGGAAATGATTTTTATTGTTTAATTTCCTGTCAACATTTTTCTGATTTCTGAAGCATTTAAATCATTGGAATATTTTTAAAATGAGTGCTAAAGACATTTGATATTGGGGTGATTAGAATAATCTAGGGCATTTTATCCTAGGTAGCATTGTTGAGTAACTGTGCAATGAGTTTTTTTTCAAAGAAATATCTGGTTTAAGTTACAGATTTAAACATTCTTAAGCAGTTTAAAGGTTATTATCTCCATATTGATATTCAAATGTGTTTAGAATTTAAATTCAACACTCGTCCAATTATCTGATTAATTAAGGAACCCTAGCAGGTTGTATGGTGTTATGTTTAACTTAGTGAATGTATTTAATTGATTTAGAAAAATATGAAATCGGCTGTGGATTTTCAGTAAGATAATGAAGTTTGGACCGACTACTTACTTCAGACTTGTGGTGTCAAGTAAGTATTGGCATGCTGTTCTCTTACTGTATATATCAATCCTAAAATTAGACTTATAATTCAAAAGGTTAGAATTACAAGTCTCATTTTGGTATGTAATCATGATACAATGACGGATCCGACCTAAATCAACATTAGGTAAACAGTCTCAAATGATAGAGCAGACTGATGATAGCTAGAAGTATATTTATTCTATGGATTCCCACCTAGTCCAGTGTTAACAATTTAATCAGAAATTTCATTTAGTTTTACGGATTATGACTTTACTACTTTTCCAATTTTCTGCTACGTTGATTTCTGTTGGGACATTAAAATTTTATATGTGATGTAGATGTAATGATATTTATTCTGCGTAGTGTGACGACAGCTGCTTCACTAACGACAGATAAATTTTGAGGTTTTTGTTGATTATCAATGGTCTGATCAGTACGTATCTGTCTATTAGTGAACACACCAAGTATTTTAAAGTACTTGTTTGACAAAAAAAAAAAAATTACACAGGTAACAATAACAAATATGTAGTACTGCTGGGATGGTTTGAACCAACAACAGGTAACTGCATGTACAGTCAGGGGTTCCCTGTGGCTACACTTTGGATAAAAGATGAAGGGATTTTTTCCAACATGTTGTCACAATGACGGTAAGTTTTGTGCATCTATGTAACATGGCAGAAAATACTTGTCACCTTTCCTTTTTAAGGGTGAATGGATGTCATTAAGTGTTTATAATGTTATGTTAGTGTATGTCCACCATTGATCTTCAATATGTACAGGGGAACAAAGCCGTTCATGTCAGTTACAGGTATTCCTGATGTCCATAGATTAACATCAATGATGGGCCTCTGATCTGAGCTGCATATTATGATGCTAACTACTCATACTGGTTTGTGTCTCTCTGGAAACTGAAAAATGGATTCTCTGTGCTGATGTGGCTGTGTCCTTGGGCAAAATAGTTCACCCTTATTGCTCTGCACAGCATGTGATGGGCCTTCTCTATGTTGTTCAGTTAGATAACCACCAGCTACTACAAAGAGGCTCCCTCAGAATGATCCTGACTGTTAAACACAGGGTGATAAACCAATCATACATACAATACAGGCATTTCCTAGTGTTGTTTTGTTTCTTCTAATCTATCCTCAATGAATAAATATCCTATTTGGTCCTGATAGCTCAGCTACCATATCATCCTGGTTTTTACAATCCTGATTATTTTTGTCAAAAACATTTCTTAAAAATCTTCTTTTACTTTTAAAGTTTTCTTCAGCTTAGCTTCATGGTATTTTATGGGGAGCACAATCATATGCATTTAAGATTCAGCTCTTCAATATGTAAATGACGGCTCCATTAGGGCATATGGGGGACAAAACATATCTGCATATGTAAGGGTGACTGAAATTCTGAGGACAATCCATCTCTTGTATCCTGTGACCAGATTATAGAATTAAAATGTAACATTGATATTTGAATATTGAAGTAAGATGTTAGAATTGCAAGTTTTTATCATATGGATTTTATTTAAATGTTCTATCATTCTGATTGATAGGGCTATAATTTAGAAATCACCAGATAAAGGCATTCCAAAATAACTCTTCTGTTAAAAATACATCTCTTTGGAAAGCCTTAACGTTTGATCACATTTATATTGGAAATCATATCCTGCCCACCCTTTCAACAGATACATGTTGTGGCATATGTAATAGTCATTTCAAACATATTTGTTATCTCCCCTTATATTATCCTGATTATCTCCCTTTGTAAGTCAGATTTCTACCCAGTGATATCTGCCCTGTTGCCATTATCTCCCTTTACTTCAAGTTATTTCCTTTACTGTTTTTTATCATTATGATTCAAATTTTCTCAAATTGAACTTAATTTTTTGACATTATCTGTATCTGAAAGGACGCCTTTGTGGTACCTTGTTATCTGGACATTTAACAATGAATCACACAGTGACGTTTCATTGTAGATTGGACCACATGCATGGATTGTCACAAATGTCATACTTATTATTAACCCAATTAGAATCAGCCTAAGGGTAAATCTGTTTTGATGATAAAGTCTGTGGTCTACTGGAGTTGAAATAATTTCATAGATGACTTCAGGGTCATAGCTGATGACCCTGTGACAGTCTTGTATATCATATGGACCACCCATGCATTGGGAGACAATTGATCATATCAGCAAACTGATTGAGTTATATCTATAATCAATGGTAACATTGACATATCTGTTGACAACACCTGCAATCTTTGACAAGTTTGAAATAGTGAGTGTACTTCTCATTTGTGTTGGATGAGATGGTAAAGTTACTTGACCATCTGTTCAAGGTTCAAAGGTCAGGGGGGTTTGCCTTACCTGTTGATAAAAGTAGGGAAAGAGGGAAGGGTGAAGATTGTAGCTTTTAGAATCATGGAGGCCATTTTACCTGTTTTTAATAAGACATTACTAATTAGTTGTTGAGATATGTAACTACGCTAATTTGGTTTTCGATATTAGCTATCATTTTGTTATTTCAAAAAAGTATCGAGTTTCACCTGAAACACTCTGGAAGCAATCACATATGAATATGTATCAAATGGAGAAAAAGAGAATTACATCATTCCAAATTTATTGATCAAACTTACAGAATGCTATAGGGGTTATTTCACAATTTAAGTTCAAGATTGAAGTGAGGTCCAAATTTTCTTTATTTTTTTGAAACTGAGACACAATATATTCTATCTGTATTAGTGGTATGGTCTGCCATGTCACTTCTGACATCTTGTTACAACATAGATATATTGGTGAAGTATTTTGTACTTCTGTATAAGAACTCTACCTAGTTGACCACCTGTCCCACAGTTTTATCACACATCTCATTAGACCCTGATTACAAGTTCTCACAGTATAGGCCAATTTTACTCACTCACATCTCTCCCTCTGATAAATTGGTAATTAAATTACTTCTGTAGTCACCTAAAGGCTTTTCGTACTTTGGTTTGCAATTTTGGATAAAAACTAGCTTTTAAAAAAAAATCCAGACAGTTATCTTGTTTTTACAGAGCATACATCAGATTTTACTTTACCTACCAAAGTACTATATATATAGATGAGGTCACATGTTCTGAAAATGTCCTAGTATCCGGATTATGCATGTTGAGGTTTCTCCACTCTAAAGAATCCCAATAGTTGTAGGTTTATGTCAGTCTGTCAAATGTCAGATTACACAGGTTTAAACATTATCCTCTCTCCAAAGCCTCAGTAATTGTAAGTTTGTGCTAGTCTAAAATGTCATATTACACTGGTCTTAACATTCAACCCTCTTTACAGCCCTAGTAGGTTTTTGCCAGTTGGTGAAATATCTGATTACAGTATGTAGGTTTAAACTGTCTCCCCTCTTCAGAGCCCAAGTAGTTGTAAGATTTGCCAGTCTATTAAATTTCAGATTACACAGACTTATCAGACTTTCTCCCCTTACCAGAGCCCCAGTAGTCAGTCTGTGAAATGTCAGATTACACAGGTTAGGCTTTCTCTGTGGTGTATCTGTAGATATTTATCAGTCTGTAGCGGGAAGGTGCTACAACCTATACCTGACCAATTGTCTGCTATCTCAGGTAACCTACAACCAAAGATAATACACATTTCCTTCTGGCCTTTTATCAATTTTAGTATAAATAAACATATGCATAAAGTTTTAACTGGAAATACACAAGCTGCTACAAATCTCTTGACTTCTACCACTGTAATCAGACCAACACCACCCCTGGGATTCTGACCAGAGAGTACTGTTTAGGATATAACCTTTCGATATTAATTGTGAACCCAGGAAGGAGATAATTTAGTAATCATGGTATCTAGAAGTAATTGATGGCTGTTTTGTTTAACAACATGTGTGTGTTGGGGTTAATTCTTCAG
Organism: Ylistrum balloti; assembly: GCF_031769215.1. Lineage (NCBI taxonomy): Eukaryota > Metazoa > Mollusca > Bivalvia > Pectinida > Pectinidae > Ylistrum > Ylistrum balloti. The sequence goes on along the minus strand of NW_026782318.1, from coordinate 694,269 downwards.
GAGTTCAAGCATCATTTAAAATCTGGCATAAAATCAAAAATTTCTTCCTGGAGCCTAAAGCTATTTCATGGAAACTTGAAGGAAAGAGGACAAAATAGGATGTATGTGTGATCTGTTTTGTGGTTTATCAAGAATGTTTCAGAAAAATTATTTGCGATTAATCAGTGGAGTGAATCAAGTGATTGTTTCTGAAATAATGGACAACAGTTCAAGATTCAAAGTTTTTGTTCACAAGGTTTTATTGGTAAAAATTGGAAAAGTGTCAAAAGTGTTCGTTAGAAAAGTGCTTGATGGGATCTTGGTGGATGGACAAGTGTGTTTAACAGGGTTCAAATATATGGGACGTGTTCAATAAATTATGGTCTTAAAGGAATATATTGAAATTTGGAGTTGTAGGATTGAGGGTTTTGCAGGTGTTGGATGTAATCTTGTCATGACTGGTGTTTCGTGGAGAGAGAATCCAACTAGAAGGTTTGTTTTTGACAACAGAGTTAAATGAAATCTGATTCAGACAAGTGCTTGATGAAATTACATCAGAATCAAACAAGTGCTTGATGGAAAGATATCTGAGTCTGACAAGTGCTTGATGGAAAGATATCTGAATCTGACAAGTGCTTGATGGAAAGATATCTGTATTTGTTAAGTATTTAGTTTTAAGGGATTCTTCCTTTCTAAGGACAGGGGTTTTTTCTTCATGTTCTATAGCTGGAATTAAAAAAAATACTGATTATTGTTGGTACCAATTATATAGAATAGGCAAACGGATTCATATAAGTGAAAGTATAAATTGAAACCCATTTTAGTTGTAAAGAATTGGTTATGATGTACAAACACATTGATTGATTAACTCCTGTATAGCATTTATGTATTTTTTACGTCATTTGATACTTTGTATTTCCTGTAGACATAATCAATTCATGAATTTGTGAAATGTTTTATTTTAAGGGGAAAAAAACCGACTATATATTACCATAAATTTTATAAATGACACTCAATTATGCCTCCTCCTCCCCCACTACTGGTTACATTTGTATTGCTAGTATTTAGAATCAATACTTCATGATTTAGTATGTCATTGTTATATAGGATTCAGTTTTCAAACAATAATGATTTTCCTTTAATCTCACTGTAGGACCAATTTAGAGCAGGTAATTGGATACCTAAGGATACAAAAATACATTGATTACAAATTGAGATACACAGGTATGCCATACATTTATTGTTATGTAAGCTGTTACGCTACGACTACAGAAAGATAACTTCACTTAAAGATCTTATCTGTAAAGTGTTTACACCATCTCAATCAATACAGCATGTAGGTTATTTAGAGAATTGTTACTTGGTATTAATTGTCTCTAGTTCAGTATACAGTCTATTATATATGTACATCTAGTTTATTTGTACAGTGTAGTCCGCCTGCAAGGTAATGAAGACTAATAACGGCCGTGTGTAGATAATTAAAATACATAAGATATTTAGAATTACAGAACGTTTAAATTAAAATATTTACGTTAGAAATGTCAAGGATTCTGGGATATATGTATAGGATATTTGAGCAATGGAGGAATTGTATCTATATGACACTTTTGACTTTAATAGTATAGACTTATAAGTAAATTACAGACATTTTCTGGAGGACCTGTCAGTCAACTACAACAAATGAGATTATATGTAAGGATTCATGAGGCCAGAAACTGACACGAAGGTTTTACCACATTAAATGTTATTGAGAATGTAATCGTAGATACATAGTAACAAGCTGTTGGGTGTCGTAAGCATGTTGTCACTGTTACGGTGAGATAAAAGGGAGAATTGATAGATCAATATTTTCTGATTCCGAGACATTATAGAAACTGTTGGTTTCTTTCTTATTCAATACTGGATCATGTAGTGAACAAGTTCAATATTTCCATGTATTTGTGTTCAACAGCAGGAGAATGTATCATTACAGGGTAGAAATATCAATAACAGGTTATTGGTATCAGTTTTATTCTCAATAATGGCATATTGGTTTATATAAAATAAAAAAAGAATGTATTACGTTTAGAAAATTTCAAGGTTTTGCATGCTTTGATGTCAGGCAAGTATGTGCTATATTTACCTAGAATTCAGCCTGGTAGTTAAGCCACCTTTATCAACAGTCACAAACCTAAATGTTTAATGTCCATCCCCAGGCTTGGAGAAAGAAGTCTCATTACAGGGTTAAGATGGTGTCATTTAGAGGACAAAACTGCATGTGTTTGAAAAAAAATTAATTTTACATAGCCAATCATTGGCTTCTATTTGGACTATGATTTTGAACATCAAGCAGATTCTGTTCAATAGAGATCACAGTGAAGTTATGTCCCGTCAGGTACATATTTTTGACTGGGCATGTTTAGAGATATTTCCTTGGCTTGAGTTCAATAAGAAAAAGGTCAATGTCCATTAATTCAGTACTGGCCATTTAGTTCTATGGCTTTAGAGGTCAAGGGTCACATCCCTGTTGGACATGAAATCTGTGTGCAGTTATCCTTCCTCTGGCTTCCTGCTGGGGTCAAGTGGACCAAGACTAAACTAATGACCATCTTTATTGACCAGTCTGAGTCTATTTCAATTATCTGCTGATCAGCTGTTGTCTATCTGGGTAAAATCCCTTATGGTCATGAAGATCACTTCTAGGGATACTACTCACATTCTTGATAATGAGAAGAGCAGGAGAAAATAATAGATGTCTGGTTTCGGGTTAACTTCTTCTGTATCACCAATTAGGTCAAAGTTCAGGCAATATGAGAGGACAGCAGTATCCCACCTCAGATGAGAATGACTTTATCCCCACCTCTAGTGAGAGCCAGGCCTTATTCCTACCTCTGTTGAGACTTTCTCCTTCATTTCTGGTACGGAATCAGGGTCAGACTGTTTAATACCTGTGCTGTATAATACAATGGCTGCAGTTGACCAGGCAGCTTTGAACCATTTCTTCTTTGTTTTACTTATGGTATACTTCTGTGTGGTACAAGCATAAATGCTATGTATATGTCTGGTGACCTTTGGCCATCAGGTGGACTTCGCCTGATCACTGTCCTTGTCCAGTTTACCAGACCTTAATAGTTTCTAGGGTGCTAGATTGCATTACTGTTACTCTATAAAAGAAAGAATTGTGGAGTGCTGTATTTCACAGCAGAACACTTTTCCTAGCTTTTCTGGGGGAGGTTATTAAATCACACAAGTCCATAGACCAGGCAGAGATTTCACAGGATTATAGGACTCAAGTAGATTGAGTACATGCAGGTTTTGTCAAATGGGCAGGATGCCCGACTAACTTTGTTCCCAAGCTGTGTGTGATATAGGAGTTGTCACCCATGACCTCAGTGACCCCAGTGTCTTACATATATACATATACACATCAACTACTTTTATCAAGTTAAGTTTATTTTCTAGAAGCAGTAAAATTCTCACGCAATATTTATTTGTACATCATGGAAATTAGACGTGCTCTACAAAATAAATGAAAGTGATAAGGATACCACTGGGTCAGTTTCAATGTCCAATCTATTCCACTGGTCAAGGGGATGAAATAAAAGGAGAGACAGATTAAGAAATAACCAGATTATCTTGATTGGCTACTGAAGCTGACCAAGGGCAGATAACTCTTAGATAAGATGATATAAACCATATGTCTAGGGAAATATTTATAATATCTACAAGTGACGCCAAGGATACAAAATGTAAAACAAGAGGAATCTGTTTAAAGTTGATGTATTCTTTAGTGTGATGGTTGGTGAAATATAGAGGCTAGGATATTCTGGATCTCCAGTGACATGACCAGTGATATAACAGTCTGTATTAATTCAGATGAGAGATGGGGACAACAAAATGAAATATGTTGAGAAACTGTTGAGATCTGATCATCAATCTTTGGAGGTAGATGTTTAATATTACCGATATAGTTGAATGTGGATATGTTGGTGGTATACCCTGTGTTAATTATAAAAGGTAAGATTATAGGGGGAGCACCTGTTCTAGCTTTATTTACCTACAGGACAGGAGTTGATGTTGAAATGTTAGATTCTCTATTTCTGTACAGACTGCTGCTCCTGTTGTTGATACAACTCTCACCTATCTGATATTTGTTTGACTTTGTGAAATTTTGATACTAAAATAGGTAACCAGTTTAAAGGAGAGAGGATGGTGACTGTTGCTGCAGCTTAAGAGGTACAAAATAGATATAGGGGATAAGAGGGTTGGTGATTGACCCCGGACTAGAGGAAATATTTAGAGGTAGAGATAATATAAGGGATAAAGAGGGAGTTAGTGAAGGACCCTAGACTAAAGGAGATCAGATATGTATGATATGGTTACATATTACACACAGTTAGAGCACCTGTCTGCAGCGTATTCTCTAATTACCATGATAATGTGTGGAATAGTATTCCCTTGTCAGTTTGTATAGTGTTGTACAGCTGATGGAGACCTGGTTATAACGATGGGGAATAAGGAAAGCACGCCTAATGTAAGTGTTTGAACTGTTGATTCTGGAGGGGGCTCTATTGTGTTTATATCATATACCTTTTTATTTGTGAAATTGAATTCATTCACCCATCAGTGTAGACATTACTTGTGTAATTTAAATTGTCTGTCAAGTTTTCTATTCTAGCAAGATTTTGTGTACATGTCTTGTATGAAGGAATTGGAATCCCATAAAATATAACATGGGCCTGAAAATATTTATTTATCTCTTGTGAGACAGATTTGTTTTTAGTTTTATTTCATGCAGAAGTTGTTTATTTTCCTCATAGGTAACATTTAATGGCCCTTCAGGACATAAGTTTCAAGGCCTGCAGGTCCTTTAACTCTGCTTTAAGTTTCTGTCATCTGTTCATTACTTATTACAGTTAAGTCTATATGCTAATTAAAGGGAACTTACAAGCCAATGCTTTGTAGAACCATCAGATATTGGAGTGTAAATTATTTTCTGTACTCATTTACAAGACATTCCATGTTGAGCTTCCTGAACTCTTCAATGGTTTTTTTATATTTTACTAAAACCTTACTCCAAGTCTTTTATTCAGCACTGCATGACATGACAAACTATAACAGGAAACAAACAAAAAATAATCAGTTCTGTGAACTAATGGCCATTAATAAAGTGCCAATTAGTGTGTGGAGTTGAGATTGGATGCTGAGTGAAATGTGAAACATTGGAGAAATATTCTGTGGGTTTGTGTAGCACATAACCCAGATATATGTTGGGACAATATTTATTGATTGACTTCAGCTGATTTTAGATATGCTGAACTCTACTTGACTTTGATAATTGAAAGACCCAGGCATAGCTTCAGTAATGATAAGCAGTGGTCATGGTGTTCAGAATGTTTGATTGGAAGCCATAAAATATTCAGACATGCCAAGCTCCTCATTAACTTTGATAATAATCACGCCTATTACAGTATTGTACTCCAATAGCAGAAACTGAAATTAATATTTACCAGAAATTTAAATTTTTCCCAAAAAATATTCACTTTGAGAAAGGAGAAGGGAATATGTGTGTTTTCACAAGATATGAATTTTAAAAGATTTCATGCAAAAGTCACTGTAAAACTTTGTGATTTATTGCCAGCTTTCATTTCATGAAGCTTATTGTTAGCTTAAAAGTTTCTCTACATGGCTGTTAAAGGTACACAGAGGTGATCATCTGATGTTACCAAAGAAAGGTGGGAAATATATACCCGTCCTGACCTTGGCATGACTTTGGCCATCATTAACTCCTGTGGTAGTTAGAGAAGAGGCTGAACAGAGGGATAGTTGTGTAGCACTAATAGATAGCTAGGTATTAATGTAGGATTTTATCTGTGTTTAGACAGGCTGAAATAGACAGCTGTGATGGTCAGGTTCAACTTAACATCAGTTTTGATAAAGAGGATAGATTTATTGTCCATTTATCTTGTCCAAATCAGGAGAAATTCATGGGAGTACCCGATCTCTTACATCAAAACAAAACATCCACCACAACACTCCACCTGCTGGTAATATCCTTTGTTCTGCTTAAAGAAAAGGTCAAATATTCAGAAAGTGATTACTAAATTTATGTGAATCACAGATGAAAGCTCCTGTACCTAGCTCAGTACACTGCAACCCTTTATACAGTAAATCAGAATTATTTCTCATTTCTCATACACTTTGTAATACTTGTACTTGTTGTATTACTCTGTCATACTAATTTCAAATTCTGTTTATTTTGGGTAATATCAACTTTTAATTTGGTACAATCAAACTAGGATATTATCTTCTGATAAGTGGTAACATTAAGTATTTTACTTCTAAGTTTGTATATAAAAAAAGTCAACATGTTTTACAGGGGACTTTAGGTGAATGCCTGATTTGTGATGTTTTGGTGATTTATTTTAATATTCTTATTTTTAAGTGATTTTTACAAAAAAAAAAAAACCAAATGTTTAAAATGACCCATCACACCTAGGATGAGTTTACATATTCACATATTTTTGTTTCATTGACTAAATATTCAGTGGAATTAGTTGTTTTGGATATCAACTTTATATATACTCCAACACATTTTCATAAAATCAGTTGGTGACTAGAAAACCTGTGATTCACCAGTGGAAATTAATACACAGATTTTATGCTGGTTAACTGTAACGAGATGTGTAACTACCCTGGCTGGCAGTACCTGTTCTGTGTTACCTGTATAATTAAAAAATACCTAGTTATAATGTTACAGATGAATACCTGTCTAATTGATATTATATTGAAGTAGATTGTGTGTATACTTCAGGATAAATCACACAGCTGTTTATGTGGAGATGTATCTGTTCAGAAACATACAGACCTGTTGATCTTTTCTGTGATATAAATGTATTTTCAGTTTTTAATTTCTTTTTATTGAGTGTGACTGTTGTCTATTATACAATCTACAAAACAGCTGGGACATCACGCTGAAACCTAACCTTGATAGTTACTCATACATTTCATGTAGTACAGTGTTGTACAGGGCTAACCTTGGTGGCCTGGTCATACATTTCATGTAGTACAGTGTTGTACAGGGCTAACCTTGGTGGCCTGGTCATACATTTCATGTAGTACAGTGTTGTACAGGGCTAGCTAACCTTGGTGGCCTGGTCATACATTTCATGGAGTACAGTGTTGTACACGGCTAACCTTGGTGGCCTGGTCATACATTTCATGGAGTACAATGTTGTACACGGCTAACCTTGGTGGCCTGGTCATACATTTCATGGAGTACAGTGTTGTACAGGGCTAGCTAACCTTGGTGGCCTGGTCATACATTTCATGGAGTACAGTGTTGTACAGGGCTAACTTTGATGGCCTGGTCATACATTTCATGGAGTACAGTGTTGTACAAAGCTATTTCACAAAGGGAAAGTTTTCTTTGTAACATTTGTACAAAAATTACAGATGTTTACAAAATATCACATACAAAGATTTATACTTTTGTCAAGGTATTGATGTCTACAGGCAGATGGAGAGAAACTATATAAAGTTGTACTGGATTACAAGGGGCAAGGATAGTGTGTTTAAACTAGAATTCGGATCGAGGACGTGTTGAGGAGAAGGAGAATTGAGGATGGATTACAAGAGTGTGTATGTTATCATGGAGTAAGGCTGTATTGTATTTAGAGTATGGGAGCCAAGATAAAGCTTGTGAGATCTGCAGGGTCTTTTAACACCAGATAATTATGGTATTGACACGATATTGACACATCAGCCTGCTTAACAGAAAGGACCATTTAAACAACAATGGCTACATCAAGTCACTGCTGTAGAAGATGGCGATGTTGAGATTTTTTCATTATTGGATTATTTTTAATTAATTAAGAGAGACAGTGGTTCATTTCAAGGGAAATTTTGTTTACAAGGCAAAGTCAATCTTTACAATGACACTGTGTAAAATTTCTGTATAATGAAAATTTTCACGACCGATACAGATTGCCATTTATGAGATATTGATTGGGATTCTGTTTTGCCGGGAGGTTCTGTTTTAGGATTATGGACGGATATTTTTATACCGTTCCGAATCAATATATTTATAACACGTACTACACCCCGAGAGTTTGTTGGGGACAGCTGGGAAACTCCAGGATAAACAACCATACTATTGATTTCAGAAGTGTTGCTCCATATAAGTGTGGGATATAGTGATAGATTGGACTTAATATGTCTCAGTGATTTTGGATTTTTAAGATTTGACATGGTTTTTTACGACTCCATAATAAACAGCCATATTATTGATTTTGGAAGAGATGTTGCTCCATACAGTTTGGGATTAAGTGATGGATTGGACTTCATATGTCTCTCGTTTTGGATTTTCACATTTAACATGTTTGGATGATCTGTGACCTTAGTTAGATTTACTGAATTGAAAACTGGCTAATTGCATTGATATTCTGTTTTATCATTTTTTAATGGTGATTATGATCTTGGATTCAAAAATTAGACTTGAGAAAGATTTTGTGGACTATGTTGATATCAAGTGATGCCACGTCTTGGAACTTTCTACATTTGGTGGGGATTATTCTTGTTCAGTGCAAAACACTTCTAACGTTGATATAGAATCAGTCTTACAAGTGTTTGTGATTATAGGAGGGCGTTAATATTTTTCGTAGAAAAGCGATGACTTCATCAGATTTAATTAAATGTTGAGAAGTTTTCAGACAAGTCTGTATTCGTAATACTGTGTTGGTGTGTTGGTTAGCAATCAGTTGTAGAGTGTTGAATAATTAATGTCCTTTAGATGGTTCCAGGACTCGTTATAATACAGAGGTGTCATACCACTGGAATCACAGCGATATTTAAGAACGCTGCAGAAGGCAAGGTCATGTAAGAATACGAAGATCGCATATATCTTGTAACGTTAAATCCGTAGAATTGATATTTCGTCCAGGTTTAGTTACGGATGCTTATATTGGTCAGCTTGGAGAGGAAGGCAATACTACTGATCCATATCCCAGTTCTTGAATGATACAGCAGTGCAGACTGTGATGTCTGGACCGTTTGACACGTTTCCAACAGTTAGGGTGTCAGTGATATTGACTGATGTCAATTTTGGGATTTATCTTGACGTCAGACTTACTGTTGAGGTTTTCCCAACTTATTATTGATGTTATTCCGTGGGTAAGGCAGGATGGTCTGGATAGTAACCACTGCTAATCCCAACCCCAGGACATCTTCCCCCCTACCCCCGGGGCGTCCAAGGGCGAAATCTGAACCCAACGGGCCTCCTAGATGGGAGGAAGAACAGGTAGGTGAAAGTTACCTATGTGTCTGTGTAAATTCAGTACGTACTTAAAAAAAGGCTCTTTTGCGCAGCTAATGAAAAATGCGTAAAGGTATATTACACAAGTTACATATAGACAAAAAATGATTGGAGGAAGAACAAGTAGGTAAGAGTTACTTTTGTGTCTGTGTAAATTCAGTACATACTTAAAAAATGGCTCTTTTGCGCAGCCAATGAAAAATGCTTAAGGATATATTACACAAGTTACATATAGACAAAAACATTACAGGTAAATTCATCGTATACCATGTGGGTTATAAATTCTGGTTTTCACAGATTTTCAGAAAACTCGTGTGTTTATAAAGATTGTCTGTAATAAAGAATAATGTATACAAGTATTGTTCTTTGTACAAGTTATGATCCCAAACACTTCAGTTCTCAATTTCTAAACAACTTCACAAGGATTACCCCACACTTTAACAGGACTCCTAGCAAGGAGGTTTAGTAAGCATTAACCCCAATCTAGAATTTTATTACTAGTGGATGCTTGCTAATCTTCCCTCCAAAGGCAGATTTAAACTGACGCCAACAACGTCTTTTTAAACTGTTCCCTGATCTTTATTGAGTAAATAGATAAACACAATAATTCAGGAGGTGGCATTCATAGCGTTATATACGCCAGAACCTAACAATTTCTTTTGGCACAGTTTTTAACTAATTATGAAAATACCTTCATGTTGTTTGTTAAAAACTCTAACTAAGATACAAGAAGAATTTTGGCATCTGACATGATATGTTACAAGAATATTATTCGAGGGAATCTGTTTGGAAAATTAAACATGATTTGAACCCAAGTAAAAGTTGGCAAGAGTTCCGTCTGATGAAGCATCATGTATTGCCAGCCATCAATAGCATGAATCATGTTACACATTTTGATAAAGAGTATTTAATTTTATATTTGGATCTTGTTCATTTTAAAACAATGAGTTCAGTCCTGCGAGTGCCAGCTGGAATTTTTAACATCACACGATGGTGATGATGCAATACTATTTTAACTCCTAGCCCATCATGTTATTAAAAATCACAGGAATTCTGAATTTTTATGCTTTTCAAAACTTAATTTCTATTTTGGTGATGAGCAAGTGGTTCTGATTTCTGAATCTTATTGTGGTGGTGTGTGTGATAATGCTGAGAAAATTGAGCCTGAGAAGTAATGGTATTGTACTATAGATGTTCTTATGGAATGTTATAGGGCTATGCTTAATGTGTTGTGGAATCAGAGGAGCAGAATCGAGACTGTTTGGTGTTAACATGTCTGTTAGCGTCAATATTATCATTAGGACATAGCATGTAGCATATACTGTCTCTGACAGCATTAAAACCAGTAAATTTGGTCTGGTATAGAACAAAAATAGAGATTTTAAATGATTTTTTAACATTTCAATTATAAAAGTTGGTGATAATTAACTTCTTCAAACATTTTTAAATTGACTCGAAATTTTGATCAACGAAAATTGGTGAAGATTAACTTCTTCAAACATTTTGAATTGACTTGAAATTTTATATTCATCTTAAATAATGATGCACTTTTGCTGCAGTAAAGTTGTTTTTGTTTCTTTCAATCAGAATTTTACGTTCCTGAAACTTAATGCATTTGAAGCCATTTGAGGGGGGAAGGCGGGGGGGGGGGGGGGGGTTCAACATTTGCAGGAGACATTATTGTATAATCTTGTATAAATTCTTGTTCATGTTATGTGAGAATCATGGACGTCAGTAACATATACTCCATACAAGTGCATGCACAACAATTTATTAACTTAAAATATATTTTTCACCTATAATGTAAGCTAGCTAGCAATTTAAAGCAGATAGTTTACTATCCAAGCATGTTGGGCTGCATTTGTAATAAAAACTTGCTTTGTCATGTGTAAAATTCAGGACTTTTTTAACCTCAAGACCATTCATAAAGTCAATTATCAAATTTATTGGAATGCTGGCCGGTTCTGTCCCTACATGTACAATAAATATTCATAACTAATGTATTAGGGTAGAGTTTGCTGGTAATAGATAATGGAGGTGCAAAGTCACAGTTGGTAGACTATAATTTAATGTGTCGGGTGTCAACATACCCTTCGTTTAACCTTCAGATGCACCTACAATGTCACACAGAAGATGTAAAGTATGTAACTTTATAAAAGTGTCCTGTGAAACTAGTACCCTTTAAATAGCTTTGAGCTTGTATTTCATAAAAATAGATTTCTCAACATGATAGGTTGATATTTACACTAAGGAGTTGGTGTAATGATAGGTTGATATTTACAGTAAGGAGTTGGTGTAATGATAGGTTGATATTTACACTAAGGAGTTGGTGTAATGATAGGTTGATATTTACACTAAGGAGTTGGTGTAATGATAGGTTGATATTTACACTAAGGAGTTGGTGTAATGATAGGTTGATATTTACACTAAGGAGTTGGTGTAATGATAGGTTGATATTTACACTAAGGAGTTGGTGTAATGATAGGTTGATATTTACACTAAGGAGTTGGTGTAATGATAGGTTGATATTTACACTAAGGAGTTGGTGTAATGATAGGTTGATATTTACACTAAGGAGTTGGTGTAATGATAGGTTGATATTTACAGTAAGGAGTTGGTGTAATGATAGGTTGATATTTACAGTAAGGAGTTGGTGTAATGATAGGTTGATATTTACACTAAGGAGTTGGTGTAATGATAGGTTGATATTTACAGTAAGGAGTTGGTGTAATGATAGGTTGATATTTACAGTAAGGAGTTGGTGTAATGATAGGTTGATATTTACACTAAGGAGTTGGTGTAATGATAGGTTGATATTTACACTAAGGAGTTGGTGTAATGATAGGTTGATATTTACACTAAGGAGTTGGTGTAATGGTGTCAGATTCTGAAATTTTTATATGTAATATGAATGGTGTAGTTTCACTGCCAGACAATATATCTGGTAATATTTTTAGAAAATACTGAAACTTCTATCCTCCTTTATATGGCATGTATCCCATTAAGTACAGGTTTTATATTTAGCATTTTTTTAGTTGTCTCATTGAGCTCCTAGGTCAATTTCCACATCCATTTTATGGTATATAATGTATATACAGAATATTCATTCAACTAAAGTACAAAATTCTTCACACTTTCACCTCCTGATAATTCAATTCCAGAACTTAGTATTTCTGAGCAAGCAGAGATATCACTGATAATTGTGTTGATGTGGATGTATCCTAAGGCAAGACCCTTTATCCTTACTCCTCTGGTTAGCATGCGACAAGCTTCTTGCATGATGTTAGGTGGAGCAGCCACCAGCAAGCTATAATTTTAACCTTACTGTTCACAAAATGAAAATTCCAAAAATCTAATAAGCTTCTAAAGCTTCTTCCAAACCTTTGTATTTGGAGCTCCATGTTTGTGAACGTATCTTGGAAACTTTCCATTTTGTTAACCTTTGATAAAATTTCTTCAGCTTCCACAGCCAATTCTCTGCAGAGGTAAAAACATCATTGTCATTCACAGTTTCCTGTCAGACTGTTTATACAACAAATATATCCAGATATAGATTATATAGCACACCTGGAAAATAAAAATGGGGAGTGGTAGGAAAGGAGCAGCAGGACGCTCAACCAGAATTTACTAGAATTGAACAAATTGCTGAAATCTTAGCGAAAGCGTCTTTGTTTCTAGTCGTATATATATATGTCCTTGATGTTCAGAGGGCTTTCAATTACAACACTGTCGTATGTAGAATTAGACTTTTCACTGTGCTACAATGTCTGGTGACCTGCATTAGACATTGACATCTGATGCGTACAGTTATATGATGTCACACTGAATCAAGGATTATGTTTTACTGGAGCGGTGTGGAAAAATGTAAATTAATGTCCGCATGAAGCTGATTTTTTTTTACCAATGTCACTTTCATTGAAGGATAAATTTTATGAAGGATTTCACGTTTGATACTCAGTGTCGTTATGATTGTGTGTTGTAGGTTCAGTGTGGAAGCATCCTTGTGTCCCCTGGTGAACACACTAATAAAGTCAAAACCAGCATTCTACTTGCGCCTACAACGCCAGACAAACGAAACAAGAAGACGTCCAAGCATGCACTGACCATCGCCTCCAGTTTTGGACATGGTGAGTTGTGATGATTAATTTTAAGACTTACCACACCAATACTAAAAAGATTTTTTTCAAGCTTGCTTCTTAGAATTTCTCATAAGTAAATTCAACTGATTGAAAACTTGATTTTTTTGGGCCATAATTTTTTAGACAAAAAGTTGTTTTTAAATATTAGTTTCTCTTTGGAAGTCCATAAGCGATTTTACTGTAGGACCAAGCTGTGAAATTTAAACAATGTAAAACTTCACTTAATGGTATTTCTAGAAAGTTGGCAAGTTTGTTTGTGTCAACATTTACAGAGTGAACGGTCACTATTCCGCATACAGATGTCCTTAAAATCTTAAATAGATACCGAGTATAATAATATCAAGGGAGATAACTGTGTTAATAAAATCTTAGATACTAAGTTTAGTTACATCAAGGGAGATAACTGTGTGAAGCTTATGAGTATACCTGACAAAGTTCACTGGTACAAAAGAAATCTGTTGTTAACCTGTGTAGATAGTTTTGTTTGTCTGTATCCTATTTGACAACCTGGACTCTCCCAGCTGTACAGTCAATATCTGTTCTTGTAAATGGGTTCATTTATAACTGAGTATAACAGTTGGTGTAGTACAGTGTCAACATTGGATGTAAGGTTTCGGTAGTTTCATCTTATTTATTACGTAGTAAAGTATTGTAATTGTTTCCTGTTAGCCATTTTAGAAGATAAAAGAAAGTATAATCAGGAGTTTTACATGATTTATAGTTTAAAACAGAATCATCTCCTATTTTATGATTTCATTAAATTTGTGACAACAATCATTATTTCCTCGGTCTGTTATATTTTACAACATCTACCTCAGTAAGATTCCAGATAATAAAAATGGATTAAGATAATAATGAGCTTTACTTTATTAAATTGTTTGTATTCATTACCACATATTTTCCATGTTGATAAGAAGTGTTTGCTAGGCTTAAGAAATATCCTTTAACTGTCAACATCTTTAAAATTAATTGGCAAGTGCTAATTAATTAGTACTGTTGTGAATTATTTGTTTTCACATGAAATTATTTTTGTCTGAAATTCCTTTGTCTATTATCATATTGTAGACCATCCTTGGCCCCAGGTGAAAATCACACTACCACAGAAGTGATAATGCAATTTTCACTTGGAGCCGAGGATGATTGTAGAAAATTTAAAGTAAAGGTACAGCTTATGTGATGTTTAAAAAACCTAACTGTAACTACAGCAGACAAAAATTAAAATACAGAGGTATAAAATCTGAAAATTAAAAGTTATTAATTATTTTCTTACCATACTAATCTTCATTTCAAAATTATATTATTTTGTGTTGGGAAGGGGTGGGGGAGAGGTAGGGGAGGGGAGGTAGAGGGATGGGGAGGGAGAGGGGTGGGGAGGGAGAGGGATGGGGAGGGAGAGGGATGAGGAGGGAGATGGGTGGTGAGGGCGGGAGAGGAGGAAGTAAAGTTCCTGCTTTGCCTAATATGCACTGTTAGCATTTTACATACCCTGTAGTTTTCCAAAAATCTATTGAAATAGTTGTTTGATACAAAAACTTATCCTATCAGTATTTTGTTGTGAAGGACAATAGCACCCGAATAAAACAAGAGGAATAAGAGAAGAGTATAAGAGAACAAAAGAATAAGTGTGTTTAAGGGTAGGACACTCACATTGTAGTTCAAACTGTAGTATTCTAGATGTCAATATATGGACTAAAGTAAGTCCAGTGCAGTTGATTACTTGCCAATAATCGGTGTTTGTAGTACACAAAAAAGACCTTGTCATAAGTTCATATCGTGTCTATTCCCACGCACCAAAACTTATACACATCTAAATATCATTTGAGAAAATATGTCATATTTAAAATTTTATCTTAAAATATTGAGACAATGTGACAATTGAAATTCTATTTACAGTATAATCTATTGTAGTTTTTATCATGAGGACAGATGTATTTAAGAAAATGATAAATGTCTTTCTGAAATTGCTAATGATATTCACTATGAATACTGAAATATATGATGCTTTGTTTATCTACTACGGAGAAATAAACATATAATTTTACAGTTTGTAATTAACACAGAATTAACGAGCTGTAGTAAATAAGACATTAGAGTAAAACTTTAAATGATTTTCGTTCGATAAGTTTTAAAAAATGTGATAAAAGTCTACACATGTGGCCTTTAAATGATTTTCATTCGTTTTAAGTTTTAAAAAATGTGATAAAAGTCTACACATGTGGCCTTTAAATGATTTTGATTATGTGGAGATGTTATCAGTAAAATGTTGTCTTATTAATCCAGATTACGTTTGTGTTCCCGCATACTGTTGTCGCATGGCAAATTCGAGCCATGCAATAAAATGTACTAACTATTAATATATCTCTGAAATATGGAAATTTGACACTAGGTTTCTTAACAAAGACAAAAGAATGAGAAACAATTTAATATCATGTGTTGAGCATATCGTGTTGAACCCAAAGGTTAATCGTACACAATCTCTCATTGGTTTATGTTTCTCAGGGGTTTTGATCGTTCAAACAATCTGCCAGCTACGGTGAAGGGTCATATTAAGAACGGCATAGTTTTAGTATTTGTTTTAAGTTTCTGTGCTGTGGTAAATTAAATTGAGCCAACACCTTTGGAGGTAAATTATAAACAACTCGCCTTATAATAACGGATAAAATAGTCTTAATCATGGAAGCTTGCCAATGCAAACATCCTAAGCAAACTACATACATTATTTTTTTAATAATTCCAAATCTGTCAAATGATAAATGGCAATGTTTGTTTTACAACTGTCATCCTTGATTGGGGTTGGATTAACATTGAAAAGAAAGTCTATTTGGTTAAAATCTGTCAAAGATTCTTTCTTTGTTTGGAGACATAGCTGTCAGTTTTGGCCAGGGAGAGATTGGATGTTAGTTGTTATATAACTGAAGTAGCTAGCACGTTATCGTAGTGCTATTTTCAATACCTGACCTCCCATAGTTCTTCTTTGTCTCGTGGAAACAAGAACTTTGAATATGTCTTTAAAATACAACAAAAGGGGCACTTAGGAAGGAATTTCATTCCAATCAAAGATTGAACAAAAAATCAAATTTAAGAAAACATTAAATACAATATTGTATACATGTGCACATATAAACAAATTATTTTCACAGTATTGACAAAAAAAAAAAAAAAACAATTGTTAAATTTTTTTGTCATCAGATTTTTATTGCTGATCAGAAGGTAGATATTTTAATTTTTTATTGGACTGTGGTCCCCACCCTACCCTCCTATTTCCAGCTGTTACTTTGTTGGCCGCAGTTCCAATGATATATCTAAGTTTTATCTGTAGATAGATCTGTGATAGCTATATACTCAAATGTACACTGATATACCCAGACACCCACCAACACACGCCAAAACCCATGTCACTCACAATGGAGAATATGTGCTGGAAAAAAATTCTGGAACTCAAACTAAATATTCTTCATATTGAAGATGAAATCTGTAAGTTTGTCAATAGATTTTTCATTTCTTAGAATTTTCTCTGAATTTTGAAAAGAAATTTGGGAGTCATTTCACTTATTTGGATTCTTTTTTCCAAAAATAATTGCATTTGACATTGTGTTGTTAATCAAAATTTATTTCCAGTTATTTGCGAAAAAAAGTATTTTGCCATTGATAAATAGTTACTGATATTTAAAAATAAATGTCTTTACAATGTTGCCATTTTTAACATAGTTTAATGATGAAATGTATGGTAGCTTATCTTGGTAATCAGAATTGTGATACCATGAATCAGATGACATCTACACATGATGAATTTGAACAGTCACACTTTACAACTTACCTGGAAATACAAACATAGATTGCTGCTAATTGAAGCTGTTGTGTAAGATAAAAGAACAGAAATATGTTTGGTGCAAATTAACAACATATCAATGTTTTAACAGCTTTTCTTGTGAAGTTATGATCAACAGAAATTTACAAGGTACAGGAGTTCTGTTGATGTAGGTATTTGTGTGGGCACATTGTCAAAGTAAATAACAATTACTAGGTACAGGGTTTGGTTAACAGTGTGTAAACTGTCAGGTATAAAAGTTGATAGAAGATTTTAGAAGATTGTATCCTTCATATTTCAGTTCATTCCTTCTTAAGAGATGATGATGTTGTTCTGAATGAACTTGAGAGAAAAGACGCCAACAATAAATGTTTGATGCTGATCAAGAAACCAAAGTCAGGTGCTAAACAGGTGAGTTAATTAGATGAACCAAAGTCAGGTGCTAAACAGGTGAGTTAATTAGATAAACCAAAGTCTGGTGCTAAACAGGTGAGTTAATTAGATAAACCAAAGTCAGGTGCTAAACAGGTGAGTTAATTAGATAAACCAAAGTCGGGTGCTAAACAGGTGAATTGATTAGATAAACCAAAGTCGGGTGCTAAACAGGTGAGTTAATTAGATAAACCAAAGTCAGGTGCTAAACAGGTGAATTGATTAGATAAACCAAAGTCGGGTGCTAAACAGGTGAGTTAATTAGATAAACCAAAGTCTGGTGCTAAACAGGTGAGTTAATTAGATAAACCAAAGTCAGGTGCTAAACAGGTGAGTTGATTAGATAAACCAAAGTCGGGTGCTAAACAGGTGAGTTAATTAGATAAACCAAAGTCGGGTGCTAAACAGGTGAATTGATTAGATAAACCAAAGTCGGGTGCTAAACAGGTGAGTTAATTAGATAAACCAAAGTCGGGTGCTAAACAGGTGAGTTAATTAGATAAACCAAAGTCAGGTGCTAAACAGGTGAGTAAATTAGATGAGATGTCTGATAAAAATGTACAGAAGTATAGTCCTAGTTTTACAAACATTCCATTTCTAACCCATTTGCATATTTTTTACAATTTCTGGTCAATTTTCCAAGTTTTGTACCAAAGAGCATTTCATTCAGTCTAATTGTAAAAAGTTTCAATTTTATATCTGACTGCTTTCTAGTTGAAAGTGATAATTGATTCATAGGTAAAATGTCATTGATTGTGTTTGGCGAGTGTAATGAAATCTTTACCAGGTGTGAATGGTAGAAGGATTTTGACGATCTTGTCTTTCCTTAATTGGTACAAGAAAATAGCTGTAGGTGAAAGTCTCCTAATTGTCTAGACTGAGTACTACTTATATGATTGACTTAATTACCTGTCAGGTATGATCATTTAAACAGGTGTTTTTATACAATTTTCCATTGAAGTGACCAGACATGTTGGTTTAAGACCTGTGATACCCAGGTTATATTTAACAAGTGTTTTTTTATAGATCAAGCTTTCATGACAAAACAAGAAGGTAATATTTCTTTACATACAGAGATTTCCAAACTGCAGGGGTTGTTTACCTAAGAATAATCTGTAATGTTGGAGTTGTAGATTATCAATCTTTTGGCTATATTTAGTTCAGGGAAAATAAAAAAAAACATAGGAGTTTTAGGAAGAATTGATTAGGGATCCATTTTAGTTATTCCTCTGAATAATTCAACAGAATTTTATAGAAAAAAAATCTGTTTTACTATTCATACTAAATTATTCTAAGAAAATTATGAAAATTTCTATGAGATTTTATATCAGTTGACCACCAGAACCAATACAGGAAATTATGGTTATCTTTTATGTTTTTTTTTTAAAATTCATTCTTTTACTTACATTAGCCAGATTTTGTAATTGTTTATCTTTTGAGAAGGGGTGTTCTCTTAGTGCCAACATTTTTTTAAAATATAGGATGGTGTTGTTTTATAAAACAATGGCAATTATATACTATTTCATATCAGCTGCCCTTTTCTTACATCTTTTGAGTTGAATCAATTGTACATGGTAGATCTAAACATTTTACCATCTTTGTATTTATTTCTTACTGTTGTCTGTACATTCTATATAAGATATTTATGTAAAAGGAAAGTTTACCTCACTTACTCTTACCTGTAATATTTACCTGTGTTTTACCTGTAATCATTGTAACTTTCTAGTTTATGATAAAACAACAGGATTAGATAAGATACCTTGTTTATATAAACCTTTCACAACTCGGATATAAATTACCGTAAATTAAAGGAATCTGACCTGATATTTACTCTGTATACCTGTGTTTGTTCTAAACTGAAACTTAATATTCATTTTATGATTGTTAGATGCTGAAGTCACAGAGCTGGGCTAATCTGAGCGTGTCCGACTCCAACCTGTATAAGCAGTTGGACGGAGCATACCATGGCGATGGCCGCCGACATGCAAAGTATAGGGTAGGTAGCATCAAAGCATTGGCAGTTGATGTAAAAATAAGTGGGGGGGAGGGGGGATACCTCAACAACTACACCTACTTAGAATAAGATGGTATGTGTGGTGGTTCCTAGGTACCTCAGTATTGGCCTTTAACCTAGAATGAGAGGGTATTTGGGATGGTCCCTAGGTACCACAGTATTGACCCCCCTACCTAGAATGAGAGGGTATGTGGGATGGTCCCTAGGTACCACAGTATTGACCCCCCTACCTAGAATGAGAGGGTATTTGGGATGGTCCCTAGGTACCTCAGTATTGACCCCCCTACCTAGAATGAGAGGGTATGTGGGATGGTTCCTAGGTACCTCAGTATTGACCCCTTACCTAGAATGAGAGGGTATGTGTGGTGTTTCCTAGGTACCTCAGTATTGAATACTTACTTAGAATGAGAGGGTATTTGGGATGGTTCCTAGGTACCTCAGTATTGACCACTTACCTTGAATGAGAGGGTATTTGGGATAGTTCCTCGGTACCTCAGTATTGACCACTTACCTTGAATGAGAGGGTATGTGGGATGGTTCCTAGGTACTTCAGTATTGACCAATTACCTAGAATGAGAGGGTATTTGAGATGGTTCCTAGGTACCTCAGTATTGACCCCCTACCTAGAATGAGAGGGTATGTGGTGTGGTTCCTAGGTACCTCAGTATTGACCAATTACCTAGAATGAGAGGGTATGTGTGATGGTTCCTAGGTACACCAGCAATGGCCACTTGTACAGAATTTTTAAGATGGGATCATTCCATGGTATCTTAGCAACATCCACTGAGTTAAAAATCAAAAGGGATGATTTATGTGTACCTTCAAATCAGTCACCAAGATAAAAATAACTGTTATTTTGTGATATTTTTATGGGTACTTTAGCTGTTGTTGTTTAAAGAATCTTGTTTCATATCTTTCTGAAATTCTAAAAGACATTGTTTTTGTGATACAGATGAGGAGAAAACAGTCAGATCTCCAACAAATACCATCAGACCAGATCGAAAATCTGACCAACGGTGTAGCTGACCACTCCAACAATAACGTGCCAACAAATACCTCAGACAAGGAGAACCATTGGAGGGACGACGACTGGAGGTCAGAGGTCATGTCAGAAAGATCTTACCAATCCAGTACTCTGTCTCATTCACAGTCACAGTACAGACAGAGGGATAGCCAATCAAATTTCAGGACACAAAACTATGGTGCAAGAGAGATCAATAACAATAAGAAATTGTCTAATGGAAATCGCATGTATAGTAGCCATAATGATATTTATTCTCATTCAAAACCATCACGGATGTTTGAAAAAGATACAAATGAAAATTGTGCATTAAAAAGTGATGAGTTGTATAAGCCTGTTCGTAGGGAGGCTGACATTAAGGAGGAAGAGCCTTTGTCAGACCAAGTATCAAGGTCACATAGTCTAGGTGACTTGACCACAGGATTGACACTTTCTCTTGTTGGTCAGAGAAAATATGAGAGTTCTCAGCACGTAGCAGGTGAAAAACTGTCATACACACTGCCTAAAGACATGACCCAATCACCAAAGGATATTAAAAGTAAATTACTTACTGCTAAAACAGAAATGAAGAAAGGCTCTAGAGAAAGTACAACAAATAACAAAGTGTCTGAGGTTGATAAAAGTGAAGTTAATGGAAATAATCCTGTGGCTCCTCCAAAGCCACGTCGTTCACTTCCTGTGGTGCCGAGCGGAAGCGACGTGTCTGAGAAAAAGAAGCACTATACAGAAATGGTGAGACAGCGCATCAATGTACACAGTAGTATGAGTGGGTCTTCATCGCGTCAGTCTGTTAATACACCGCAGTCCACCAGTGACCAATCGAAACGGGTCAGTGGCACACCATCGGACCGTGAAGTGTCTGATCTTTTAGATTCACAATCAACAGATACCTCGTCAAAGTCATCACAGAATAAAGAAATTCAAAATGTCAAATTGGAGAATATATTAGAGCACAGAGCCTCGGCTCCAGTTGACAAGTCAAACAATCAAAATTTAGACACGTCAGACTATGAGGGTGGGAATTATGCCACAATGCCGTCGACTGTGAGAGGAGAATCAGGGGTGACAACTGTCACTTCCGTCAGTAGTACAGCAGATTCAGGATATTCTACTAACGATCCGGAGAATGATGTGTATTCCTCGTCTTCTTATTCAAAAAGTCTACAAAAGTTTGCCCAGAGTTTGTACACTAATGGTAAGGGGTATGGGGGAAGTCATCGGCGTGACTCCACCAGTCACAGAGACACTGTTGACTTTAATTCTCCCTTCAGTCCTCCTAATGCCACTAGCAGTCCTACCAAAGTTAATGCTCCCTCCTTTGTGAACAATAGTGATAGTAAATTAAGCACAAAAAACGTGGAACCAAACAGAAGACATTCTTCAGTGATGAGATCAGTTTCCAATAGTGACATAGACCCTGGAGTGAGGCCAGTGTCTTTTGGTGCAGGCAGTCCTCCAGCTGCCATAGGTAACTTGTCAGTGTATAATGCTGTTCCTGTGAATAGGGCACCCAGGACAGATAACACATACAACCAGACAACAAGGGGACGCAACTCTGTTTCATCACCACCAAGGGGACATAAATCAGTTGTGTCTCCGCATAGCAGGCAAGGAGTTCAAAGTAACAGACAAAATTTTGTTGTGTCACCGAATAATCATCATGTGTCACCTGCTCAGAGGGGACATAACTCTGTGAGTTCACCAATAAATCGACATGTGTCACCTGTGCAAAGGGGACATAACTCTGTAAGTTCACCAACCAATCGACATATTTCACCTGCACAAAGAGGCCATAATTCTGTCAGTTCACCTACCAATCGTCATGTTGCACAAATTCAAAAAGGACCCAATTCTGTGAATTCTCCGGTTAATCGTCGCATTTCACCTGCACAGAAAGTGTACAATTCAATGACATCACCTCCTGATCGGTCCAAACCTGTCACCAACTGGAACAATGTAACAAGTTCAGTGGGTAACAAACCAGTGCCTCCTACCTCTAACAATATTGGTTCTTATCAAGGACATTTTAAAACCATTCAGAACAACATTGAGTGTCAAAATCGTCCCAGTCAGCAGGGTGGTAACCCGTTCACCAGGAACAGGGAGCCCTCAACTGGCCAGGGAAAGGACACAGAATCAGACTTTAGGTCAAGGTCACCCAGGTTAGACCGACCAAGGTCACCTAGGTCAGAAAGACCAAGGTCACCAAGATCTGATCATAGATCCAATATGTCCCCGAGAGGAGAACCGCCTAGGATTTTGGATTACCCTGTAAATGCTCTGACATTAAACTTGAAGCACACTCGTACGCAGCATCATAATGCCTCAACTGGCCAGCCAGGTCACTCCAGTGTGACTCGACCCATGAAAACAAATGGTCCTCACCCAGGCACACCACAATATGGTACATTGCCCGGAAACTTTAAGTTCAATACAAGAATGGATGAAGACTGTAATAAAAATAGCAATACACCCTGTCTTTTCCAGATCCTCTTGTCACATGATTTGGCATCTGTTCGTTTTACAATTGAGGACAAATCAATTTTGCTTAATAATTTGAGATTATGTGAGTGCTCTGTTGCTCTACCGGTGCTACGTAAACTGCCAAAGAAAGACAGCTCTGTTCCTATTTCACCTCAAGGAAAGTATGCACAGCTGGGCGGACCTGGCAGTGCATTTAAACCTGTAAAAATTCCTACCAATATTGTTTCTTTCACCATGGTAACTATAGCTGATGTATCTAGGCAACTCAGCCAGTACTGTGATGTAGGAGAGCTCTGCAAAGGGGACATAATCATTGAGGTGAGCAAAACTTTTCTGATATCTAATCTTGTACTGTGATTTGGGCTGCATTTTATTTATAAAAATAATTACCAGAATTTAAATCCTACTAAGTTGAATCCCTGAAACTGGTCAGAAACAAATCACAGCTGCTCTTCAACCCTATTATTTTTCAGAATCTATAAATAGAATTGCCAGACAAACATTTTCATGAATATCTCATTTTCACAGTCTAAGTCACATTACAGTAAAAGATTGCATGATAATGTCTAGAGGTCGGCGACTCATGTGCATGTTTGAATTCTTACCTCCCTTGTTGACCAGATTACAAACACAGAGGATTTTGTTTTTTCAAGTTGGTATTAATCAAAATCCAAGACAGTTTACTGTTTCTTCAACAACATGTTTCTTTCTAAACCATTACATCCAAATATGCCAAGTTTGTTCTACAGATGAATATATTATTTTTCAATTGTATTTATTACAGGTAAATGAGAGCCTTGTGATGTCAGAATCTGTGTCAGGTATAAAGGCCCGGATACAGGAGGGACCAGAGGAGTTTGTGTTCACTGTTGCTAGGGCGAGGTCCTCTACACCTACCCCAGTAACCAAGGTAACTAGGAATTCCTGTCTATGGCCAATCACACCACAAATACAGTTACACCATTGTCGCTATGAGTATTGTTCACAAGATCACACTAATGTTTACATTGTGAAAATCTTTCTGTCAATCATGCCTGTAAAAAAAAAGAAAAATTGAAGTTTTATTTGTATACTTGCTACCTCTGTTATATGATTAATAAGTGTTGTAAATATGGTAATTACTAGCCATTCCACTAGAAACACCAAATGTTTAGCTCAATCTGTTGACTATAAGACAGACGGCCCAGGGTTTGAATCCTAGCAGATGTGTTGATATAGGTAATGAATTCTCTTAGTGTTGAAATTATCTAACAGATTTATAGGTCTTTTTTGAAATTAATTTAAATTGTTTTAATAGATTCAGTAAACACTAAAGTTGTATCCTGTATTCTTAGTATTTGACATTCACTGATTTGAATTTTCTCTTGGTGGGCGGGGCACCATAGTCACACACTCTCTTGGTGAGCAGGGCACAGTAGTCACACACTCTCTTGGTGGGCGGGGCACCGTAGTCACACACTCTCTTGGTGGGCGGGACACCGTAGTCACACACTCTTGGTGGGCGGGGCACAGTAGTCACACACTCTCTTGGTGGGCAGGGCACAGTAGTCACACACTCTCTTGGTTGGTGGGGCACAGTAGTCACACACTCACCTTTCACCTAGACATTCAGGGTTTTATTCCTTGAGTGTACGTGAAAAGGTCACCTGCTTGACATCGTGGGTTTTCTCTGGGTACTCCAGGCTAACATTCCACACTAAGACAACTCGCATTCTTCCATCTGGGCAAGCCCGAGTAATTAATTAATATAAGCTGATAGCTCATTTCATAAAAGTAGAAATAGATTCGTAAAATTGATTTGGAAACGGAAGTTCAGGCTTTTTTATTGGGTCTCATTTGTTTTTCTCATCTTAACAAAAAATGTGTTTCTGTTTTCAGAATCCAAAAGAATCTCAGCCGGAGGTGGACAATCTGAAGAAACAGTTGGAGTCAATGAAGCAAGAACTGAAAAGAAAGGAGCGTGCAATAAGAGAACTCAATGCCATGTTACCATGGAAACCGGAGAACGAGACAGTCAACGGAACGGCAACCAAAGAAGTCAATGGCAACAGTTATGCTAGTGATTCGTTAGTCAGTGGACTTAGTGAGGACGAATTCATTGTGTAAAATAAGGAGTTTTGTTTAATTTGTAAACAAACAGTCTTGCCCATTGAATATCATTGATATTTTACAATATACATATGTAAGCAATTTCAAGTTCATCTCTTTGAAATATAGAACAATGACTTGTGTATTAGCAATATTAATGTCTGCAAATATTCAGATCTGATTTTCCTGAAAATATAATGAATTATTACTTATTTACTGTATGTGGTGAAAGTTTGCCACAGTTTTGTTTGTCAATACTGAATAGAATGAAAATACAAGGTTTCTAAGTTTGATGCTAAAGCTGAAATATATAATTTCTTGTAAATTAGAGACAACTGAGCATAATGATCTTATACAAGACAAAATCCTGACTTAGGGGAAAGAAACGGCTTTTTTTTATAAATGGTATTGTATCAATAAGACCACACCACAATTATTGCAGTAGAACACAACTTATAAAGCATTTTCTTGTAATTAACCATCCTTCTACTTTGGGTCAGAGATTATTTGTTGGCCCAATGGACTTATTGCCCTGTAATAAGCCCACCTCAAACTTGGGGTTAGAGATTATATTTTGGTCCCATATGGGATTATTGCAGGATAATTAGGGTTGATACAGATTTTAAGGGGTTTTATAAGTCTACCTCATATAAGTGTATTTTGCAGAGAGATTTGCAGTAATATACAGGATTATAATGACCAGTATAGATACATGAGTGTATTTTGGAGGAAATGTACTTTTCATTTATGTTGGAGTTCTAGATATTAATCTGTATAGAGGCATTATGATATAAAGAAAGAGAAATGTTATCATGATTACCAGCTGGATTTACTGTCAAATCATTTATTTTCTTCAGGGATTCTAAATCCAAAAATTTATATGTCCACAAAATACTACACAGATAAAAGTTTACATGGACGATGGTTCTAGGAAATTATATGAGCAAGTGCCAATGAAAATGTATATTTTTGGAAAACATAAAAATGTGAACCCCACAAAAATATATAATTTTACAGTATGTGAGGTTCTGTCGCTGATGAGAATCCTGAGTAAACCCTGGAGTATCTAAAATTCTATTAATAGCAGTTACTGATTTACCTTTCAACATGTACAAAGAATTAGGGGAATTCCCTATATCAGCTGCAACTTTAAACAAACATTTAGAAGTCAACGGCTCAAAATTCTCATTTTTGGAAAAAAGAGTGTAAAGAAAGTAAAAGTCACTGTCTTTCTAAATATAGTGTGACTGGTTAGAAAAACAAGAGTGTTTATGTTTTGTCTTCAGAGCTAGTGAAGAAGAGTCATTTAAAGATTAAGTGTTTAAATAGATAAATAATTTCACTGGAAATCAAAATAGCGACTTATTGCAAATCATTTAAATTTCAAAAATGAAACATTTATACCTTGTACTACTGTCTTTAAGGATTACTGTTTTACAAATTATTTGTTTTATGTTTCTACATATAGTCACGATTATATTTCATTCTAGACCCAAAAGTTGGCTCTTGTAATTTGTTTCCTTCAGTGGTCGGACAAAAGATGATATTTTATCAAGTAGGTTGAACCAGTACATGACAGTAAGGTATGAGGCTTTATAATAGGAAACTCAACAATGAAACAATATCATTCTTCTTATGATCAGAATAATTTTATCCAAGTTTACTATAAATGTGCCTCCTGAAGTAAGGGAGGTAACTAGAAAAATATAAATGGTAAAATTTTATTCTGGTTGGGAAATTTGTATTACTATTTTAAATTCAAAGGCTGATAAAAGCACTTTATTAATTTTTTTGTTTTATAAAAGTTATAAAATAAATTAATTGTCAGCTCTTTAAGAGATTTTTTAACTGATAGAATTTTTTTAAAAAGGACCAATGGTCACTTTAGATGGTTAAGAGTACATTCAGCTTATGTTGATTTGAATTCAATTCTTTCAAATAGAAGTTGGAATTTTTCCCTAGACATTTTATTACTGAATTTTAAAATGAACTGTTTTGTCTTTATACACTTTATAGTGTAAAATAAATATTTATAGAAGAAAATGGTGCTAATGAATTACAGGTTAAAGCCTGTAAGTAAAACTGTTCTTAAATCCTGTGCCTTTGTCACAATGGATCCAACCTCTTCAACACAATGGATTAAGCCTTCCATTCATTTGGTTGATTCCATTAACATAACAAGGAATAAGAGGTTTCTCTTTTATTTTCAATAGAAATGTTCATTATCAAGTAGTTCTGTATTTATGGTATTATCTATTTATTTTTGTATGTATTATGTCAAAATTTATGCCATATTTGAATTTCTACAATAAAAGAAATTTCAAATCTAAATATTTGTTACTATTCATTTCTAAAACATAAGATTCTCCAAAGAGCTTCTTAAGTCTTTTTGTCAGTCAACGTAAATTTCCAGGGTGCACACAGTCTTAAAATAATCCTTGAATTTTGCTATATGGTATTAAAGATCAATGAAATTTACATTTGAACTTGAAAAACCTTAAATCTTGGCCTGTAATATCGATAAAGGTCCTGGAATGTGTGATTTATTGTTTCAAACATGTCATTGCAAATTGACATAAATATGGAGAAATTTGTTTTCACTCCAAACTGGAAGATTGATTTACATTTGTAGATTATAAACGCAAAAATTGAAATCTATAATCATAGAAGACCAAACTAAAGGGGAGATAAGCCACTTTACAGACATGGCAGAGTCAGTCAGCCTAAGTGACAAGGACAATTGACATTTGTTTGGAGTTTCCTCTAGAGCTTGATTTTTACTCAAATGTATTGTCAGCATTTGTCCATAGCTGCAGAAAAGCTTAACAAACTGAATTCTTGATAAAAATTTACGACCCACCACCTGATGATTGTGGGCTGTTCAAATCTTACTTTGTCCATGGTCCTATTGTCTGTGTGACATCTATCATTGAACATTTTTTGTAACTTCTCTCTCCTGAGAAGTTAGTATGAATTTTTCACATATTTAATATGAATGTTCCTATTGGTGATCTTTCTGTTTGAGGCTGATCAGGAAAAAAAAAACGGTTGACTGACGGCCGTCTTCATGTAGAGCATTAAAGTTCACAATTTGTTTCACTTGACTGTTATTTACTCTAAGTTGTTCTGAGAATGAATATTTTTATCTTATACATGTCTAGAGGTGTTTATAGATGTAACTGTACAATTAATTTACTTGTTGATACAACATGTAATTAATAGTAAATAAAGAAAAAAGAAGAGAAAGGTTTAGATAAACATATTGTACCTGTGAAGAGTTATCTCCCCTGATACTCCAGGACCTCATCTTCATTACAATAGTTACTTTCTGGCCAGTCCACTCACTAAGATTCTTTCATCACACAGGACAAGTACCGTAACTTAGTTAAAACCTTCGCTGTGGCCACTATAGTTCAGTCAACAGAGCATTAGACTTCACAACATTAGGTGAAGATTGGAGATTTGCGGTTTGAACACTAACCAGAGCAGCAGTTTCGTAAACTCACCTGACTTTGTCTAGTCAACCTAATGTGGGCTATATCCTGACATGCCTAAAAAAAATTTAAAATACAATCCCCTAACATCCTTTTACATTTGATCAGTTTTTGAAATTTAGAAATTCAGATTTTGGATTTGATATACAATATGTAGTCCAAATGAAAATGATCAAACATGACATGGAACATAAATACATACAGGTGTGATCACTATGTAATAGAATTGATTACAGGGACTTTAACCTTGATGACCCTTAATGTTGAAGGTCATGACCAGATATATAACTAGAGGTCATATGGAAACACTGCACAAGACAAATAAAACAAGTAATTAAGACCCACGCTTTTCTCGATATTGTATCGCCAGAAAAAAATCAAATTCAAGCTTACTTTTCATGTGAGAGGTTTAAATTCCTTTACAGATATGAAAAACACAATATGCATAACTATTTAAAATGCATTTGTTGAAATCTAGAATTTGGATGTGGATTGGAAGAGTTATCTCCCCTGTATCAGCATGTACACATTATTATGAAGAGTGGCAGATTAAATCCTAGTTGTAAATTATACAGGAATATGTGTATAGTTACGAAGTCGGATGATATTAAGTCGTCTGTTACAAAATGAAGTAATATTTGTATTGTTAACATGGCTGTGTGGGATTAATCAGTCCAATTAAGACTTAACCCTGACCACTCAGACAATCACTTAAACAGCTTATCAAGTTTTACTGTAAGTACATGTAGGTAATTATTAAGTCTTACAGTAAGTATAGGTAGGTAATTAGTCACCTTTTTCATGACTGCACATTTATATGAATCATAACAAATTAATTCCCAGATGAATGAAAGTTACCTTCACCATGTCAGATTGAGAAAGGAACATTTTACGACAATAATATAATAATGCAGTGCATTTGTCAAAATGGTACAATGAAACACTTAAACATAGAGTTGTCTTGTTACGACATTTATTGTTATTTTGAATGACAGCTTTGCAGGCATAAATGATTATGGTTTCAAATAATACAGAAGAAGTTTTTTGACATCAAATGTCACAGTTACAACTTCAATAATTCTCTTGCACAGTCTTGTACTAGATGTCATTTATGATAGCATACATCACATTTCTTTCTAGTTAGTTTATGCAGAGACATATATACGTATATGTGTTATATACGTCTCTGGTTTATGTAGTGGCATTGCCATGGAAACCTAACTATATAGATATAGAGAATCATATTTTGATTAAGGTGATGGATTATATTCACCAAATAGACCAGACTCCTGATAACATTGATATAGAATGATCAAAATCTCTTAATCTATCCATACTTTAAATTTTTAATTTGAGGAAATTTTGAACAAGAAAATTGAAATTTAAACAGAAGTGAAATCAGAAAGTATGTTTTAGTTTAGTTTTAATAGCCAAGTGAGCTATTGCTGTGGCACAGTGTCTGTCCATCAACTTTTCCATTTAAACAACTTCTTCTTAATAACCAACAGACCAAATGTCATGGCATTTGGCTAATTGGTTGCTGAGATGAAGCCCAACAACGATTGTGAAAAGAAATGACCTTGACCCATATTCAAGATCACAGGGAAAGAACTGTTAAACAACTTATTCTGACAAACCAAAAGGCACAGAAGCATGGTATCTGGCATATAGATTCCTAGGATAAAGCCGGACAAAGTTTGTGAAAAGAAATGACGTTGACCGATATTCAAGATCACTGGCATTAGATTGTCAAAACCTTTAAAAGACCTCTTGTAGTAAACCATGATATTTGGTTGAAATGATTTTCTAGGTTAAAGCCAGACAAATTTCCAGGAAAATGAAATGATATTTGTCTTTAATCCAGGTCATACCTATAATTTTGCAGGGTTGAGTGTTAAAAGTTTGAGTTTGTTTTAGAAATTGGTTAAAACTGAGTCATTGCAAGCCTATTGGGCCTCTTGTTTTTGCTTTATGTCCTTTACACTAACAACTATCGTCTTTTATGGATGCTCCAGGTTTGAGTGGTGGAGGAAAGCCGGAGTTCCTGTAGGAATCAACCCACTGCCAGTACCTGGTAACTGCCCCATGTAGGTCTTGAACCTGCAACCCAGGAGTGGAGGACTTATGTGATAAAGACGGTCAGATGGCTTTACCAACCAACCACTGAGTGTGATATACCTGTAAACACAAAAAATCTCAGATCCTTGGACATGGTGTGATCAGGATTATGGTCTGCAAATTAGATATAAAAATATAAGTAAAATTCTAATTTTGTTCCACAATAGTGTAAAACACTACCACAAAAGTTTTGTGAAAGAATTATAGATAGTAAGAAATAAAAACAAGATACAATCACAGCATTGGGAAAATAATTAAAATGTCCGACAGGTACACCTCTCGCAGTGTTCAAGTAAAAGGCTGAACTGATAAATAAAGTGTTTACAAAATAAGTAAAGATAGTGAAGTAGGTTTACTTACTTAATCGGAATAAAATCTCCTTTCAAAAACTAGTAAAAGAAATATTTGATTCCGAGGAGAAATGAAGTATCAATTGTGTGGTTTAATATCAGGTTGTGTATGTGTATTGTTGACTGATTAGGTTTAGTAATGTCCACTTAATCACTGGGTATTTTCTCAGGCCCCTGGCTGTTAATTCTCCCATGTTAATTAGGTGTCACACTGCAGGCCCCTGGCCCTTAATTCTCCCATCTTAATTAGGTGTGTCAATCTATAATAGAGGTTTCAGTGTCACAACACCCAAGTTTTTCAAAGATCGATCAATTTCAAACTTTAAAAAAAAATAAACAATTTGAATATTTTTCTTTATGCGTAATTTTTTTTATTTAAGCCTCCTGAGAAATGACCACAAAAACAAGAGTGGATATAAACATATAAATTTGAAAAATTTATTTGAAGCTAACAATACTTAATTAGTTATGGCAGCGTTTAATCAGCATTTGCCAACAATACTATCAGGATTAAACACGCCTTCTGACCAAAACTCTAACATGTTCAAAGCCAACTCAACTCATCACACTTACAAACATTTCACAAATAGTCCGTATTTTTGGTAAAATGTTTAACAACAAACATTTATAGTGATGTTTTGTAAGGTTAAAGTTTTAACCCCAAATTTCTTCTCTAGTTTCTTACTCTCAAAGTCTTTCTATGAAGAACTTGGAATGATTGTTTTTGTACAGGTAAGCTGACCATACTTTTTGATAAGTTGTCCCTGGCTGTTGGAGTGTGTGTAATACATTAAGACTACACATATATTGACTGTAGTATTACATATCTATAATATTTATACTAACACCGTCAGAACTAACTGGTACTGGACATTTTACACCAGTGTGACAACAGCTACGGATATCTACAACAAGGATTTCTCGATGAGAACATTGATTAAGGACATTTTGGATTCTTAAACTTCGATAATTTGATAATTTGATTCAGAAGATTATTCAATACAGTTTTAGTTTTTTTGTTTTAATTATTTATTTGTTACCTAATTTCTGTAACATGTAGAAAAACCTCTGGATCCTTAGTTTCTGCTGTACGTGGAAATATTTTTATTCCGACCTAAGGATTAGAGATAAGAATCGATGTCTCCATCTTTCATGGTAAGTGTTTTAATAAGATTGTGATTGTACACTGTTTCTATGGTTACAGATATTCTAGACTACCAATGTTCCATCGGACTGTACCTATCAACACATATAAAAAAAAATCTAGCAATTTTTAAAACTGACAAATTTCACTGGAAAAAAATAAAAATTCTTCAATGGATGGTGATCTTATATGTATTTTATGTACACTGAAATTTTACCAGAATTTTGGTAAACCCAATGAGTTAAGAACCTGTCTGAATTATGTCTGGCACTGCTCATGACCTACAACATACAACTTTTAAACAATAAAAACCGATTTATGCTCTGGAGTTAAATATCACAATAATAAAGAGGTGACCTTATCTTTGTATAACTTTCTGACAAATGTGTGACCTCCTTTCATGAGTGTGATGACTGTTGACACATTTACAGGTAACCTAAATCTGTTTGTCTTTTTATAAATATGGTAATCAATCACACCAATAACTGATTTCATCAGTCCATTCTATAAATAGCTCTCAATTATCATACCAAAGTATTCAACATTGACTGTTCCACATTCACCTGGACAGGTATTTTTAAACACATAGTTAGCTCATTACCCAGGTACTTACCGGTATATGTATTTTTGAAATCAAATTTTCAAAATATTTTGAAAAATTCAAATTTCTGAGTGTCTTTTCTTAAAACAGCCACTTATTTCAAACTTCACTGTTTAGTGTTTATTTTTGTGAGATCATTTGTGATCAATCTTTCTTGTTGAACTTATCCTTGTTTTGATCAAGGCTTGGCTACACTGGTATGTTAATTATGACCATATATAGCAGTGCTTACCTACTTACCAGATACCAGTGATAGTTCATTATTATCTACCTGGTAAAAACACCTGATGAGATCTGTAATAGTTCATTATCATATAAGTTATTAAGGAGTTTTCATGTTACCTGGAAGTTTCATTTGATCCCTATATTCTGAGACAGAAGTAGATTTGCCTCTATCTTTCTGATAAGTGACACTTTGGTAGGTAGGCTGTGTCTGAAAAATACTTTGGTAGGTAGGCTGTGTCAAAAAGATACTTTGGTAGGTAGGCTGTGTCTGAAAGATACTTTGGTAGGTAGGCTGTGTCTAAAAGATACTTTGGTAGGTAGGCTGTGTCTAAAAAGATACTTTGGTAGGTAGGCTGTGTCTAAAAGATACTTTGGTAGGTAGGCTGTGTCTGAAAGACACTTTGGTAGGTAGGCTGTGTCTGAAAGACACTTTGGTAGGTAGGCTGTGTCTAAAAGATACTTTGGTAGGTAGGCTGTGTCTAAAAGATACTTTGGTAGGTAGGCTGTGTCTGAAAGACACTTTGGTAGGTAGGCTGTGTCTAAAAGATACTTTGGTAGGTAGGCTGTGTCTGAAAGACACTTTGGTGGGTAGGCTGTGTCTGAAAGATACTTTGGTAGGTAGGCTGTGTCTGAAAGATACTTTGGTAGGTAGACTGTGTCTGAAAGATAC
This sequence comes from Ylistrum balloti, assembly GCF_031769215.1. Classification (NCBI taxonomy): domain Eukaryota; kingdom Metazoa; phylum Mollusca; class Bivalvia; order Pectinida; family Pectinidae; genus Ylistrum; species Ylistrum balloti. Next base: position 660,410 of record NW_026782318.1, on the reverse strand, counting down.
TTTGGTAGGTAGGCTGTGTCTGAAAATCACTTTGGTAGGTAGGCTGTGTCTGAAAGACACTTTGGTAGGTAGGCTGTGTCTGAAAGAGACTTTGGTGGGTAGGCTGTGTCTTAAAGACACTTTGGTAGGTAGGCTGTGTCTGAAAGACATTTTGGTAGGTAGGCTGTGTCTGAAAGCCACTTTGGTAGGTAGGCTGTGTCAGAAAGACACTTGGGTAGGTAGGCTGTGTCTGAAAGACACTTGGGTAGGTAGGCTGTGTCTGAAAGACAGCCTACCTAACAAAGTAGGCCTAGATGGCTGTTCTGGTCTATCACCTAGTTAGCTGGTCTGGTCTATCACCTAGTTGGCTGTTCTGGTCTATCACCTAGATGGCTGGTCTGGTCTATCACCTAGTTAGCTGGTCTGGTCTATCACCTAGTTAGCTGGTCTGGTCTATCACCTAGTTAGCTGGTCTGGTCTATCACCTAGTTGGCTGCTCTGGTCTATCACCTAGTTAGCTGGTCTGGTCTATCACCTAGTTGGCTGGTCTGGTCTATCACCTAGTTGGCTGGTCTGGTCTATCACCTAGTTGGCTGGTCTGGTCTATCACCTAGTTGGCTGGTCTGGTCTATCACCTAGTTGGCTGGTCTGGTCTATCACCTAGTTAGCTGGTCTGGTCTATCACCTAGTTGGCTGGTCTGGTCTATCACCTAGATGGCTGGTCTGGTCTATCACCTAGTTAGCTGGTCTGGTCTATCACCTAGATGGCTGGTCTGGTCTATCACCTAGTTAGCTGGTCTGGTCTATCACCTAGTTAGCTGGTCTGGTATATCACCTAGTTAGCTGCTCTGGTCTATCACCTAGTTAGCTGGTCTGGTCTATCACCTAGTTAGCTGGTCTGGTCTATCACCTAGATGGCTGGTCTGGTCTATCACCTAGTTGGCTGGTCTGGTCTATCACCTAGTTGGCTGGTCTGGTCTATCACCTAGTTGGCTGGTCTGGTCTATCACCTAGTTGGCTGGTCTGGTCTATCACCTAGTTAGCTGGTCTGGTCTATCACCTAGTTGGCTGGTCTGGTCTATCACCTAGATGGCTGGTCTGGTCTATCACCTAGTTAGCTGGTCTGGTCTATCACCTAGATGGCTGGTCTGGTCTATCACCTAGTTAGCTGGTCTGGTCTATCACCTAGTTAGCTGGTCTGGTCTATCACCTAGATGGCTGGTCTGGTCTATCACCTAGATGGCTGGTCTGGTCTATCACCTAGTTAGCTGGTCTGGTCTATCACCTAGATGGCTGGTCTGGTCTATCACCTAGTTGGCTGCTTTGTGACTACTCTGGTCAGTCACCTAGGTGACTTTGGTTCAATACCCAGATTGAGCTAGAAAGTGAAACAGGGTTATCTTCCTAACCTCTTGGTACCATAGTAAAAACTTCTAATCTATATTACTTTTGATTTTTTATTACTTAAAAATCTAAGACAATTATAAAATTTCTTGGCACGTGAATTATGTGTCTAAGACCTGTATGTAAAGTGTTGGTAATCAACCATTAAGGTACAGTAATTAAACCTAGAATGGTATTTATGTCTGGTGTCAGTCCTATGTCAGTCGATGTATCAACCTAGAATAGTATTTATGTCTGGTGTCAGTCCTATGTCAGTCGATGTATCAACCTAGAATGGTATTTATGTCTGGTGTCAATCCTATGTCAGTCGATGTATCTACCTAGAATGGTATTTATGTCTGGTGTCAGTCCTATGTCAGTCGATGTATCAACCTAGAATGGTATTTATGTCTGGTGTCAGTCCTATGTCAGTCACTGTATCAAACTAGAATGGTATTTATGTCTGGTGTCAGTCCTATGTCAGTCACTGTATCAAACTAGAATGGTATTTATGTCTGGTGTCAGTCCTATGTCAGTCGATGTATCAACCTAGAATGGTATTTATGTCTGGTGTCAGTCCTATGTCAGTCGATGTATCAACCTAGAATGGTATTTATGTCTGGTGTCAGTCCTATGTCAGTCGATGTATCATATGTCTGAAAGCTTTACCTCTCCTTCTATATATCAATACAGTCCTCTGTATATAAACAAACCTATTTTTTATTTTTATTTGATCTGGATTGGGTTCTGTATTATCCTCTTACATCAGTCTGTTTTAGTTAAAAACTCATTACAGTGTGATTATGATCACTGCAATTAGCCCATGTCTAGAAATAGTTACTGACAAAGACTTTTCTGTGGTTCTGTAATACGCCCATTTCGTGACTTTGAGTTCACGTAAATGGCTTATGGCAGGGAAAATTACGTTAGACACATTTGAGACATCACAAACAGGAAGTATGTCATCAGACATTTTAATCTCACATCACAGGAAGTGATGATTTTGTGAAAGTTGTTTGTTTTCTGTCCTACAATTTTTAACTTCTGAAAAAAACATGTTGCTGGATACTAATACAAATCCAGGAGGTACCTGAAGGAATAACATACTACCTTGTTTCTATATACCAGTAACACTGACCTATTTTCAAGGTCACATGTGACAACTTTGAAAAGGAATCATCTTCTTAAGTACCAAAGGCCCCAGAGTCATTTTATTAGATTTGTATTCAAGCAAATAATGATATAAAGTTTCTTACTTCACACAAATGATGTTAAGTTATAACAAATATTTACAAAAAATCTGAGAACCTTTGTTTTGTAGGTTCAAGAATAACTGTAGAATACTGAAAATTGGCCAGTCCCCAGATGGTGGTACCTTAGATAAAGTGCTGAACAGTGCTTTCTTGTTAATTACCTGTGCAAAATTTTCAAGGTCAAATGTCAAATAAATCCAAATGTTTAAGAATCTGTTTCTCAAGTCCTGGAAGAATTTCAGCACCCTGAAATTTGACTAGTTGATACACTAAGTATGGGATACTATTTAATGGCCTTATGGAAATTATAATAAGGTCACAGGGATCAAACATTTTGGAAAAATCTGATAATCTTCTTCTTAAGTTCCAGAAGGCCTTGACTGCTGATGTTATACCAGCAAGTAACTAGGATGAATCACTATGAGTTTTCCTTGAAATGACCTTGACCTACAAGTATTTTCAAAGTCAATGATTAAAAATATCCTTGATAACCTTATTAAATGTTTCTAAGTCCAAGTATTTTCATGATGTATTTGACAAGTTGGTACCTGGGCTAATGTGCTAAAAACATTTTCCTATAAACAAACCTGTGACTTCAAAACACAAGTCGAGGAAGTTTTACCTAATGACCCCTCTCAATGTGTTTGTACAGCTGTTTGTGAGAATTCCTTACCCAATATATAGTCATCATAAGTTCACATCTCTGATATAAATTTAATAAAATAAAAATGCCCCCTCACCTGCCGACGTTTTAGTGAAATCTGAAATATACAATTATCCTTTTAAGTCGTAATAGAATGTACTGGTAATTTGAAACAGCCAATAAAATTTCTGAATGTGAAATATGGCTGATTCATTCTCTTGCCATCAAATATAAAGGAAAAGTTGGCAGTGAAATTGTCTATTGATTTTATTGGGAATATAATTCAATCAACAAATGTACTTTCATTTCGTTCATGCTTGAATGATGAATTTTGTTCCGTCTGACCAGTTAGATACCTGATGTTTATATTTTACATGGGAAAGTGTCAATTAGTTTTCTATATAATGTTTTTCAACAAGACCAAGTGAAAATAAAGAGTTCACAGAAAGTTGTGGATACTTTATAATATTTTATAGCCAATAAACTGACAGGTTGGTGAGAATGATAAAGACACTTCATTCTGGATATCCAAGTTACTGGTGACATGACAGATAAATAACTAAACAACCCCTACACCTTCCTAAAATATTTACTGTCAATAAGTTTATTTCAGGTAATAAGGTCATATGTATATAAAAAGTATATATACAAACTGTATATAGACATCAGACATTAGAATTTTTTATTTCAATTAAACCTTTTTTTCTAATTCTGGTAGAATAGCTTACCTATACCAGAAAATATAGTGTTTGTATTGAATATATTTCTTTAAACCTATAAAGATATATTTTACCCTGGTTTTGTCCTATTCTGTTGACGTTAGCTGTAAGTCAGACCGAATGAAGAAATCTTGGCTTTGTTCTGCTTGTTCATTTTATTCTTCTTCTAATACAGAGACAGGAGGTTGTTACACAGAGGTAGTTGGTAGTGACAGATGAAACTTATAGACAAGTAGTTGGTATAGACAGGTGGTTGTTATAGGCAGGTTTTTAATGATGGATGACTGCTATTCACAGGTGTTTGTTACAGAGAGATGTTAAGTGTTACAGAGAGTTGGTTGGTATAGACAGGTGGGTGTATAGACAGATGTTGACATAGGTGGTTATAGATAAGTGGTTGTTAAAGACAAGTGATTGTTACTGTTGGAGGTTGTTGTTAATGATAGTGGCTGCTACAGACAGGTGATTGTTACTGTTGGAGGTTGTTGTTAATGATAGTGACTGCTACAGACAGGTGGTTGTTACTGTTGGAGGTTGTTGTTAATGATAGTGACTGCTACAGACAGGTGGTTGTTACTGTTGGAGGTTGTTGTTAATGATAGTGACTGCTACAGACAGGTGATTGTTACTGTTGGAGGTTGTTGTTAATGATAGTGGCTGCTACAGACAGGTGATTGTTACAGAGAGATGTTGTTACAGACAGGTGATTGTTACAGAGAGATGTTGTTACAGACAGGTGGTTGTTACAGAGAGACATTGTTACAGACAGGTGGTTGTTACAGAGAGATGTTGTTACAGACAGGTGGTTGTTACAGAGAGATGTTGTTACAGACAGGTGATTGTTACAGAGAGATGTTGTTACAGACAGGTGGTTGTTACAGAGAGATGTTGTTACAGACAGGTGGTTGTTACAGAGAGATGTTGTTACAGACAGGTGGTTGTTACAGAGAGATGTTGTTACAGACAGGTGGTTGTTACAGAGAGATGTTGTTACAGACAGGTGGTTGTTACAGAGAGATGTTGTTACAGACAGGTGGTTGTTACAGAGAGATGTTGTTACAGACAGGTGGTTGTTACAGAGAGATGTTGTTACAGACAGGTGGTTGTTACAGACAGGTGGTTGTTACAGACAGGTGGTTGTTACAGACAGGTGGTTGTTACAGAGAGATGGTCAATGTTGACAGATTACAGTATAGACAAGGAAAGGAAGTTTCCAGCTTGTGAATCATTGGAATATGGTTGTAGAAATATAAGAATAATTTTGTCATTTCAACTCAGAATTTTGTCTTCACAATCAAATGATCTGACAAAAGGATAGTTTTTTAACCTGTGAAATATTTTAAATGTTTACGGATATTTTGGGAATAGGGATATCACAACTATAATGATAATTACAACTAAGAGAGATCAAACTCACAAACCGCGGCTCAAAAGTTGGGAAGTCTAGTATATATTAATCTAGGATAGTATCGGGAGACATAAATTAGACTGAAGTGTTTAATGACTGGGATGAAAATTTGTGAATACATCCAGGTAACATTCCCATTAGATACAACAAGAAGAAAGATACCCTCCCATTTATATATATTTACATACCTTAGTTCTACCTTATAACATTTAGTCAGCAATATTTTTATGGTTACCGTAGTATGTTAATGAGTTACAAATTAACTCATAAATTTTGCAAACTCTGAATAGAGTGCACGCTCATGTATATTTTGTTTTAGAAGTGTATATACATACAATGCAGTGCTAAGACTTGTGTACATATTTGAACAATGCAATATATTTATATGGAAATACAAACAATGTCGTCACTCAGGTATATCACATACCTGACCTCTCCCAGCCGCGAATGATACCATTATAATATCGTAATTGGCTTTCAACCATGGAACAAACAGAGCCGTTACATACACGACAATTTAGGTCGGAGAAATGGATAAACTAGCTGAAGCATATCTGAATATTTCTCCATGTACCCGGGCATAAGTAGGGTAGATAGACCACAGGGACCAGAGCGTTAACTGTCAACCAAGAGTACAGGTGTGTATCGGAGTGCTACCTGGACGTTAACGAGTCAAGATAAGCTTTAAAACTATAGTGATTCTCAGGAGTTACGTGTGTTTACCTGGAATATGCTTGAGTCAGAGCAGTAGATTTTCTGTAAGTCTTTTTCATCTACCCGTGTTTGTTCTATATTTGATATGATATCAGATTACATACAACAGTGGACACACCTGGACAATACAGGAAGGTATGGCTAATGAGCTCAGGTGTAAACACCACAGGTAATGCCTACAGAAGAATGTGACCAATCTGATTATATTCCAGAAAGTTTGGTCATCTAACTAATGTAGTTTTGCTGTAGCAATGCTACATAAAGTTTAATGTGATCAACATCATCTTCTATTTCATAATAAGGAAGTTTTTCATTGGCTGAAAGGTCATTCATGTCGTAAGGCAAACTCTCAATTGCAGGTGATAATGGATTTTTTTGGAGGTGAAAATTGTTAAATGATACTGATTTGATAAGTCATGCTATGAAAACTGCTATAATATACAATAGACCTATTGTTATTGATTTAATCAGTAACCATGCAAATTTCAAATTATTGGGTCAGTCATTTAATGACCACAACTGGGGACTGAGCTCGTTATGTTTGGCTATCCCTGGTATGTATTGATTTTTTTCAGGTGAAATCGCAATAACAGATCTTCATATGAATATATACAGTGAAATACATTGACTTTCTAAAACTATAAATGATAACAAGAAAACAGACTTTGTAGTTTTCCTTTATAAATACTGTACAGTACGATATTATATTGATTTCAGGTGAGATATTGGTGTGACTATAAAGAGAGTTGTCCGAGTATATACCAGGAATGCTTTAATCATAGCGATTCATATTCGTCTTCAAAATCAATATACTACTGGGAACTGTAATGAATTACCTGTGTGGACACAAACGTGTCAGGGGAGTACAGGTGTGAAAGGACAAGTGATCTTACAGGTGAGTCATATTGATCTCATTTTTTATAGAATAACATCAACATACTGAAACACACACATGTTTAATTAAGCAGATTTACAAAAATGGAAAAAGTTCTGAAAACAAAATTTTATTTTTACAAAAAGGAAACTCAACACAACGAAGACATTTTGTGAAATTTCTGTTTAAAGTTCTGCATTAGGAGTATTGAATCATCCTTTATTTGTTATTTGCTTTTAGTTGAAAGTAGACAAGATTTGAATCCATTTTCACAGAATGACACATACATAACCATAATAAAAGTGCTTGCTACTTTGTATGAATGTCTGGTTTTGATTGTCAGTGCTGTTTCCTAGTAGGGTTATACCCAAGTTTAAACCTGAAGGTGTGTGCATGTCTTACTTACATAATCTGTGATTAAGTCTGTTATTGTGCAACACGTTATGTACAGAACAGCATTGATGTCTACAGCCAAGTGAACCAAATGACTAGATGGTTCACTACTGTGACATACCTCTAGCTGAGTCAGTAACAAGTGACTAGATGGTTCACCACTGTGACATACCTCCAGTTGAGTCAGTAACAAGTGACTAGATGGTTCACCACTGTGACATACGTCCAGCTGAGTCAGTAACAAGTGACTAGATGGTTCACCACTGTGACATACCTCTAGCTGAGTCAGTAACAAGTGACTAGATGGTTCACCACTGTGACATACCTCCAGCTGAGTCAGTAACAAGTGACTAGATGGTTCACCACTGTGACATACCCCTAGCTGAGTCAGTAACAAGTGACTAGATGGTTCACCACTGTGACATACCTCTAGCTGAGTCAGTAACATGTGACTAGATGGTTCACTACTGTGACATACCTCTAGCTGAGTCAGTAACAAGTGACTAGATGGTTCACCACTGTGACATACCCTAGCTGAGTCAGTGACAAGTTACTAGATGGTTCACCACTGTGACATACCCCTAGCTGAGTCAGTAACAAGTGACTAGATGGTTGACCACTGTGACTTAATAAAATGGAGCTTTTTTCCAGTTCAGAATTCCAAATAAAAGGATATCATTTTTGATGATGTGCATTAATCAAAGGTCAAAATCTTACAACTACCATATATTGTATTGAAATTACTTCATATTGATCCCAAACATCTTGCCCAACCCTAGAGACCTTTAGTGATCTAAAATACCCACACAAATTGGTATAGATTTGAAGCCCAGTGGTCAATATATATATAAAGGTCTGAGATACTTGTAGTCTCTGATGTTGGAGACTCATATTTTCTCTTAAAGCTGTAAGTCATTGGTTTGGGGTTAAAAGGTTAAAAGGTGTATAATTGAACCTGATGGGACTTACACAGTGTAAAACATCAATTAAATATATGGAATCTATTACATCTAAGAAAAAATGTAGCCTCTTCATGGTGTTGCTCATATCAGAAATAAGAAAATATGAGAAGATATGCATAATGTTTGATACAATAAAGTAGAAATTCATATTTAATGGTTTGTAGGTAAATTTCTAGTTTATACACAAGAAATTTGTAGCCCAGCCTTTCAATAAGTTCACAGGTCAATCAAACCTGTTTAAGTAGTCCCTATCATATAGACTTGTCTCTAGACAGGTGCAATGTTAAGCAGAGAGGCATTTAAAGGACAAGAGAAGGCATTTTACACAGAGACAACTAGAAATAGGAGTTTTGGACCTCTTAAATCGTCAGTTAACCAGTCAAAAATATCGTTGCTTAGATGATTCTTGTCAAGAAAATAAAACACAGTGTGAACTTCTCTAGATTTGATGTGAAACACTGAATATGATAGACGGTACTTTTCTAGACAATAAGTTGGATTTATTAAAAAAGATTCTCCAGTTAAGATCAATTAGCTAATTAACTGTAATATACTGGAGTCTCCACTCCAGATATTGACACTCCATTGACTGGAATGTGACATTGAAATACCTGTAAAGAAAGTCTGTTACCATAAAACCTTATCTACAATGTTTGTCCCAACAATCTTTACACTATTTGAATGTCTTCTTAAGAAAAGACTTTGATAAAAAAAATGGAAACCATTGAAATATTTGAGATCTAGGTCAATTGTCAAACAAATCAGGCTAGGTCAATGATGAAATATTGGTCTGAGTTGAGAAAAGGCTTAAATCAGTCTTAATATCTAACAAGTTACACATACCAGGTTTGTGTTGTCATTAAGTTCTGTGGTTGTTACTATATAGATGTATAACAAAGAGATGGGCTTATCACTGAACAAGAGTGCTTTTTATTTCAAGTTTTATGATAAATTTCTGTAAAAATTGTTGTCTTTTCTCTATATAGACATCAAATGCTTCCAAGCAACAATTATATTTTTTTCTTTTTTTTTCATGAAAAAAGTAATGATATCTCTGGAGTATAGCATGGATACAGTGGAGTCATCATTTGTTCTGTAGAAGCTACTGTATGAATTATTTACAATGTTAAACAGACCCAATAGTTGTTTCAGCAGCTGGAAAGCTATCATTGTGACAAGAACCAGTACGGTCTATAGATACTGTAGGGGGAAGACATTGTGATGACTGACTGATGGTTTCTATCATCAATATCCCAGTGACTTAATTGTGTTTTACAGTCATCAAATACTTGGATGAATCTGAAACTCTTCTGTATTGCACGACAGTTGGAGGCAATTTCGCTGTCATTTCATATACTGTAAAAACCCACCTTTCTTCTGTGGAAAAATTGAAGATTCTGTGAGACGCCATCATTAATTGTCAGAATTATCTAGTATGCAAAAAACTGACAAAAGAATTATTCCACAATTTATTTATGAGCAATGTTATTTATCTATGAACAATGTTTGTGTAGTATTTATCACACTCATTCAATAATCAGTTCAATGCCATGAGCATTCAGTCAGGTAGCTACTGTGCAAGAGTTAGGCAACTACCATGTATTTCCAAGTTAGGCAACTACCATGTATTTCCAAGTTAGGCAACTACCATGTATCACCAAGTTAGGCAACTACCATGTACAATGTATCTCCAAGTTAGGCAACTACCATGTATCACCAAGTTAGGCAACTATTCAGTAAGTCTATTCTAAAGGAACTATAGATTTTCACCTTGCCCCTATGGAATGGACTAGTCAAAGTAGATGGCACTTTGTTGAAAGGAACAGACATGTCATCCTTTCATGCCTACACAAAGAGAAAATGGAATATATTCATTTATTATTATTTATTTAATAGGTCTGATGTCCACTACAGCCTTTCCAAGTGGAATGTAAATTTTAGATACTTTAGACACTTTTGCATAAACCGAATTAAATTATCATGGTGCCACATGAATATTCAACTTTAAAAAAATGCAAAACCTGTATACTTTATCAGTTGAATGTAGGAAATATTACAAGTAAGGTAAATAAACAGTGTTCTCTCATAGATGAAATGATAAAAAAATAATTGTATTAAATTAATTACATGTTTCCTGTTTAACCAACACTGAATTAAGTAATATCACTGGAAATGTGTAAGTATAGTGCCATTCTGTTCAACAGAAGTTCTGATGACTGGAGATAGATATTTTGGCAGGCACAGCTGGCCCCCTGTTCAGCTGTGAGTTCCTACTGGTCCTGCTATGTACCTGGTGCTGCTTTTTCCTACACGGGGTTCAGTCAGTCCAACCATGTCATACACTTACTCTAAAGCTAATACAATAATATGTACCTGAAGGTCATAAACATTTCTTGTAAAATCATGGTCTTTATTATATTTACTGAAAGTGAGAGTTAAGAATTGCCCTTGTGTAAAAATAACTAAAGACGAGAAATATTTAGACATTGCTATATCAATTTTGTATTAATTAGGGTTATAGTATAATGTCTCAGATAGATATTGAGAAATCTTACCTACCAGGTATTTGTACATACCTGTATAACCCTACAGGACAATTACGTAGCCTCGTTAGGACTACCTGGCTATCTATCTCGGTATACATTACTTTTATACTGAAAAAGAAAATCAATAAATCTCTGTATGTATGTAGATTAATAGTTCTATTATCATTGCCCATGGATATACATTTATAAACATGTTCTCAGGGTTGTGGGAGGTACAGTGATATTACCTGTACGATCTGCACAGGTGAAATTACCTGTAGACATGCTATACCTATTTACCTTTGACATCCTGATATACAATCAATACTGTTAAGATCTAGTGCAGAAATCAGTCGTTAGACCTGAGATTTGTTTTTAATGCATTTGATGGACATCAGATATAGTGAGAATACACACAGGAAAAGTTAGTGTCAGTGAGATAACCTGCAAGATTTCAATGTACCATAGATATATTACTGATACCAGTGAAGAGAGTAATTCTTCATACCACGACCATATACTTAAACTTTATTATTTGATTTATTTTCTTCTAATCATTTCATCACATTTGTAATGCATGAGACACTCAGAATTGTCTCTTCGACCTTCCTTTAAGTTCTTTTCACTTTGATTTTCTCTGTCTTCATTATCTCCCCTAATTATCTTCCCCTTTTATTTCATGTTGTTTTCATTTTCTATGTTGATTTCAAGTTATCTTACTTATCCTCCCTCATCCCCCTTCGATTTCAAATCATTTTGATTATCTCCCCTGATTTCAAATTGTCTTCGTTAGCTCCCCTGATTTCAGATTATCTTCATTATCTCCCCTGATTTCAGATTATCTTCATTATCTCCCCTGATTTCAGATTGTCTTCATTATCTCCCCTGATTTCAGATTATCTTCATTATCTCCCCTGATTTCAGATTGTCTTTATTATCTCCCCTGATTTCAGATTGTCTTTATTATATCCCCCTGATTTCAGATTGTCTTCATTATCTCCCCTGATTTCAGATTATCTTTATTATCTCCCCTGATTTCGTATTGTCACCATTTTCTTGATTTCAATTTACCTTGATAGGTACCTCTGATTTTTACCTGGAATGTCATCCCTAAACAGTCTGTTTTGAGATTCAAGAATGACCAAAACAATATCTTGATAACTTGATTACAATAAACTTCAATATTGAAGACCTAATACATTATGTTGGTCTTTAGGCTGGTGAAGTTCTCTCTATTGATTGATCTCACACTTTGATGAAATAACACACATATAAAATAGGTGCTTTATCAAATTTTGGATCTTGGAAAAATTAGTACATATATTTAGAACTTTTAAGATTTGTTTGACATCGAAACAAGTAGAAAAAATTTGATTTTTTATCATGATGTATACCGTCAGTAATTTGACAAAATGTGAAATGTTTCCCATAATCACAGCATACAAAATGTCTTGTAAAAATTGAAAGTTCCATTTTAAAAAATGTTTAACTTTATAAATAGTTAACATCAGACAGCTATCACATCTCATGTTATTAGATAAGATTTGCACTACAAAGGTATTGATAGCGAGGTGGCACGGTAATGAGGTGTACGGCCATTTGAGTATTGCTGTAACTTCAGAGACGTGTTGTTTCCCACCGATGATTACCCAGATACCCGCTCGAGTGTCACCAGTTTGTGGTGGATTTAAGTAACAATAGTCCCTGTAGTAATACCTAGACTGATTTATCTGTGGTCATGTGTACCGAACATCTTCCATTATCATTTAAGTAGAATGTATCAAACAGATATCTTATTCCAGTTTTAATATAATGCAATGAGTGCATATATTTTTAATACATCTGAAATTCAAAGAAAAATATTTTCTATCTAAACAGGTGAATTCGTTGGATATACCGGTATCCATTTCTGTTAATTGAGGAAAAAATTCATTTTCTAAAGGTTCAGTTTGATTCACTTTAACACCGTGCTTCATCAAAAATGAAAATAATACTTTTAAAGATCAAAAATGACAAAGTTGACAAATTTGAATAAAGATATTTTACATTTCATTTTTTTCATTTCTATTTGAGGTTTTTAACATTATCTAACAGAAAGGTGAACAATATTCTAATTTCAGGGTTAATAAGTGAATATCTTAAAAAGGTAAATGCTATATTGTACCTGTGATAAGCCCATGCTAATTGACATGCTTACTTGACTCCTATGAAATATATTATTATATTTTCCCTATCATGCAACAATAATTCCATACCTGGTAAAAGACAATCCATATCATCAATATCATGGAGGATCATAAATAAATGTTCTTTTGATGCCCTCCCGTCATCCCCTAAATCAGTTTGAGTCAGAATTTGTGAGTTTGCTTTTTTGCAAGGCTTGCTCCCCTGTAATAAGCCCACTCTCCATATTTTGAATCAAAATTTGTGAGTTGGCCCAATGGCTTTATTACATGGCAGACATCAAATAGACAGTGGCTTAGAGGCTAAATATTGTTGATAACAAATATTTCTTTACTCTGGCCTTCAGTAGGGTGGACTTTGGCCTATAAATGTGTGGGCTGTATATAGAGTGAACAACAAGTGTTTATTTACTTTGGCCTGTAATTGTGTGGGCTGTGTATAGAGTGAACAACAAGCATTTATTTACTTTGGCCTGTAATTGTGTGGGCTGTGTATAGAGTGAACAACAAGCATTTATTTACTTTGGCCTGTAATTGTGTGGGCTGTGTATAGAGTGAACAACAAGCGTTTATATACTTTGGCCTGTAATTGTGTGGGCTGTGTATAGAGTGAACAACAAATGTTTATTTCCTTTGGCCTGTAATTGTGTGGGCTGTGTATAGAGTGAACAACAAGCGTTTATATACTTTGGCCTGTAATTGTGTGGGCTGTATATAGAGTGAACAACAAGCATTTATTTACTTTGGCCTGTAATTGTGTGGGCTGTGTATAGAGTGAACAACAAATTTTTATTTCATTTGGCCTGTAATTGTGTGGGCTGTGTATAGAGTGAACAACAAACGTTTATTTCCTTTGGCCTGTAATTGTGTGGGCTGTGTATAGAGTGAACAACAAGCATTTATTTCCTTTGGCCTGTAATTGTGTGGGCTGTGTATAAAGTGAACAACAAGCATTTATTTCCTTTGGCCTGTAATTGTGTGGGCTGTGTATAGAGTGAACAACAAGCGTTTATATACTTTGGCCTGTAATGTGTGGGCCTGTGTGGGCTGTGTATAGAGTGAACAACAAGCGTTTATATACTTTGGCCTGTAATTGTGTGGGCTGTGTATAGAGTGAACAACAAGCATTTATTTCCTTTGGCCTGTAATTGTGTGGGCTGTATATAGAGTGAACAACAAGCATTTATTTCCTTTGGCCTGTAATTGTGTGGGCTGTATATAGAGTGAACAACAAGCATTTATTTCCTTTGGCCTGTAATTGTGTGGGCTGTGTATAGAGTGAACAACAAGCGTTTATATACTTTGGCCTGTAATTGTGTGGGCTGTGTATAGAGTGAACAACAAGCGTTTATTTACTTTAGCCTATATGATGGATTGAACAACAAATGTGTCTGTAAGTGTTTTTGCTATAACTTTCATGTAAAACCAGTTTTAGATGTAGATAGGAACATTTAGTATTTTAAACTCTTTTTAGTAGACTATTTAAAAAGTTTTTCAGAGAGTCAATTTGGGATTGAAGGGGATCGGTTTCAATGGCTGGAGATGTTTATAATGATTTTATTTACTTTGAGAAAAACAGACCATTGTGTGAAAAGGCTACAAAAAGTGAAGGTGACAAACTTTAGGTTTGGTTTAAGGGAGATCTTCTGATGCCCTAGACTATCAGTAAAGTTTAAATGTATTTTAATCAGAGTTAATATATTCTAAGTTCTAAAGTACAACATTACCTATTTGTGTCTATATAAAACAGCTACCTGTCACTTATGGCTGTGAGATTTCTTTTCTTGAGGGCCATAAAAGTGTTGGTCTAGGTAACCTGGGAAGAAGATCCGAGGTATTTGGTTCGATTCCTACTTGAAGTGATGTGTATAGTAGTTATAACACTTTTCTCAATTTGCTAAGGATGGCATGCAATGGGCCTCCTGTATCTTGTTCTTGAGTTAGTCATCAGCTACTTAAATGACACCTTGACTCTAAATGACCCTGGCTGTTCTTGAGTTAGTCATCAGCTACTTAAATGACACCTTGACTCTAAATGACCCTGGCTGTTCTTGAGTTAGTCATCAGCTACTTAAATGACACTCTGACTCTAAATGACACTGGCTGTTCTTGAGTTAGTCATCAGCTACTTAAATGACACCTTGACTCTAAATGACCCTGGCTGTTCTTGAGTTAGTCATCAGCTACTTAAATGACACCTTGACTCTAAATGACCCTGGCTGTTCATGAGTTAGTCATCAGCTACTTCAATGACACCTTGACTCTAAATGACCCTGGCTGTTCATGAGTTAGTCATCAGCTACTTAAATGACACCTTGACTCTAAATGACCCTGGCTGTTCATGAGTTAGTCATCAGCTACTTAAATGACACCTTGACTCTAAATGACCCTGGCTGTTCATGAGTTAGTCATCAGCTACTTCAATGACACCTTGACTCTACATGACCCTGGCTGTTCATGAGACAGTAACTCAGTTGGCAATCTTGGTAGAGTACCATACTTACCCCATACTGAGCTCAGGGAATAACACGCAATACATGACTTAAAATAGAAATTGGGCTTATTACAGGACAATGAAATAACAACAGCTGACATTTGTGCAGAACTGAACAAATGTAGGCAGACTTATTTCCTGACATGAACATGAAGAGTGATTGTTGGTAAAACACATCATACATTCTAGCCTTTAATTTCTTCAATTTATGCTAGAGACAAAAATTGTCTTTATTTATATTACTCTTTTCTATAATTTTCATAAAATGAAACGAACATGAAGCAAATTCGTGTTTAATGGTACAAGGACAAAAATGATGTGGGGTAAAAATATCCAGGCTGGTATTCATTAGTAAAATAAAATCCCCAGCCATATTACTTACTATACAGTTCATAAGTTTTGTCTCAAAGCAGTGATAAGCATATTGAAGAACAACACAATAGTATTCATTAAAATCTTTACAGAACCGTATAATACATTGGTGGGCTTATTAGCAGGCATGGGCTTATTTGGATAAATATGGTATAAATTTTCATTATATTGATATTTGATATCACTGAATGGCCAGACCAATAACTTTCATGTCACGGAGTGATTCCAGGTCCTACTTCAAAACCATTTTATCCAATATCTTCAGTCCTCTGTATTTCTGTTGACCAGATTAGTTAAATGCCTGTATCTAGTTTCAGCATCTTGATTTGTGTATTTGTGTTTGACCCACTTCAGTCTAATGATGGCGGATATTGTATAATTTGATTCCGTACATTAATGAGGGATTATGTTACCTCTACACTATCCATCATTAACCTGAGATGTAAAACTCCACTAATAAAGCAGGTTTACTTTGTCAAAACACAATAAAAAATACCAACATGTGACGAAGATCCTGAAATCAAACTTGATGAAAATTAATGAAACATGAGAGGGAATAAGGAAAAAAGAGATTTACACGGAGACTCTTGAGGGAGAATAAGACCAGGTGTTACAGAAGCATACTCTGCTTCATCAACAGTACCCGCCATGTAAATCTTGGTCCACCAAGTATATACCTGGCGATGTTATGTTTCCAAATGAGAGTAGGTTATCAACAAGGAAACTTCCAGGCATTCTCACCATCTCACAACATGTCTAACTTCAGATCACATAAGGAGTATTTCCCATTGAGATCATTATGATGACCATAAGATTTTGTATGATTTTTCACCAAATGTCCATCTCTCTACAGCTTCCACATTATAAATGTAACCCTGGTAAATACTAGCCGCAATATACCACTCGGCTAGAGAAAATGTAACCCTGGTAACCCACTCGGCTAGAGAGAATGTAACCCTGGTAATATACCACTCCCCTAGAGAGAACCCTTCTAGCTTACCACTCGGCTAGAGAGAATGTAACTAGATCGGTTGAGCGTATACCACTCCCCTAGAGAGAACTTCTCTTTAGCTAGATCGGTTGAGCGTCAGACTAGTAAGTCAGGGGTTCTAGGTTCAATTCCTAGCAGAGGCATTGAAATAAATAATGACCTCTCTGTTAAATAAATCTAACTCAGTACAGCAGACTTTGTAATCAGTATACCCATGGTGTAGTCTTAGGTCAGGTTTTCTGTGACGTCGTGTTAGAACAAAATGTTTTTAGGCTCAGTATTGTCATAGATTTAGGAAAACAGAAGTTATTAAGGATAGCATTAGCAATAAGATCTCTTTTGCAAAACATCATAATTCAGGTAGTTTTAATTTTGAACTGAATAAAAATACATGGAAATTTTGCATATCAGACATTTAATATCCTGATATCATTGTCAAGTACATCCTGAAAAATGACCTGAAGATGCGAAATATTTGTGTTTTATTCACGTATGAAAGAAGATCGTGTTCCAAACCTTGTTTTAAAAAGAAATTCGAGAATCAGTCTTAACTCTATCATCTACATTTGGATGTACTACAAGTAGCACCTGGAATAACTGTTTCAATGGTCTCTGAGTAGGGGTAGTCCCTTGTGTAGGTGTGGGCATGGTCCCTGTGTGGGTGTGGTCCCTGTATAGATTTAGTCCCTTGTGTAGGTGTGGGCGTGGTCCCTGTGTGGGTGTGGTCCCTGTATAGATTTAGTCCCTTGTGTAGGTGTGGGCGTGGTCCCTGTGTGGGTGTGGTCCCTTTATAGATGTAGTTTCTGCGTAGGTGAGGGCGTGGTCCATGTGTGGGTATGGTCCCTGTATATATGTAGTCCCTTGTGTAGGTGTGTCCCTGTGTGGGTGTGGTCCCTGTATATATGTAGTCCCTTGTGTATTAATGTTTCAAGAAGGGAGAGGGCAACTAGAAAAAGGGTAGGGAAATGAGATAAAAATGACAAGCAATTAAAAAACCAGGCAACCAGGAAAAAGGACAGCACATTTTTAGATTTTGAATTCAGAGGCAAGGCACATTTTAACTTTTGAAATTGGAGTGCAGGCTCAATGGTGCAGGCTCAATGGTGCAGGCAAGAAAAACAAATATTCATAGTGTTGGGAAGTTCATCTTTCAACCCTAAGAACATTCTAATTTAATGTCACGGTTTAAGGTGAAATGTAACAAACAGTCTGTTATTTAGGTAAGATGTGTTTTATGTCACGATAACCATTAGTTATGCATTCTACGATCAGTTTAAAGTCACAATGCTTGAAACTTGATTCCTTATTCTGAAATTCGATCTTTATCAAAAGATTTTGGAGGTGATGAACCTTTCACTTGGCTTTCAACAAGTCTGTAATTCCTTTAGTTGGTTTTCTCATACTGAGTTCTGCTTGTTTATTTGTGTTTTTCTGATATGCACAGTTAAATGTTTGTAATCTTCAGAAGTTGGAGTATTACAATTGTACCGGTAAATACGATCAACAGATTAAACTTTAAAGTTGTTTTCAACTTCAAAAGATTTGTATATTTCAATAGGTATATACCTTAATTCTATGGTGTATGCACCGAGTTTGAAAACTTTTCAAATACCAGGTTATTTAAGCATATATGGTTATGTAAGTTAAATTGTTTTCAAGTCAGGAAAACTCTTCACAGACAGAGGTTTTTTGATTTTAAGTCATAGGTGCAGAATCAAAAAATGTTTTTCACTCCAGAATTTTTTAAATCTATAGGTATTTTACTTATATATACGTGCAACATGACAATGCAGAATTGATTGTTCAGTCTAAAACACATTGCCCTTGTTTTTACCAGCTTTTTGGTAACATAAATCAAAATGGTTGATTGAGCAAGTCAAAGGCCTCCTGGGCATGATTTGAATGTCTGAGTATTGTATTTCAAATTTCATCTATACAAGGTGAGATGTTGAAAATGAGGATCAATTTCAACATGTCAAAACAGCAAAGTGTTGGGATATAGGTAACATTTCTAGGTGTCAGAATAACAAAGAGCTGTGGTATTGCCATCATTATACAATTTATTCAGAATTTGATACAGAAGTCCACTTGAAGGTGTGTTTCCTGCCCTGAGGAGAGTGCTATAATTGGTTTCCCTGTGTTTTTTTCCTCCCCTTTCCTCCCATCTCTCTTTACCCACTCATCAATGTATCACAATGTTGAACGGTAGGGACAAGGTATGGGCGAAATTGTTTTTTAATGATCTTTTATATGGCGTTCAAATTTGGACATTTCAAGCCAGTTTAGGTTAGTTCTTATTAAAAGCGTAGCTGGGGACCATTTTTTGGTTGATGACAACATGAATCAGATTTCACATTATGCTATTTTCAGCATACAAAATGTACTATTTTTAGATCTGTTGCAGGGATATTTTTGAGTTTTACAAATCAAATTAACAAGAGACTTTCTAACACACATGCAAAATAAAATATGAAAGAATAATGTCCTGAAATGTTCTGTACATATACTTCTGTAAAACCCAGGGGCCCAGCACTGTCTCAATGTCAGGGCATGGGCTTATTACATGACAATGAAATAACATTTTTTAAAAATGCTACTTTAGATAAAAAACTATGGGCATGCTTATTACAGTATACAGTAAAGTGTCATTTGTTTCTCTAATAATGTGGAGGATAATCAATTTTTTGTGTTTTGACAGCTATGTGACACAAACATCGTTGGAAACTTATGAGACTCTGCTCTGTGCATTTAAGTCAAGCTTCTGTATGATATAATAATTTATATTCGTCCGTGATATTGTTGAATACATGTATAATGAAAGAGCCAAATTCTCAGTTAAAAAGAAGAAAAAAAATCCCCTAATTTAAAGTCAGAGGTCATTTCAGTCCTGTGGACTTATTGTAGGATAAATATGGTATCCTTCATGTGTACGATACATATCAATATATGCCTATATATATTATGTCTGCTATTTACAGTCATGTACTTGTTTTGTATATACAAAACTTTTACTCCTGGTAATGGGTTTTTGTTGGTGCAGGATTTGACTCCAAAAATTCACATAGAAGGTCATGGACTGATTAATTTTTATGGTATTTTAGTCAAATCTTTATTTAGAAATATATTTGTAAATGATTCCTTAAAGAATTAGAATATTTTCTAAAACTGTTGATAAATTTTTCATAAATGAAAAAAAAATTTAAAGATTAAAATATTTAAACATTATCATTATTGAACATTTATTACATGTATCCTTTATCTATCGACCACAGCTTTTTGCTCAAACTTATATCTTACTATTAAAAGGATACACTGGGTTCATTACTTCCTTAACATATAACTTTTCTGTCATCCAGCATTTTAAGATGTGCAGTTCGATATTTTTTATATTTAAGACATTTGGTTCAATATTTCCGAGCTTGGAATGTGTGTAACATTGATTGACTAGCTCTCCTGTGGCGGCAGGTCCCATTGATTTCCATTATCAAGCACCTTACTGCTGTACCTGGTGATAGTGAGAAAATTGACATCATGTTTCTGTTAGATACACTGGTCAGTCATTCATCCAAACAGATAGCGGTGTGGCTTATCGATAAGAAAATGATTAAGAATGGAATCCGTTGTGTTTATTGTTCTGGGAATTGTGAATGAACATACTTTATAGTAAATCAATCTTACGATATAGAATGGAACTCTGTTTTGATGATTACGATATTTACAGGATTGGTCAAACTTTACATGTATCCTTTCTGTTTGATGTCCATTCTTTAGTTGATATTCTTGAAGACAAAAAAAAGTATGTTTGGGGTCATCAATATCTTCTGAAAATGATTCTAAATGTCCATGATACTTTTATTGATTGCTGAAAAAATTAAAATAATGAAAAACATCCTGCCAGCGCTGGGGTTCGAACTAGCCACCCTTTAATCTCTAGTCGACCACTCTACCATTCAACTAAAGACAAATTCCCACCAGCTGAAGCTAGTAAGGTGACCTGTGCTCTCAACTTCTTCAATACTTCCTTCTTCACAAAGTCTTTGACCCTGAAGTCAACAACAAACCCAAGTTCAGTATCTCCATGTAGCATCTCAGTCTCCTATAGCTAGTGTGCAACGGCACGAAATTTTTAGTAGGAGAAGAGTAATGAAAAATACATTCCACTCGGTATAAAAAAAATTTGTATAGAAGTATAGTTTAGCAAACAAAAGATCTTGAATGTTATTTTTATGGATTTTGTTACATTCTTCCTCAGTCAAGTGGTTGCTGAACATGAAGACCGAAGTGAGCCAAGCGAGGAAAAAGAAAGTAAAAATTTGTAAAGAAAAAAGTTTTAAAAAATGTAAGATCGCCAGGGACAATTCTTATTTCTATAGGGCCTGTTTCTAAAGATACCAGTCTCGAGAGTTTAACTTAAGAGCTTTTCAGATAAAGTTTTTAGAAAACTTCCGACTAATATTAGTGTATCTAACCAGGTCATACTTGAGAGGACTATCTTTCCTATCAATCTACTGTTGACTACAGTATTTATTCACGGGTAACCTCAAATGACATGGCTAAGGATAATAGTTTCTGTCAAAACATTTCGTCCAGGTAAAACACGATACACTTTTTTACTTCCGATTTTTTCTCACAGTTTAGGTATGTACTATAAGTATTCGACGTTTATCTGAATTGTAAGGTGGATGTTTGTTTATTATTTTAATTTTAAAAGACTTAAAATGTGTTAAACTAAATAAAGTACCATACATATTTGTAAATAAAACCGAGGTCACAAATGATTATGGAAAGCTAAAGTTACTTTTATCTTTGATTTGTTTAACAAGTTTTACTTCCACTATCACAGCCTTTTGGCTTTTCAGCAGACAAGAAAGTTACATGATTATCTATGCATTTAGAAACACCACTCCCCTACCTGTCCCTGCCCCACAACCCCCTCCCCCTCCCTCAACTTCCTCTGGCTTTAGTACCTGTCCAGTGTGCACTTATTTTGATGCTACATGTATGTAAATCTTAAGCCTGTTTAACTGACACTGTTTTGCTGCTCTAATGCTTCCTTCACCAACAGGGGAGATAACTCAGTGAGTTGAGTATTTGCATACTTCAGGTTAAGATCTGAGGAGTAGGGTTTCAAGGTCCATAACCTGTGGTTGTTTGTCTTTCATAGAACTAAGAAACAGACTGGAACGTGCTGTCATCTTGTCCTTGGGAGAGACATTTTACCTTCATAATTCTGGATGGCATGTAACAGGCCTCCCATATGTTATTCAGTAAGGTAGTCACCAGCTTTGACAAGGAGACCCTGCCTCAAAATGACCCTGCCATTTGCTGTTTATGAGGCAATAAACCAATAAAACAAAATTCTTCATCAAAATGCTTGAATACATGTTATTGTCTTTCATGCTTTGAAAATATGACGTTAACATTACATTGTAACTGGTTGTCATGACAGGATGTTCATTTATAATTACCGGTATTCAAAAATTTACGTCCTGTTGTTGTTGACAAAAGAGAGTCTGAAATACATGTCAAGGTGATATCTCTATGAGAAGTCCTTCATTTGAAAGTCATCTGATTTTTATTCATGTACAATGTCGCCGCATATTATTTTCTTACACAGTCAGATTTCACATTCACAAGTTTAATAGTTACCTTGGCCTCGTTCCCCTTGAAATGTGGGTAATATCCTACTTATATTTTTTTATTTCATTTTTTTCAATTTTTAAATTACAATTAGAATTACTTTTTAAATCATCAGAAATGCTGATTTTCCTTTAACAAATATAAATCACATGATCATATCATTTTATACATGAAAACTCAAAATACATTTGTAAAATGATTTGCAGAAACTATTGAAAAACTTGCTCAAACTTTACCTCAAGTAAAACACCCTCAAACCTAATTCTAAAAAACTATCAGAAATCCTTAATTTGCTCTCCATGACAATTTATTCTTTGTCTGAATCAGAGACGTATGTGATATATACGTCTCTGTCTGAATTGTTAAGACAGAGTGCTGAAATCTAAGTTACTTACTTTAGAAACATTTTGTCTAAAGAAAAAGTTAACAAATTCTGATCATTAAACAAAATATGATCTTCCTGTTAGAGGGAGAAATGCTATCAGCATCGTAATCCCAAGCCCATAATTTTGATGAAATGATTATGAATGAAATGGGGACATCTTATGAATGAGAACAGGATATCAATGGAAACAGTATCGTGCCATCGGTGGGAAACAGCACTCTGTTACAGTCTTAATAGTACATAGAAATAACATACCAGTTACAAACGTTTTGTTACCCTTTGTATGGCGATGGTCGGATGATATGATTGTTTACAAAGTACATTTAAACACAGAAATATCAAAATTGCATGCCTTCATGTCACGTTTTAAAGATCGCTGCTTTATAGGGTCATTTTTGATATGAGGCCTCGCTGGGTCAGGGTTGTCTGATGTTTATACAATATACATTGCTTCTGTTTGTGTCTGCCCTACTACAACAATAATTCTGAAGCCAACCTTTGTCCTAAATCTGTCAGTTTAAGGCTGTGAATTTTCACCTTAAAGATTTTGTCTTATTGTACATTTCAATGTTATAAGCAGTATTATGTGCCATTCTTGTAATTGGTGGTAGTTTCATAACAAAATATTAAGTTTCAGAACGGTAATTCTACTTTTACTTTCTAGTTTGAATATCATAATTTATCTTTTAAGAGCTGATGATAAATAATATAACAAGGACAACTTACAAAAATCTTTCATTTTAGAAATTTCTTATATTTTACCTGATTTCTTTTTTTCTACTTTCAATGTTAAACCCATGACGTTTCCAGGAAAATGAAACAAGGGGAGGTAATTCTTACCCAGTAAAAAGGTATCATGCTTGTAACCTTTTTTTAAATTTATAGCCCTCATCTTGACATTGTAAACATTTTATAGCTCCCATTCTAGTTGATTTCATGGATTTTTAAAAGTAAGAAAAACTTTTAAATACTTAAAGATGTTTTATATTTATAAGCATGGCCAAAAAATTGGAGTCTCCTTGCTAAAGAGGCCAGCAAATATGAGGTAAATTTTCAAATTTCATCAAAAGGCAACCAATTATCATTTGGTTATGAGGAAAAAAATAGCAGAATACAATTATACTAAACTTGTCATCACTTTCAGATGAAGTTTTGGGTTAAGGCCCCTAGGTGTACATGGGTTTGTTTTATGTTGGGCTATTAGATAAACATTCTTATTCTTGTTGCTGTTTGAAACAATAATGTTTTAAGATTCTGGAGCCTCATGGGGTTTGGTCAGCCATTAACTGCTGTTGTCTACAAATTATACTTCCTTGTCGCTACTGTTGCATGATGATAGGAAGTCATATAATTTATTTACTCAATAAATTTCTTTGTTATAGATCGCTTCTGAATTAGGGATCTCTGTATGGTTGATATGACTGATGTATGACATCAAAATTTAACATTATATTCAAATGTTTCCGGTGTCTTAGACCTATTGTTTTGTTGTAATACAGGGGGTGCTAATGAACTTGGGACGATATCATTGGATAGCATGACTCAGCAGGTTAATGATAATTAAATGCATGTACCTGTAAAAATTAAAACTACCATCAAGTATTGTTAGTTTAATTTTGAAATTTTTTTAAATAAATTTTATTCTTTAATATATCAAAATTTGAATTTTAAAAATTAAAAATATGAAACATAAATTGAAGCTTTATTTTCTAAATACATATAATGTAGATTTCAAAATCATGATAAATTTGGTCTGGTGAAATTTTTAAAAGAGCTATTTACAGTTTTGATAAATAGATAAAAAAAAAACCGTCATTTATTTACCTATAAATTCGGACAGGTAAACCTACACTAACTAGGTGATAGTTAAAGATAAAGGCTTACCTGGTTTGTTACCAAGTAAATCCTCCGTTGTCAGCTTTCTAATCATACACAGGTGTGCATTATCACTTGACAAGGCAATGGTTTGATATTCTGAAAATATGATTTTAAATGGAGGTAATAGACCAAATGATTGCCACGTTATAGAGTTTAACCAAGTGGAAATTTTGAGAAGCTAATTATGTAGATATATTTTGTATACAGTCAGTTAAAAAAAAGTAAAATGTTAGTTTGAAATCTTGTTCTAAATGCTTCATTTGTCGAATTTCAAATTGTACCAAATTTCTTGCACTCAGTGTTCGACTGTGTTAAATTAGAACTTGTTATGTTGTATTAAACTAAACCATGGGAAATTTTAACAAGATAGGGTCTCCAAAATAAAAACTAGAGAAATACAGTATCTATACAGGGCTTCTAATGCCAGACAGTTGAAGGTATGATAGTTTGATATGTACAGCACTATGTAGGTGTACCTTCCTGGAAAATAAAACCAGTTAAGCCTTATCACATTAACTTGTTTATGTGTTTTATAGCACATGTGTCACAAAAAGAAAACTGATATGTTGTACTGTTATGTCATTTTTTCTCTTCACACCAAAATACTGTTTGAGAAGGGTAGGGATGGTTTTAAACCAAAATATTGTACAAAGATTACATTATGTACATATAATATATATACTGTAATAGTTAGGCCTCTGTTAGGGGCCATCACATTAATTCTGATTCAAAGTCGGGCTCATTACAAGACCTCAGAGGGCCAACACGATACCACTTAAAATCAGAGGTGGGCTTAGTAAAGGACCTCAGCAGGCCAACATGCTACCTCTGACTCAAAGTTGGGGGGTGGGCTTATTACAGGACAGGGAAATAGCATTTGTTGCTGATTTTTCTGAAGAGCAATATGACAGGGGCTAATTGTTGAAGAAATACGGTAACTGCATGCCCAGGTGTTTTGTGTAAGTATAATATATCAAAACTTACAAGTTGTATGTGGAATACAATCTATCCCGTGATCTCCAGCATAATGTTCTTAACAAGTTATTTGCCAGAATTGCAACTTTGAAATATGCACATATGTATAATATAGGTATGTATATAGGTGGTATTGTCATTGCAATTAATTTGACATAGTGCCAAAATTGTTCACAAATTTTACTTTAGACTATTTGTTTTGTTTGTGTGATTGTTTGAGATGCAAATACATTTCTGTAGGTATATAAATTTTTTTATTTATACTTAGCCTTATATAGATTGTACAGAAGGTAGCATAAAATTGTTACAAGCCTATTCCAACTGGTATTGCTTTCAAAGACACAATGACCAGAGACTCTGACGGTAACAAAGGTTAATTGTTGGCTAATCATGAGCAGCAACTATCCAATAAATGGCTCTGGGTTGAAATTTTGTTTTTTAATTTTGTTATACAATGAGGTAACAATGACATTCTTGGTCCTTTGTTGTAGTGTCTGGTGGTATACACCTGGTATGAAGATGAATTATATATCCAAGGGGTCTGTTTATTGTCAACTTACATAAAGCATATGAGATTACGTGTGATGTAGCATATACTATCTATTCCTTAACCTACTGGGATATGGCTCTGGCCCAAACAATTTCTTGTCAATGACATCTTCTAAAACCCCATGAGGCCAAGAGTCATGATATTAAGCCAGTAGCATGCTGGAATTACAGACTTTCAACCACTTTAAAGGTCAGAGGGGTCAAATGTTTTAAAATGTTTTAATACCTTTTAGTGTATAAATATGCAATTTGATGTTGTATAATATTTCAGCTGGAAAGAAACAATTTCAAATTTAAGATTAACATGAAAATGACCAGAATTTTCAGCAAAGCTTAATCATTTCATAAACTGTAGAACAAGTGCTGGATACAGGCCCTTTGGTACTTTTGTTTAAGATTAGAATGGTAGGTATCCCAAGGTAGGCACTGAAGGACTGTTAATGATGTTATCAGCAGGCTGTTTTAAGTAAGATGTAGTGGGTGGCTGTAACTGATCTTGGTTTCTCCAATTGTTAAAACAGATCTTCCATATAATTGTGTGATTACTTAGATTGTGTGCAAAGTAATTCTAATTTGATGTATTGTACCTCTTATTCATATAAACAAATTTTTGACATCAAATTTTGAGAATATCTACATAAACATGTCGTCAATGACCTTGTCCCACTGACATTGAAAATCACTCATAACCTGTCAGAATCAGATTTCACTATCGTAGGACAGACATACATTTTTTTCAGTAATTTTTACTACACATGCAATCATAGGTTATAACTGAAGGAGAAATCTTGTCAAAACAAGGCCATTATTTTCTTTGATTGAAATAGTAAATTTAGGTATTTGTGAAATGTAATTGTATTACATTGGTTTGTGTGGGGTTGAATTTCTCGAGGAGTTTGGTCACAGCTGTTCGAAGTGTTTTATTGATAACTAAGTTGTCATGTCACATATAAGTAAAACAGTAAGTTATTTTGTATGTCCTCAGACTTCTGGCACTTTATCAAAATGTCTCCTCTTGTCATTTTCTATTGTACAATAAACTTATTGTGCAAATTAATACAGAACTTGTTTAATAATTATTATTCATGTGTTTGGAAAGCCTTGTTGACATTCACGTGAGGTGAGTGACTTTTGTTTCACTTTGTTTAAGTTTAATACTTTTCACCGTCAAGGACAAGGTTAAGAAATGTTTTGCCTTCAGATTGGCAAATTATTGATAACAATTATAAGTTAATTATTACCTGAAATTTATTGACCAATTCTTTGCAGGCCTAATTGGATTATTAATGTGTAACAATTTTACTTATATACTTATATACACTGTCTACTCATAATGAAAACTTTTATTTCTGGAATCCAAATGACAACTAAACAAATAAAACATAAACATGAAAGAATTTTTTTCAGATATTTTTGAAAGTGGTAGATTGTAAATTTTATATGATTAAGTGTTAAGCTAACAAATCTTTATGATAATCAATTAGCATTATCAGCTGATTTGGTTCCCAGGAGGATTTTAAACCAATATTCTATATCTAGATTTAAATGATAGATTATATACCACTTGATTATTTAATGGAGGATTTATGTACATTATATTTAATATAGGTAACAATATGTACCTCATACCAGTATCTAGTATCTAACATTTTATCTATTTATAGAATTAACTGAAATAATTAGACATATTTCGTTTCACCTAAAATGTGACCTAAGTTTATGTCAAAGTGAAAAAAATATTGTGTGAAAAAATTGACGTAATAGCCATTTTTTTGTCAACTTTTTATCAGCGAAGTCTCTTTCTTCATGTTGAAGAATTGGGAAACAGAGATCAGAAAAAGAATATTACATTTACCCAGTGTAACAAGTCAAGAGGGTCGATATTTAAACTCTTACTCAAAATGGAGAAATAGGGATATGAAAATTATACATATTTATACAAAATTGAAAAATATACATATAACTAGGCTTAGATAATGTGTCTTTACACAATACAGAGTTATCTGCCCTTGTAAACAGGTATTTCAATTGGAACACCCTGGCCTATTCCCATGAAGTGATCATACATCCAAGCCTTTGATAGCAGGTAATCAAGGTGAGGTGTTTCGAATGCAGGTATGGATTATTGCAGCAGTAGTTTTTGTGAGAAAATTACATTGCTTTCTCACAAATTTCAATGTTAGGTTGACAAACAAACAAAGTTACAATCAAATATATCTGCCCACAAGAGCAGATAACTCTACATAACGATAAAAACGAAATTCCCAGACATCATAAATATTAATGATGCAGTGGTACATAGAGATTATGGAGCATGTTATGACTTGTGAATTTTACAGCTGACTGAAGGACAACCAACATGCTTTATTTCAAAATTGTTTATTCTGTCATTTCCCTCGTGCAAATTTGAAGCAAATCTTTGTTATTTGAAATTTGGTTCTTTGTTTGAAACCATTTTACCAAAAAAGGAAAGAGAATATATATCACCTGTCATTGCTCTAAAAATAGGACGTTACTGCTGTGAAATACTGAGTTCTATTGTGTAAGTTATTCTAAATTATAAAATGTGTGGAGATTACAATTGTTTACGAGCTAATATATCACTGTAATGCACACTAATGTATTCCATTCAGAAATTGTACTTTTATCAATACACAATAACCGGGGACCACACTAAACCAAGGGGTGGAGAATATGTATATGTTAGAGTAGCTATTCAGTCATAAACACAATAAGATAATTATATCTACAAAGAAAAGAAATAAACTTTTAAAGAACTATTTGTATCTTTTTCCATAGTGTCACCATACTGGTACTAGTATAGATGGCACTGTTACATTTTGTACTGTTATACATACTTAAATAAACTTTTCTGGTACCAACAATTCCTAAAAGTCAATTGTCATTTTTGTATAGAGATTTTCAAAAATATTCTACTGTTGAACAAAGAAAAATTATACAAATATTTCTCATTAAAGGAGTAGGTTAACTGACAGAAGCATATGTTGTTATTGTCGTCCTGAATCCACCCACCCCTCCACACCCCTCCAGGCCACACCATCTCCCCTATTCAACCCCTCCTCTGTAACAGTAAAGGTTTATCTATATGAATGGTTGTTGATAATTAAAATTGTTATGCAGCCTCCAAATCTGTAACTTATGTTACATAGCCTTCCAGTTTTTTTAAAATCTTTCCCCCCACCATAGCCTAACACTTTATTAATTTCCTCCCCACACCATAGCCTAACACTTTATCAAAATCCTTCCCCCTTCCATACCCCAACCACCATAGCTTCCCACTTTATTTAACTCATTTCCCGCTCCCCTCCCTACCATAGCCTCCCACTTTAGTAAAATCCTCCACAAGTTATTTAATTTTCCCTGAATACAATTTAAGCCTAACCTGTGACCCTTGTTCTTAACAAGGGAGGTAATCAAATGTTAACTTAGTGTTGTAATCCTGTCAATAATCTCAAGCATTAAAGGTTATTTCTCACAATATTTTCAAAACAACAAATACTTATAGAATCATTAGATCAAATTTAAAGCATTTATGTGACCTAGATTCAACAAACCGAACTGTTCAATGAACTATGTCTCTACAGACGACCCAATAGTTATGTATGAAATGTATATACCTATGGTAAATTTTCAAATATTTATTGTAAAACTTAACATAGAGTTCAACAAATATTGGTCCTAACCCTTTCTGTTTTCTGTTGAGATGAATACTCATAGTACAATACAATTGTTTCTTATCGACAACAGTACTTTGCCTGGAGAGGTAAATAAAGTCTTGTTTAATACAATACAGTACATAAGAAACTAATATGGTTTTATGTTGGATCAGTCAGATTCGATAGGAGTTTACCTGAAATAATAACAATGCTAGTTGTCCATATCATTGCCTTGTAAAATATCAGCTGCTATCTAGGTTAGGGAGATCTCAATTTTCAAGTCAACTGGATCTCTATAAGACCAGTAAACAAGAGGCCATTTGGTTTTGATGTCTTATGTTTTGCACAGCTGATAATGATTTCTGTTACAAATTTATTAAAACTGTGAATATTGCTGTAAAATTGAAGATCCTGTTTTCAACTGGAAAGGGTATAATTTAAAGGATCTCAAAAATTCCTGAATCAAAAAGAAAAAATCTTCATCCACCAATAAGCCCATATCTGATAATAAACCCACTGTTCAGTAAATTTCAACCAGTGCTATAATCAAAGTTGTTTCACTGTCCTGTAATAAGCCCACTTTCTGACTGTAATCAGATAAAAATGTGTAAATCACAGGATAAATGCAGTAATTTTTTCTGTATCACAGGTCCACATAGATGTTCCCTATTGTACACATCAAATGATACAGTTGTTTACATCAAATGATACAGGTGTTTACATCAAATGATACAGGTATTTACATCAAATGATACAGGTATTTACATCAAATGATACAGGTGTTTACATCAAATGATACAGGTGTTTACATCAAATGATACAGACATTAACAACAAATGATACAGGTATTTACAACAAATGATACAGGTGTTTACAACAAATGATACAGGTGTTTACAACAAATGATACAGGTATTTACATCAAATGATACAGGTGTTTACATCAAATGATACAGGTGTTTACATCAAATGATACAGGTGTTTACATTGATACAGGTCATCAAATGATACAGGTTAACATCAAATGATACAGGTCAAAACATGATACAGGTGTTTACATCAAATGATACAGGTATTTACATCAAATGATACAGACGTTAACATCAAATGATACAGGTGTTTACATCAAATGATACAGATGTTTACATCAAATGCTACAGGTGTTTACATCAAATGATACAGACGTTGTTTACATCAAATGATACAGGTGTTTACATCAAATGATACAGGTGTTTACATCAAATGATACAGGTGTTTACATCAAATGATACAGGTATTTACATCAAATGATACAGGTATTTACATCAAATGATACAGGTGTTTACATCAAATGATACAGACATTAACATCAAATGATACAGGTGTTTACATCAAATGATACAGGTGTTTACATCAAATGATACAGGTGTTTACATCAAATGATACAGACGTTAACATCAAATGATACAGACGTTAACATCAAATGATACAGGTATTTACATCAAATGATACAGGTGTTTACATCAAATGATACAGGTATTTACATCAAATGATACAGGTGTTTACATCAAATGATACAGGTGTTTACATCAAATGATACAGTTGTTTACATCAAATGTTTTTACATCAAATGATACAGTGTTTACATCAAATGATACAGGTGATTTTTACATCAAATGATACAGGTGTTTACAATGATACAGGTGTTTACAACAAATGATACAGGTATTTACATCAAATGATACAGGTGTTTACATCAAATGATACAGGTGTTTACATCAAATGATACAGGTGTTTACATCAAATGATACAGGTGTTTACATCAAATGATACAGGTGTTTACATCAAATGATACAGGTGTTTACATCAAATGATACAGATGTTTACATGATACAGGTGTTTAATGATACAGGTGTTTACATCAAATGATTTTTACATCAAATGATACAGGTGTTTACATCAAATGATACATCAAAATGATACAGGTGTTTACAGGTGTTTACATCACATCAAATGATACAGGTGTTTACATCAAATGATACAGGTGTTTACATCAAATGATACAGGTGTTTACATCAAATGATACAGGTGTTTACATCAAATGATACAGACGTTAACATCAAATGATACAGGTGTTTACATCAAATGATACAGGTGTTTACATCAAATGATACAGGTGTTTACATCAAATGATACAGGTGTTTACATCAAATGATACAGATGTTTACATCAAATGATACAGGTGTTTACATCAAATGATACAGACAACAAATGATACAGGTGTTTACATCAAATGATACAGGTGTTTACATCAAATGATACAGGTGTTTACATCAAATGATACAGTTGTTTACATCAAATGATGCAGTTGTTTACATCAAATGATACAGGTGTTTACATCAAATGATACAGGTGTTTACATCAAATGATACAGATGTTTACATCAAATGATACAGATGTTTACATCAAATGATACAGGTGTTTACATCAAATGATACAGGTGTTTACATCAAATGATACAGGTGTTTACATCAAATGATACAGTTGTTTACATCAAATGATACAGGTCCTTACATCAAATGCTACAGGTATTTACATCAAATGCTACAGATGTTTACATCAAATGATACAGGTGTTTACATTAAATGCTACAGGTGTTTACATCAAATGATACAGATGTTTACATCAAATGATGCAGGTGTTTACATCAAATGATACAGGTGTTTACATCAAATGATACAGATGTTTACATCAAATGATACAGGTGTGTACATCTGCTTTTCGACAATAAAATCCCTATAAGATTTTCTCATTAAGAAACAAATACAAGCTCTCAGTAATTATAAGTTACATCAAATAACTATTTTGGCTTTGATTCTTAAAACTCATGTAGAGATAGTTCTTTTAATATAATTAAAAATAGATTAAAACAAAATTAGTTGAGAGACTGGTTTTGAAAACAAGTTTCTTAATGATAATAAACTTAAAGTATATTCCAGTATGTTGGCAATATGTATGATGTAGATAATTGTGTATCACGAACTATTTTTATGTTATGTTTCTTTTCTTCAAACATTTTTATAGAGTAAATTTCAGTACAAATTTATATAAGTTTATCTTAAGTGCTCAATCAAGTTGTTTTTTTGTAAATTGCTTTAAACTGGTTTGGAGAACAAGTTTATTAAGTAATTTGAAAGTTGTATTGGATTTTGGTGTGACAAGATATGTCACCTTATCTGTTTTATGAGCGATTAGACCAATATTTACAATTTTGTCATATAAAACCTGTGTACTAGAAAGATGGGACATTTATAGGACTGTAAATGCAACAGATGCCCACTAAGGCATTGTGTTCCTCAGGAGAATATCAGAGGTGTTTGGTTCAGTTCCTACCCATGGTAGTTTGTGTTCCTCAGGAGAATATCTGAGATGTTTGGTTCAGTTCCTACCCATGGTAGTTTGTGTTCCTCAGAGAATATCTGAGATGTTTGGTTCAGTTCCTACCCATGGTAGTTTGTGTTCCTCAGAGAATATCTGAGATGTTTGGTTCAGTTCCTACCCATGGTAGTTTGTGTTCCTCAGAGAATATCTGAGATGTTTGGTTCAGTTCCTACCCATGGTAGTTTGTGTTCCCCAGGAGAATATCTGAGATGTTTGGTTCAGTTCCTACCCATGGTAGTTTGTGTTCCTCAGAGAATATCTGAGGTTTTTGGTTCAGTTCCTACCCATGGTAGTTTGTGTTCCTCAGAGAATATCTGAGATGTTTGGTTCAGTTCCTACCCATGGTAGTTTGTGTTCATCAGGAGAATATCTGAGATGTTTGGTTCAGTTCCTACCCATGGTAGTTTGTGTTCCTCAGAGAATATCTGAGATGTTTGGTTCAGTTCCTACTCATGGTAGTTTGTGTTCCTCAGAGAATATCTGAGATGTTTGGTTCAGTTCCTACCCATGGTAGTTTGTGTTCATCAGGAGAATATCTGAGGTTTTTGGTTCAGTTCCTACCCATGGTAGTTTGTGTTCCTCAGAGAATATCTGAGATGTTTGGTTCAGTTCCTACCCATGGTAGTTTGTGTTCCTCAGAGAATATCTGAGATGTTTGGTTCAGTTCCTACCCATGGTAGTTTGTGTTCCTCAGAGAATATCTGAGGTGTTTGGTTCAGTTCCTACCCATGGTAGTTTGTGTTCCTCAGAGAATATCTGAGATGTTTGGTTCAGTTCCTACCCATGGTAGTTTGTGTTCCTCAGAGAATATCTGAGATGTTTGGTTCAGTTCCTACCCATGGTAGTTTGTGTTCCTGAGGAGAATATCAGAGATGTTTGGTTCAGTTCCTACCCATGGTAGTTTGTGTTTCCCAGGAGAATATCTGAGATGTTTGGTTCAGTTCCTACCCATGGTAGTTTGTGTTCCTCAGAGAATATCTGAGATGTTTGGTTCAGTTCCTACCCATGGTAGTTTGTGTTCCTCAGAGAATGTCTGAGATGTTTGGTTCAGTTCCTACCCATGGCAGTTTGTGTTTCCCAGGAGAATATCTGAGGTTTTTGGTTCAGTTCCTACCCATGGTAGTTTGTGTTCCTCAGAGAATATCAGAGATGTTTGGTTCAGTTCCTACCCATGGTAGTTTGTGTTCCTCAGAGAATATCTGAGATGTTTGGTTCAGTTCCTACCCATGGCAGTTTGTGTTTCCCAGGAGAATATCTGAGGTTTTTGGTTCAGTTCCTACCCATGGTAGTTTGTGTTTCCCAGGAGAATATCTGAGATGTTTGGTTCAGTTCCTACCCATGGCAGTTTGTGTTTCCCAGGAGAATATCTGAGATGTTTGGTTCAGTTCCTACCCATGGCAGTTTGTGTTTCCCAGGAGAATATCTGAGATGTTTGGTTCAGTTCCTACCCATGGTAGTTTGTGTTCCTCAGAGAATATCTGAGATGTTTGGTTCAGTTCCTACCCATGGTAGTTTGTGTTCCTCAGAGAATATCTGAGATGTTTGGTTCAGTTCCTACCCATGGTAGTTTGTGTTCCTCAGAGAATATCTGAGATGTTTGGTTCAGTTCCTACCCATGGTAGTTTGTGTTCCTCAGAGAATATCTGAGATGTTTGGTTCAGTTCCTACCCATGGTAGTTTGTGTTCCTCAGAGAATATCTGAGATGTTTGGTTCAGTTCCTACCCATGGTAGTTTGTGTTCCTCAGAGAATATCTGAGATGTTTGGTTCAGTTCCTACCCATGGTAGTTTGTGTTCCTCAGAGAATATCTGAGATGTTTGGTTCAGTTCCTACCCATGGCAGTTTGTGTTTCCCAGGAGAATATCTGAGATGTTTGGTTCAGTTCCTACCCATGGTAGTTTGTGTTCCTCAGAGAATATCTGAGATGTTTGGTTCAGTTCCTACCCATGGTAGTTTGTGTTCCTCAGAGAATATCTGAGATGTTTGGTTCAGGTCCTACCCACCCATGGTAGTTTGTGTTTCCCAGGAGAATATCAGAGGTTTTTGGTTCAGTTCCTACCCATGGTAGTTTGTGTTTCCCAGGAGAATATCAGAGGTGTTTGGTTCAGTTCCTACCCATGGTAGTTTGTGTTCCTCAGAGAATATCAGAGGTTTTTGGTTCAGTTCCTACCCATGGTAGTTTGTGTTTCCCAGGAGAATATCAGAGGTTTTTGGTTCAGTTCCTACCCATGGTAGTTTGTGTTTCCCAGGAGAATATCAGAGGTGTTTGGTTCAGTTCCTACCCATGGTAGTTTGTGTTCCTCAGAGAATATCTGAGATGTTTGGTTCAGTTCCTACCCATGGTAGTTTGTGTTCCTCAGAGAATATCAGAGATGTTTGGTTCAGTTCCTACCCATGGTAGTTTGTGTTCCTCAGAGAATATCTGAGATGTTTGGTTCAGTTCCTACCCATGGTAGTTTGTGTTCCTCAGAGAATATCTGAGATGTTTGGTTCAGTTCCTACCCATGGTAGTTTGTGTTTCCCAGGAGAATATCTGAGGTTTTTGGTTCAGTTCCTACCCATGGTAGTTTGTGTTCCTCAGAGAATATCTGAGGTTTTTGGTTCAGTTCCTACCCATGGTAGTTTGTGTTCCTCAGAGAATATCAGAGGTTTTTGGTTCAGTTCCTACCCATGGTAGTTTGTGTTTCCCAGGAGAATATCAGAGGTGTTTGGTTCAGTTCCTACCCATGGTAGTTTGTGTTCCTCAGAGAATATCAGAGGTGTTTGGTTCAGTTCCTACCCATGGTAGTTTGTGTTCCTCAGAGAATATCTGAGATGTTTGGTTCAGTTCCTACCCATGGTAGTTTGTGTTCCTCAGAGAATATCTGAGATGTTTGGTTCAGTTCCTACCCATGGTAGTTTGTGTTCCTCAGAGAATATCTGAGATGTTTGGTTCAGTTCCTACCCATGGTAGTTTGTGTTCCTCAGAGAATATCTGAGATGTTTGGTTCAGTTCCTACCCATGGTAGTTTGTGTTCCTCAGAGAATATCTGAGATGTTTGGTTCAGTTCCTACCCATGGTAGTTTGTGTTCCTCAGGAGAATATCAGAGGTGTTTGGTTCAGTTCCTACCCATGGTAGTTTGTGTTCCTCAGAGAATATCTGAGATGTTTGGTTCAGTTCCTACCCATGGTAGTTTGTGTTCCTCAGAGAATATCAGAGGTGTTTGGTTCAGTTCCTACCCATGGCAGTTTGTGTTCCTCAGAGAATATCTGAGGTTTTTGGTTCAGTTCCTACCCATGGTAGTTTGTGTTCATCAGGAGAATATCTGAGATGTTTGGTTCAGTTCCTACCCATGGCAGTTTGTGTTCCTCAGAGAATATCTGAGATGTTTGGTTCAGTTCCTACCCATGGTAGTTTGTGTTCCTCAGAGAATATCTGAGGTTTTTGGTTCAGTTCCTACCCATGGTAGTTTGTGTTCCTCAGAGAATATCTGAGATGTTTGGTTCAGTTCCTACCCATGGTAGTTTGTGTTCCTCAGAGAATATCTGAGATGTTTGGTTCAGTTCCTACCCATGGTAGTTTGTGTTCATCAGGAGAATATCTGAGATGTTTGGTTCAGTTCCTACCCATGGTAGTTTGTGTTCCTCAGAGAATATCTGAGATGTTTGGTTCAGTTCCTACCCATGGTAGTTTGTGTTCCTCAGAAAATATCAGAGATGTTTGGTTCAGTTCCTACCCATGGTAGTTTGTGTTCCTCAGAGAATATCTGAGGTGTTTGGTTCAGTTCCTACCCATGGTAGTTTGTGTTCCTCAGAGAATATCAGAGGTTTTTGGTTCAGTTCCTACCCATGGTAGTTTGTGTTCCTCAGGAGAATATCAGAGGTGTTTGGTTCAGTTCCTACCCATGGTAGTTTGTGTTCCTCAGAGAATATCAGAGATGTTTGGTTCAGTTCCTACCCATGGTAGTTTGTGTTCCTCAGAGAATATCTGAGATGTTTGGTTCAGTTCCTACCCATGGTAGTTTGTGTTCCTCAGAGAATATCTGAGATGTTTGGTTCAGTTCCTACCCATGGTAGTTTGTGTTTCCCAGGAGAATATCAGAGGTTTTTGGTTCAGTTCCTACCCATGGCAGTTTGTGTTTCTTGGGAAAGTAACATCATGGACTGTCATATGCTAAATTGGTTTTGACCTATGGAGAAAAATTTTACCCAAATTACTTGAATATCATGCAGTTAGCTTCCTAAATGATGTTCAGTGAAATAGTCAGTGTAGTTACTACAATGGGACCTTGCCCACGGTGACCCTAGCTGTTATATTTTTTCCTTATGACACAGTTTAGGAATCATGTAAAATCAAACAGCGATATTGTATCTTAAAAAGAAGGTTGGTGCTTCAATAATAAAAGGGATGACTAGTAATATATGCCAGCTAAACTTTTAATAAACAATACCACACTGTAACAGGTATAAAGTGGGTTCAGATCTTCCCAGGTTTGAGGTTGTCATGTACCTACTGGGTGAGAAAAACAGAAAACCTGTCAGGTACTCAAATCAGCTAAATGGAATTAAATTCTCATTTCTGTGATATTTCCGTCGATTTGAAATCAAAAGGTGTTTACTTTGTAGAACTGTGTGGTTTTACGCTTGACCAGCTATGACATTCAATACCTACCGGTATTTATTATTGTCCAGAGTTTGACCGATGGCCAAGTTATGGGTTTATCTGACATCGATATGGATGTGAAATACATTGGACATGACTTACAATTACCTTGGAATTACTTCATTGTGGATTGGAGGCCTATCCAGTTCTCCTTGGATCTTCATGGTAGCTTTGTGAACGTTGGTGGATCACAGGGACTAGTAATCACCTTCTCATTACTTCATAGTCACTTTGTTGTATCACAGGGGCTTGCTGTAGCATTGTCCGGTAATAAGCCCACCCCACATTGACTAGAGATTCAGTAGAAATACTGATGAATGCTATATCATTGTCCTGTAATAAGCCCATCCTATATTGAGGTAAGATTTGATGTATTGTCATGATTTCATTTTTAATTTTCAGTAAAGAAGCTATGCCATCTTGTGATATATGGAAGTGGTTCAGTGCTAACCAAAATCAAAAGAAATTTGGAGTAC
Organism: Ylistrum balloti; assembly: GCF_031769215.1. NCBI lineage: Eukaryota > Metazoa > Mollusca > Bivalvia > Pectinida > Pectinidae > Ylistrum > Ylistrum balloti. Next base: position 621,875 of record NW_026782318.1, on the reverse strand, counting down.
AAGTTATTGGAGTTATCTTAAAGTAGAGTAGTTCAGAGGTCAGTTCAGACTATTTATAGAATAAGTGGACAGTTTAATTAATTAACTTAATCTAATGCTCGCCCCCACTCCCTTTTACTCAATCGTTCAAAGTTCGTCATTATACTGCTACAGATAGCTGATAAAGGTAGTAAATTGTTTCAGTATGTGCATTCTTTACATACCAGGGAAAAAAATCATAATAAAAACACAGGTATTTGCTACACCTGAATGTATTTCGTTTTTTGGCAGACAGTCAAAACCTTTGGTGTTAAGACTGCGCTTACTTTTATTATCAATTATTGATTTGTCTCCGAGATAAATAGTATATCTATTATATATACTGATGATCGTCTTTGTAGAGATTTAGCGTATATTTACAAAGAATGAATACAAACTACCATTATAATATTTTTATCATCATTATTGGTGGTAAACTGTTTACTGAATTTTTTTTTGTCCCTGTTTTATTTTCGCTCCTTTTGTTCGTGAACAGGAAGAGCAATTTTTTGTTACAGTGTTATAACTCTTTTATATAATCGTCAGAAGTGAACATGAGGTGAATTCAAGTATAATGGTACATATGGGCAAAAATAATATAAACAACAAAAAGAAAGAGAGAGGGAGAGAGAGAGGTGGAGAGAGAGAGACAGAGAAAGGGAGAGAGAGAGATATTGACAAAGAAAGAGAGAGAAAGGTAAAGAGACAGAGGAATGGAGAGAAAGATGGAAAGAAAGATAGAAAAAGAAAGAGAGAGAAAGAAAGAGAGAGAGAGGTGGAGAGACAGAGAGAGAGAGACAGGAAGGGAGAGAAAGAGGGAAAGAATGAGAGAAAGAGAGAGAGAAAGAAAGAGAGAGAGAGAGAGAGAAAGACTGAATAAGGTTTTAGTAGAATACCAGGCTGATTTTTAATGATATGACAGAAAGATAACTGTTTGCTCCCTAGTCATCACATCAAGTTATGTTCTTATTAATTCATATTAATGGACATCAGTTAAGGTTAAGGGGTCAAAGGTCACACTTTACCACTTTTGGAGTAAAATGATCAGTGGATATGGATATCTCAATCATCTTGGTATATAGACATTGAATTATTTCAGTGGCACATGTTATGGCTGATCTTTATAGATTTATAGTCCCTGCTTCAGTCGACCAAAGCTGTCAAGTCCCCTTCTTGAGCAGGTGACAGATAAGTACACAGGTGTGAATCTTGTTTGTATTGGTACTTTAGTACAACCATGTGACCAGGTATCAATCTGGAGAAGGTACTTTAACACTGGTTTATGAGATAGTTTATTATTATAGGTTCTGTGTCTTCTGTATTTCTAGGGACATCAGTACTCAAACTCGCTTCTTGAGTAAAGATCAATATTTTCTATACCTCATCTGCTTAAGCAGTAGACAGAGACACTGCTTAAAACTGGAAAACATTTACATAAATCTTGCTGTTCTGTTATTAAAGTTCGAACAGTTTCGCACGTAAGGATTTTTATTCCATGGTACAGTCTTGGTTGTCTTTGCAGCGTCCATCATTTGTCAGGTTTTTTTTTATAAACATCGTTACAAATTATGAATGATTGAAATGGATTTTGATTTTGGTCAGAAGCATTCTTGGGGGAAAGGAATCAAGTTTGTTTTGACGATTGGTCCCGGCCACATGAGGCAGGAGAGGCAGGGATTAACAGGGGAAATAGAGAGAATTCTTTAAATCAATCTTTTTCTGTAGAAATAACAGGTTTCTGTCCACATTTGGTGTATGAAGCATGAAGCAGACTTTTGTACATCCTCTTTAAAATCCTTCTTCAGTAGAAATATCATGGTCAGGATTATGTCTGAATTTGGTCTGAAACATACTTGGGTGAATGGAAATCAATTTGTATGAATGGTAGGTCATGACCCACTAAGGCAGGAAGGGTGGTGCTAAATAGTGGAAATAGAGGAAATTCTCTTAAATCCATTTTTGGTGGGAATGCCTTGATTCTGTCCCAGATCAGTCTGAAGCATTCCTGGCTAAAATGAACCTAATTTTGTATCAACCAACTTTGGTTTGAAGCAATTTTTATGAATGGTGTATTTGACCACTTGTGTTGTTTCATATGCTAAAGTCATTTTGTTGTTAATGCAGTAATTAATTACCATGTTGTCAGTTTAAAAGGTTAAAAGAAGAAACTTATTGTCTACAATCTAACTGTTTTATCTGTTTCAGGTTTGACGTTATCATCTCTCAGTGACAGGAGGTTGAGAAATCATGAACAGGATTACAAAAGGTAATTTGATAACATAAGATAACAGAGACAGGGGAAACTGATTTTCTAGATCATTCATTTCATAGAAGAAGTTATTAGTATGTACAAGATCAAGATCTTTGATTAAACTTTATAAGGTCATGGGAATATTTTTGTTTCTGATTGACTGAAATATTTTGTAAATATTTCAAGGTTTCCTGTTATCTGATTGGCTGAAACATCTTGTGAATATTTCAAGGTTTCCTGTTATCTGATTGGCCGAAACATCTTGTGAATATTTCAAGGTTTCCTGTTATCTGATTGGCTGAAACATCTTGTGAATATTTCAAGGTTTCCTGTTATCTGATTGGCTGAAACATCTTGTGAATATTTCAAGGTTTCCTGTTATCTGATTGGCTGAAACATCTTGTGAATATTTCAAGGTTTCCTGTTATCTGATTGGCGGAAACATCTTGTGAATATTTCAAGGTTTCCTGTTATCTGATTGGCCGAAACATCTTGTAAATATTTCAAGGTTTCCTGTTATCTGATTGGCTGAAACATCTTGTAAATATTTCAAGGTGTTCTGTTATCTGATTGGCTGAAACATTCTGTTAACATATTATTTTGTGTTTTTTGTTTTCTGACTTAATTCTGTTTGATACTGTAAAATCATGAATTTTGATGTTGGATTTATTTTTGTGGGTATCACAATCCATAATTTCCTATGTCCTTAAACTGTTAAAATAAGTACAGGTAAATTTATTGAACTATATTTATCCACGAAATCAAGTTCCACAAAATAGCACTGTTTTGAAAAAACACAAAAATTGAGCTTGACAAAAAATGTATGATTTTTACAATATTTCATTTATATTCGTGGATTTGTATATATATCATTTTTCTGAAGTTGAAAAAATTATACTGTAATCAAGACATATGTCTTTCTGTATGTTGTTTAAAAGTTTTAAATGGAAGTTGCAAAATTTTACATTTTTACCACACAGAGTCTTACACATGCACTCATTACTTTCAAGAGGTCTATTTTTTGGTTTTGTTTTGGTTTTTATTATTATTTTTTTTTTAATTCTATTTCTATTGCGCACCATTTTAAAACATTGGTTACATAAATTCCTTTAAATGTACTTTTACAAGAGTTACATATATATAACCACCTGACATAAGTTACTGTGTTACAGTTATAAGCATTTGTTTCTTTACTTTTACAATTACTTGTTGATCGGTGACACAAGATTTTACAGATAATTTAATTCACGGTGTTTCTGGATAAATGTAGTTTAACTATTTTGAGTTCAAATTTTTTTTGGACATTTGATGTCAGAAATATTTCTAAATGGTATATTGTTGTTTTTAAATGTTGTAAGACCTGGATCATATTATGTCTATAGTACAATCTCCAGAATCATTCAAATGGAACTTAAGTGTCATTAGAACTGTTGGGCCATGGATGTATAAACCATTGATGTTTGTTGCTGATTACAGTAATCTGTTCACAAATCTAAAGAATTCTAAATAATGAGCACTCTAAAAAATATAACTCACAGTCATACTGTAGAGAATTTGATAAACTTCTACCTGTTCTGTAATTCATCTGGCCTTGATACACTGTTTGCCAATTAGTAAAATAAAACTCCATACATGACTACAAAGTAGGGATCTGTTTGTGATGAAAGAACTTTTGATACAAGTTTTTCTAATCATACCATGACAACTTAAATAAATTAGTTAGCCTACAACCACATACAATATTACAAGAGTTATGTCCCTTTAATTACATATCCACCCACCCACACACGCCCCTCCCCCCCCCCCCCCCCCCCCCCCCAGCAATAATGAGTTACCTTTCCCCCCATTTAACACAGTTTATTATTAGGAAGTGGAGATTTGGATGTAACAAGGTTAATCTTGGCCTCAGATACATGTGGCCATGCAAGGCTGCTGACATATACAGCACACTACTCTGTTCTCTTCCTCCAGTCTCTGAAGTCAAATGTATTTCAATCAATATCTTGAGCTTAACTGTTACCACACAGTGATATTAAAGGGTTTTTACATCCAATATTACCAATTAATAACACTGCAAAAATCTGTAAATTAATATCGTTTTCTCGTAGTGTTTTTCAACATTATAATCACTTTAATTGACTGGGAGTAAATTTGAAATAATAAATGATACGTGCTAATTAAACTTTAGATATAAACTACACAATCTACATAATAATACAAGTAGTTGTACAAAGTGATAAAAAAGTCCTCCACACCTTATTAACATACAGATATAATTACCAGATCTAACTACCATCAATCTCTCCAGATCTTATTGAAGAACTATTGATCAGAAGAAACAATAAACCTTACGCACGCTTTACAAAAACCTTGCTCTAATACATTGAAACACAAAACACAACCTGTTCCTACTCAAAAGAAAAACCCACAAAGCTGTGTTAAGTATTCATAACCATGCCTGACATGGATAAGTAACGATATACATCAACGTCTCTATATTGTTTTGTAGTCTATATATCTTCCTAAGTAGCTTGTGTACTGGTGTAGACATTCTATAGGTAAATTGTTTAATATATAGTAGGCTTTTGAAGCAACAGTATGTCTCTCGTCTGTCAGTTTATTTGTAGGTATGTTATTAAGGTAGAAATGCCTTACCAAGCTCTTTTGTTATAGTGTTGAACTTGGGAACACATATCTGTTTTCTTTAGAAAACTAAATGCACATATTATGAAGTACAAACAGTTTATTAAAATGACAGAATCACTTATAGACATGAAAGTTGTAAACAGATGTACAAAAAGATGGTTATAGCAAAATGATTGATCCATACCTGAAATTTTTTAATACCCAAAAATTAAAACTAACATTTGTTAAGCCCACATACTGTACAGTAAACATACTTAATTCAGCACTATAAAATAATTCAGCACTATAAAATGATTTAGCACTATGAAATGATTTAGCTCTATAAAATGATTTAGCACTATAAAATGATTTAGCACTATGAAATGATTTAGCACTATGAAATGATTCAGCACTATGAAATGATTTAGCACTATAAAATAATTTAACACTATAAAATGATTTAGCACTATGAAATGATTTAGCACTATAAAATGATTCAGCACTATGAAATGATTCAGTACTATAAAATGATTTAGCACTATAAAATAATTTAACACTATAAAATGATTTAGCACTATGAAATGATTTTGCACTATAAAATGATTTAGCACTGTAAAATTTTACTGAAAGTTCTCCTAATAATGAATTAGCACATATGGTGTGCTCATGCATGTTTACAGTAATTAATCAAGTGTGAAATTTTTGATAAAATAGTTAAATATACCAATAATATTTCGAGAGTATTTCAATACTATGGGTTATATGTCAATAAGTCCATGCCTGGTAATAAGCCCATGTCTGGTAATAGGCCAATGTCTGGTAATAGGCCCATTTATATCTATCATTGTTAAAAACTCATTCTATGGTGTATTTACAATATACATCTATAAATAGGCCCATGTTGTGTAATAAGCCCATCTATATATATTGCTGTTAGAGACTTATTTGCATGATGTCACATAGACACAATATTCACCTGTCTATAAGCACATGCCTGATAATAAGCCCATCAATAGATATATTGTTGTCAATGACTTATTTCTATAGTGTAGGCACAATATTTACCTGTTAATAAGCCCATGTCTGATTATAATTCCATCTCTATATATAATTAAGGGATAAACACAACCACATCCGAAATAGGAGAAAGCAGCCAACAATTCGAACTCTGCTTCTACTATTTGTTTAGACGAATGAATCTTTTAATTTTATGAACTCTGTAACAGTAATTGTTGATAAATCCATTTATGATTGAGAATCTCCTGATTTATTGGTTAATAGGCACAATATCTGATATATACTTATGTAGAAAACATACAATGAACTGTATTAACCGTTATGGAAACTATAGAATGTAATGGAAGGCCAATATTTTCGTAATTTAGGGGAAAATTTCATACATTTGTTGTCCTGATGAAGCCCACATAGTTCGGGCAAAACCGGTCGACAAGATGAATAAACGTACTGCCAACGTATCCTGAGCTTGTTGGGGTTGATACTTGTGTTGTTAGTCTCAAGGGATAAAGAAACGCATGGTGACATTATTTGCAATATCTTGCGAACATGTCGTTCAAAAATGATGAAAATCGGTCAAGTAATTCTCTAGGTTACAGTGCATGTGGTCCGATATCAAATGTTGCCTTATTTTATTGTGTGACGATGTCCTATGACGAAAGTGCGAAACAGGAAAAGGCCATTGTGATGATTATGCAAGGCGAAAGGCAAATACAGGTTGCCAGACATTTCCGTGTCCATATTTACACTACAGAATGTCTTGTTAGACCTCTAAGGGAAACAAGGAGGGTTGCTGACAGTCCTAGGTGTGGGCATCCACATGTGACGTCACAACGTCAAGACGGGTTTATTCGTCTCACACATTTGCTTAATCGGCACCTTACTGCCACTGAATCAGCCCTTCATACCATAGATACTTATAACCATCCTATCCATGCAAAAACTCCAAGGAAACGATTGCGGAAAGTTGGTCTGTGGGCATGTCACCTGTTTGTAGGTCTGACCCTTACCACTACTCATTGCCAGCATTGTATGGCTTGAGTAGGGGAACATGCCCCCAGAATATTCCAATTGAGGCAGTGGAGGCGGGTCTTGTTTACTGTTATTAAGCCCATGTCTGATAATAAGCCGATCTATTTATATTTCATTACAGTTGAATCGTAACCAATATTCTCAATTCCCCTCTGATACGCCCACGCTCTGAATTTGGGTGGGATTTGTTTGTTGACCCCTCAGAGTTGTTACAGGATAAGAGGATTTGTTTAAAGTATTAAAAATATTAAATTATACTATAATTTCTCTTATTGTATGTAATGTAGAAATAACTAGAAATGCTGGACTTACTCATGACACTAGTTTGTCTAAAATTGATATTACTCTACAATTTTATTCAGCCAAAATAAGTACGTTTACAATATATTGACTTGTTTATAAGCATAGAAAGGTGACGACAATGCCGTTTTCAGAACCAAAACCTTTGATCTGCCAGACATAATAAAGCAATGAAATAGGAAAGGTAAGGTAGAAATCAACAGATCAATGTTCAAAGAGTTCAAACAGTCTGTCATGTTTATATTTGAAATAGCAGGGACCAGTGTCCTACGTGTACATACTGTATAATGTAGTTGTAAGATAAGACTGTATGTAGAATAACTGCTACTGTTTTAGAATGTTTCCAGCACAGTAAACTTGGCACAAATCCATAACCGGTACCTGGTCTGTCGGCTTTTAAAGGTCCTCCATTACATTTATGGATGTGAACCTTATTAGCTAATTAATTTATTAATTAGGAAGTTGATTTCAAATTGGAAAGAAACATGGGATAAAACACAAAATTTCAATATATTGTAAGTATGAAATTTAAATTCTATTTTAAAATCCAAAAATATGCTCTCATAGATGGTGTTAGTATTAAAAATCTCAAACAGGATAGATTTCAGTACACTATTCATTGTCTTAAGAGTACGCCATTTTACAGAATCAGTTCACCATTACAATGAACTGAATATTATATAAGTAACATGGGCCATCAACGTTTATTAATTCTGATAAAATTTAAGGAATTTTACAAAAGTTTATATCAGTATATTATGTTGGTAAGCTCACAAATCTATTTAATTGATTTCAGAACATTTTCTTTGTGTTGCTAATGTCAATAGAATGAAAAGTTCTTAAGACACAACCAGTAGAATATGACACAACCAGTAGGGTATGACACAACCAGTAGAATATGACACAACCAGAAGAACATTCACATCAGTCTTTTTACCCTTTCTTATTAATGTAACCACATTCTGGAATTAAATTCTGATAAAAAAAAAATGATATAACTATGAATATTTTTGACAAATCGCACAAATCTGAAAACTCAAGAGCCATGTTTATTTCATGGTAGGTTTATTTTAAAAATAGCTACATAGTTCTATACTTTGGTTCTGAATTTGTTTATAAGAAAATTAAAAAGGTCACATATTTTTGTTCCATTTTCTATATACATATATTTACTTATACTCTGTATTTCCAAACTAATGATCACAACATCTCTATTAAACATGTAGATTTTTATATTACAGTCATTGGATTTTCATAGCAAACAACAAACATAAATAATCAATGAAAAAAATTAAGGTACGAGGACGTAATCTATAACAAAGGATATTATTCAGCTGTAGTCATCTACTTACTAATTATCTCCCCTTTGATCAGAATTTTCATTTTAATTCCGATTTTCATTATTATATGTTAAAGGTTATACAGACAATGGCCTGTTCACATTGCTGGATGACTTTAAAAAGCTGTCATTCTTTGAACGAAAGGTCTCCAGGACTTACCACAATGATATCTAAAGGTCATCCTGTAAAAACTATTACACAGGAAATTACATCTTTAACATCTGATTCTAATTTCATCTTGACAAATTATCTTTGCCGCTGTCTTTTTTTCCTGTAATTATATACCGGTATTTGTCTTCTTCGCAACCAAGATGAAAACAAAGTTGTGGATAGAGAATCAGAACTCTTCAGACTTGTTTTAAGCCCTCAGGGTACGACTGTATCTAACATTATACAAGTCCTTATATCTCCTATGACAACGCCTTACTTTTACCTATAGTAGATACTTCGCCTCAGTAAGAACTGGGGGCTGTGGTGCCTGGGTTGTTAAGGTTTCCAGGTTTGAGGCCTACGTGGGGCAGTCACCAGGTACTGAACACAGGTTGGTGGTTTTTCTTCAGGAACCCCGGCTTTCTTCCATCACCTGAACCTAGCACATCCTTAAATAACCCTGGCTTTTAATAGTATGTAAAGCAACATTAAACAAAACCATACTGATAGTTAGGAAAGCTTTGGATTCTCTCCTCTGGCTGGGTGGGACATACCAAAATTTTTGAAACTAACAGTGACTATTCCCTGCTTAACATTCAGCATTGTGGTAGTGTAGCGACTGTCTCATTTATTGTCAGTATAATGTGCTGGTGCTTTCAGCAGTACACTTCAGTGAGGTAGCACTATAATGTCAATATCAGTTCCACGCTATCTGATGGAGGCTTAAACAATAATATCTCAGAATGTTCTCCCACCTTGCACACATAGGAGGCCATACATCCTTAATTGATCATAGAAGTTGAAAGTTTCTTTATTGATATAAAAATAAACAAACCTTGATGGACTTAAGAATACTGGTACCATATTGATACTCATAAAAGTGCTTTTCTCTGTCTGATTGATAAAAGTGCTTTTCTCTCTCTGATTGATAAAAGTGCTCTCAGTTGAGAAACAATCATCCTTAACTTTAATACTGTATAGCCAGGTATCATCACAGGAATGATAGTTTTGCTAATCAGCAGTACATTTATGTGATCGCAAAAATGTATTCTGTAAAATGATGAGGCACATGTATATCAGTTGTTCTGTTACATCTTAATTTTCTTCAAAAATTTAAAATCAAACTTCATACAGCAGTACTCATTCTGTTACAAGATGATCTTTTTTGAAATACATCTATCACAATTTCTTTTACAACATTTTAATGTTGAAGTAAATTTGATTTGGGTTCTGAATTTCTCCCAAACATCAGGTATGATTAAACATCTACATTATTGATGAAATATTCAAATCAATAAACACACAGACATACATGTACAGTGCATTTCAGTGTAGATACAGTATACAAGAAGTTGGGAGTTAAAATCAACACCAGTGGTGAGCTGTTGGTCAGGTTGTAGTGTGGCCACAGCTTACAACAGCTAAGAAGATTATAAAAAGCACTTTGAAAATTTTAAAAATTTAGTAAACCGGTATGTTTGAATTAAATAGAAGAATATGGAAAAAAGTTTGGAATTTTTTCACACATATATAAATAAAAATGATTTACATATCTAACGTACTAAAGCTTTTGTGATCTATTCTTCAAGGAGTGCAAAATAATTACCTGTATATTACCTGTATAAAGGTGATTATAACGAGGATAGTCATGTTATATATGTACACCTGTACATACAATCCAGGTAAAACTCAAAGAATGGCAAATATCTTGTTGTTGTGAAGTTGTTGTTTTGATACAACTCAGAACGACTTTGAATCAATTTCTTTCCCTTTGGTTAATTTAATTACGGTACCACCTGTGGAACAAACCAGCTTAAGGATAACATGTACATGGTATGACTTGTTAAGGCTATATGTTAATTACAAGTTGAATGCACCTCCATTTCAGAAGAGCTCCATACTTTGGGAACTTTAGATATTGCTGTCATTGTCAGTAATTTGGATTTTGACTTTACTTGTGTCTCAGTTGAACGGCTACAGATTAAATTGTTACAGGGAGATAGCTCTAACAGAACCATGTAACAAAATGTGATGAATTGCTTGATAATATTTCTTTCCTGACCATTTCATGGAGGAACATTGTTGTTCATAATAAATTCTGGTTCATTTGTTCTCATATCAATATTCAATTTTTTTTAAATATCTAAGAAAATTTGTAAACATGTAATATATATTTAGAATAGAGCAGAAGATAGAAACCTGAGTAATGTTTTATCTGTGATGAAAACATGTCACTAGGGATCCCAAGAGACCAGTTAAGAAAAATGTCAGGAAAGATTTAAGTTCTCTGATTTGATTTTCCATTGCATTGCAAACATAATAATTTAATACTTGTGTTTATCTATGTCTTTACAGGTTAAGGAGGATGTGACCTACAAAAAGACGACAAGCTTCCAAAAGTATGGTCAACTGATGACCTCATATACTGACAGTGAAGAAAAATGGATCAGTCACAGGATAAATCAAAATGACCCAAAAGGTCAAGGTCACAACGTTTCCAAGGTTACAGACTTTACAAGTCAAAGTCATGGAGGTCATACTTTTTGGAATGGTTCTGAGATAGATAGTAGTGAGGAGGTCTCTTTTCAACACTGTCTTTCCAGGAGTCATTGCGAAAAAAAAGTATGACCCAGGAAAGTGGAGACAAACTCATTAAAATGCATGACAAGAATACAAAACCTAACGATATTGGTGGACAGTGTGAGAGTAAGGAAAATATGGATGATACAGACGAGCAAGAGGACCAGGACATGATCGACAGCGTGCCACTCCCTGCATCAGGGCCACATGTGGCAGATAATGTAAGATCAGATACACCCATTGTTCAGGGAGTGTTTTCACGAAAAATTGTTGCCAAAGCAAGCAAAAATGTTAGACAATTAAAACACTTGAATGACAATGAAGTTAGTGGTAGTGGTGAGGATGCCTTGGAGAAAGATAGAATGCATCGAACAAATTTTCGCAAGAATAGTTTGTCACGTGTGGCAGTTTCATCACGATTTGATGTCCTTGTCAGTAATAATTTGTTCAAGAAACATCTAGGACAAAATCATGAGGATATTCTGGAGCGGATTTATAAACAACGAGGAGGTGTCTTCAGCAGCGGAATGCGTAAAGCTTATTCTAATATCGACCTAACTACTATAGACTTATCACAAACATTCAATAACCCACTTAGTAATAACGGGAAATCTGCTTCATTTTCCACTGCAGATAAGCAAAACGAAAATCAGGGAAGCCAAGGTCTGCATCAAGGCCATAGTAAAGATACAGGACAACAAAGACGGAGACGTGTGTCAATTAGCAGTGGGCAGGAAGTTCAGGGTATCGTGGATGAACTTTCTGGCATGAGGAAACAGGTTACTATTAATGGACAAAGAACTCAAACAGTAACAGCTATTTCTAGTCGAGGCAAAAGACAAAAATTTAATGTTCCAAGTTTTTCTGAATTTAGAAAACAGCGTCAAATGCGCATTGCTAGTGGTCATCAGTATGCAAAAGAGGCAAAATCCTTGTTAGATAACAACCAGAGTGTAGTTCATCTTCCTGAAGTATCATCACAAAGTCTGGCAGAAGCTTCAGTTCTGATTACTGCAATGTCCTCTGAAAATTCAGACCAAGCAGATCAATTACAACCAATCAATGAGGATGAACAAAAAAGGTCCCGAAATGTTGTTGAACATGTTGAAGGAAAGTCACAGGAGGCTGTTGTTGTTCAAAGTGAGCATGTTGGTTCATGTGCTGTTGGAAACGGTGAAATGGTTATTGAGACAAAGGATTCACCTTCAGATCAAATGGAGTTAAAACAGGCAACAGATGTTTCTAGAGAAAAAGGTGAAATTCTATCACTAGAGCAATGTAGTTCAGGGGAAGGTACTCCTAATATAAGTGATTCAAGTAAGGAAGTACATTCTGTGACATCATTAAATCAGGGTACGAAAAATGAAGGAGAGTTAACTGATGTTTCCCTACCTACAAATTTGGATTCAAACCCTACTTGTATGTCAAGTCAACATAATTCAGGGGAGATAACTATTGTTCCTGTCCCTTCAGAGGAGGAAAAGACTCCTAGTGTGTCAAGTCAACATAATTCAGGGGAGGTAACTATTGTTTCTGACCCTGCTGAGGAGGAAAGGACTCCTAGTGTGTCAAATCAACATAATTCAGGGGAGATAACTATTGTTCCTGTCCCTCCAGAGGAGGAAAAGACTCTTAGTGTGTCAAGTCAACATAATTTAGGGGAGGTAACTATTGTTTCTGACCCTGCTGCAGAGGAAAGGACTCCTAGTGTGTCAAATCAAAATAATTCAGGGGAGGTAACTATAGTTTCTGTTCCTGCTGAGGAGGAAAGGACTCCTAGCGTGTCATGTCAACATAATTCAGGGGAGGTAACTATTGTTTCTGTCCCTGCTGAGGAGGAAAGGACTCCTAGTGTGTCAAGTCAACATAATTCAGGGGAGGTAACTATTGTTTCTGTCCCTGCTGAGGAGAAAAGGACTCCTAGTGTGTCAAGTCAACATAATTCAGGGGAGGTAACAATTGTTTCCATACCTACAGAGGAAGAAAAGAATTCTAGTGTGTTAAGTCAACATGGTTTAGAGGAGATAAGTTATGTTTCCCTTTTAAGAGAGGGAGGTGGAGATCCCATTGAATCCAGTCGACATAATTCAGGGGAGGTAACTAGTGCTATACCGACAGAACGAACAAGTGACAGTAACATACCGAAGGATGTAGTTCTGGCATTAATGGGAAGTTCGATGGAAACCCAGATGTCAGATGAAGTTTTTGATGATGACGATTCAGAGTTGCAGTCTAGTAAAAAACCACCAATACATATATGCCTTCAAGGCAACACCTCTGAGAAGAGTAACTTTGTAAGGCATGACCTTGACCTTAATGAAAGTGACATGTTAGTGCTAGAGGATTTAGATGTCCCAACAGCAAATCAAATGTGCAATATAGATACCACTTACGAACCCTTAAGTCTCCCCAATAGCATGAAGGATGCTTGTGAAACATTGACATTTAATTCCCTTGAGCATGAAACATCTGTACTTAACAACAATTTTATCACTCTAGAAGTTCCCTCTGAGTCAAATACTGATGATATTGACTTATCAGACACAAGGTCACAATGTGATAGAGATTGTGGTCTGTTACCTGGGAAAAAAATAACAGATGTGGTAAAAAGTCTTTCAGAAACAGTTAACAGTGAGACATGTGTTCCAGAGACTTCTGAGCCTGGAAATGTACCTGAGAAACAAGACAGTCTGGACAACTGTCCAGAGGGTGGAAATGGAAGTGAAGTGTTGGCAAGTGAGGTAAACAATGACCAACAAACAAACAGCACTGGTGAGATAAGTGAGAGAGGGAATCAACATAGAACAGAGACTACATATTGTACCAAATCACTTAGTCCTGAAAAACCGAAAATTCTCCCTCGAACACCAAAGAATCAAGCAAAACCTGATATTGCTCCTCGACCTGTTCCAAGGTCAAGGCCAGTCAATGATCCCTCAAGGTCACAAGTTGTTCAGACTGGTATAAGGCCACGGAAACGAAAACTGCCAACACGTCCACCGAGGGTCTCCCGGAGGAAAAGTGAGACGTGCAATCTCAAAACTTTAGTAACAGAAAACTCCCCTGCTTTGCAGACCTCGCGGTCTCTTGATAGTGAAGAACTGTCACAAGTAAAGGGAATTGTATCAGAAGTGATTAAATCTAGTCCTGGAATGAATGACATTGAAAATTCTGAAACCTCTACCTTGCCTCTTCCTTCTAGCCCACCTCCCACTGAAACCTCTACCTTGCCTCTTCCTTCTAGCCCACCTCCCACTGAACCCTCTACTCCACCTCTACCCTTTAGCCCACCTCCCACTGATGCCTCTACTCCACCTCTACCCTCTAGCCCCCCACCCACTGACCTGCCTACACCACCTTTGCCCTCTAACCCACCTCCCACACTCCTTAAACTGTCTGACAGGGAATCTCCTTTGCTCTATGTGCAATCTGATGATTCCAAGGAGCCAATAAATTCTCTAGTAATGAAATCATTCGATGAAAAGATTCCATTTTTACCTGAGTCATTAAATGAAACAGGTCCATTTAATGTCCTTCATCTCCCTACATCTGACAATAATAGTCCCAGTGATGATGGCACTTTTTATTTCCCAGAAAATCCAAAGCAATTTTCATCATTGGTATCAGCTGATGTCCAGTGTGAGGAATCAATTTTTGTTTTTCCGGAACCAATGTTGAACTCTCCACTCTCAGACCAAGAGGAACCAACAACACCAGGCTCAGTGAACCAAAGTGATCAGACCTTCTTGTCCACATCAGAATCAGTTACATCTGACACAAGTAACAAGCCAGCATCATGGCTTCCATCCAGTACAGATGATATCTATAAATCTTGTGACAGTGTTCACCAACAGCCGGAAAGTGAAACAGATTTTGATTTAAGTGGCACCACATTTGATCCTACAAAGGTAAGATCCCCTTTTTACCTGACTGGACTCCTTGTAAAGCACAATCTGAAACCCCTAGAAATGTCTACATCCAAAAATATCAGTATTCTAATTCAGTTCACGAAATGTTATCGGAAAACTTTTATTCAAAATCATGACATTTTTTTATCATGAATTCTTTTTACGGTGTTTAAAAATAAGATTTTGAAAAATTTTTTATTAGAATTTTAAATTGTATTTGTGTTCATTCTATTTTTTATTGACCATTCAGAATCTGAATGTTTACCGATCATCATCAGACGTGTCCAACAGTACCCCGGAGGCACTACAGAAACGCCGGGAACGCAAGGAGAGGCCATATAAAAGTGATCCATTTGCAGGAGGCAAGCGACCATCCCCTGGACAATTCATTAGTTAGTACATTGGCATAGTAACCACTGTCATTAAAGAACACATCCATAGCAACTGTTGTCATTATAGTACACATCCATAGCAACCACTGTCATTATAGTACATATCCATAGCAACCACTGTCATTATAATACATATCCATAGCAACCACTGTCATTATAGTACACATCCATAGCAACCACCGTCATTATAGTAAAAATCCATAGCAACCATTGTCATTATAGTACACATCCATAGCAACGGTTGTCATTATAGTACACATCCATAGCAACCATTATCATTATAGTACACATCCATAGCAACAGTTGTCATTATAGTACACATCCATAGCAACCACTGTCATTATAGTATATATCCATAGCAACCATTATCATTATAGTACACATCCATGGCAACCATTGTCATTATAGTACACATCCATAGCAACCATTTTACATTTTGACATGTTTAAAGGAACAAAAAAAGTGTTGGAGACAGAGACAGCCATTTTGAGTTAATGACATGCCATCATTGTCCCTATTGTACAATCAATTTCTGACTTGAGCAGCCAATGAAAAAACTTCCAGGGTATATTATACTGTTGACATATATGTCTAAATACATTTCAAATATAGACAAGTATGTACATCTTCATGGAATGTATAGATAGTACTCCCCATAGTTCTCTATCAGCTGTTGTTTATATATCTCTATGGAAACCACTTCCATTAGGTTACACTTTAGCTGTTCCAGAGATACAAAACCCGGAACAAACTTCAGCAACCATAACCAGGTTATAAGGTTACCATAGCAACCATTGTCTGAGTTATGTATATTTACTTATACTTGAGGTGTAAGTTTGACAATACCTAAAGGTCAAAGTTGAAGCTTATATACTGTATATATCTTTTTTAAAATAATTTGCATCTTCTTCAACAAAAAATGTATCGAGAAATTTTTATTTTCTTTGGTAAAGTTTGAATTAACAATTATTATCATGTCTTCCCTTTCTAGGACGTCAACGAGGTTTACCGTCGGATGATGGGTTCACTGAAGATTGGATTGATGAAATGGATGAAGCAGAGGTAAGTTTATCGTCTTACATTTATACCTGTTAGTTTAGCTAGATCTCAGATTCAAAATCTAAAACAGAAACTTTTTGAGTGTTCCATGTTTGTTCTACCATAAAGTACAACATGGAGTTGTTTGTCCATTTACCAATAACCTACAACCCCTTTGTCCCAAAATTTTATACCTTTCTGCTACATCAGACTGTTGTGTACTTCAAATCGTTGTGGTTTGACCCAAAAGCAGAAAGGATGATGTTTTGTTTATTGAATTTATGACATGGACATTAATGGTTTTCTTTCTTTTTATTTTATATTTATTTTTGTGTGATTTTATTCTATCAGAGTCAAATAAAGCTTTTCCTTGAACATTACAACCTTTGTAGTATTGTGTACTAGGACAACCTTTGTAGTATTGTGTGTTAGGACAACCTTTGTAGTATTGTGTGTTAGGACAACCTTTGTAGTATTGTGTGTTAGGACAACCTTTGTAGTATTGTGTGTTAGGACAACCTTTGTAGTATTGTGTGTTAGGACAACCTTTGTAGTATTGTGTGTTAGGACAACCTTTGTAGTATTGTGTGTTAGGACAACCTTTGTAGTATTGTGTGTTAGGACAACCTTTGTAGTATTGTGTGTTAGGACAACCTTTGTAGTATTGTGTACTAGGACAACCTTTGTAGTATTGTGTGTTAGGACAACCTTTGTAGCATTGTGTGTTAGGACAACCTTTGTAGTAGTGTGTTAGGACAACCTTTGTAGTATTGTGTGTTAGGACAACCTTTGTAGTATTGTGTACTAGGACAACCTTTGTAGTATTGTGTACTAGGACAACCTTTGTAGTATTGTGTACTAGGACAACCTTTGTAGTATTGTGTATTAGGACAACCTTTGTAGTATTGTGTGTTAGGACAACCTTTGTAGTATTGTGTGTTAGGACAACCTTTGTAGTATTGTGTGTTAGGACAACCTTTGTAGTATTGTGTGTTAGGACAACCTTTGTAGTATTGTGTGTTAGGACAACCTTTGTAGTATTGTGTACTAGGACAACCTTTGTAGTATTGTGTACTAGGACAACCTTTGTAGTATTGTGTACTATGACAACCTTTGTAGTATTGTGTGTTAGGACAACCTTTGTAGTATTGTGTGTTAGGACAACCTTTGTGGTATTGTGTGTTAGGACAACCTTTGTGGTATTGTGTGTTAGGACAACCTTTGTAGTATTGTGTACTAGGACAACCTTTGTAGCATTGTGTACTAGGACAACCTTTGTAGCATTGTGTACTAGGACAACCTTTGTAGTATTGTGTGTTAGGACAACCTTTGTAGTATTGTGTACTAGGACAACCTTTGTAGTATTGTGTGTTAGGACAACCTTTGTGGTATTGTGTGTTAGGACAACCTTTGTGGTATTGTGTACTAGGACAACCTTTGTAGTATTGTGTGTTAGGACAACCTTTGTAGTATTGTGTGTTAGGACAACCTTTGTAGTATTGTGTGTTAGGACAACCTTTGTAGTATTGTGTACTAGGACAACCTTTGTAGTATTGTGTACTAGGACAACCTTTGTAGTATTGTGTGTTAGGACAACCTTTGTAGTATTGTGTACTAGGACAACCTTTGTAGTATTGTGTATTAGGACAACCTTTGTAGTATTGTGTGTTAGGACAACCTTTGTAGTATTGTGTGTTAGGACAACCTTTGTAGTATTGTGTACTAGGACAACCTTTGTAGTATTGTGTGTTAGGACAACCTTTGTAGTATTGTGTGTTAGGACAACCTTTGTAGTATTGTGTACTAGGACAACCTTTGTAGTATTGTGTGTTAGGACAACCTTTGTAGTATTGTGTACTAGGACAACCTTTGTAGTATTGTGTGTTAGGACAACCTTTGTAGTATTGTGTACTAGGACAACCTTTGTAGTATTGTGTACTAGGACAACCTTTGTAGTATTGTGTACTAGGAATACTGTACAACTGGTAATTATCATGGGTCAAAATTTTTGCGATATTGATTTAAAACAAACAAGCTATATTTCAACAAATTAAAATTTTGTGATTTGGATGTAAACTGACTTGTAATATGTACATGTGTCATTATTTCATGTAATACATTTTCACATTCAAGTAATGTACTTGGAAAAAGTGAAAATATCTTACCCACAAAAATAACCGGCTATACAGTAATTACTATGGTACATCAGGCTTGTCTTTGTTTGATCATTTTGATCAACATTTTGATAAAAAAAATTGAATTCATTATTGTTCCATAAAGCTATGATTACATGTATTCCAACTTGACAGATTATTTCTTATCATTAGGCTGTTACACTGGCCGAAACAGAAGCTGACAGAAAGCGACGGATCAGAATGAGTGTGATTAGTGATGCCAGCACAGATAGTGGGGTCATAGGTCAAGATGGTCAAGATGGGTTGCAAGAAGCACCACCAAGCCCAACAGGAAGTAGTGGTTCCTATGGTTTCACCACCAAAGGGGGAGATAAATCTGGTTTCTCCATAATGGACCCCAACGTAAGTCAAAGTTACCCAGTTTCTACAAACTTAATCAGAAATTTCCAAAGAAAAATTTCTCTGAAAGTTTTGAAGTTTAATCCAGGGCATTTAGCTCATTTGGTCCAAAAGGACCAGAAATTGAGCTTGTACCATAACAAAATATCCATTAACTTTTTTTTAGAATTGCCACTTATAATGAAATACAGAGCAGATTTTTCTGAAGCATTGGGGAAAATAATAGCGAATTCTTTAAGCCTTTCTTCTTTGGTAAGAATGACTGTTATGTCTATATTTGGTCTGAAGCCTCCTTTGATGATCAGGACTACATCAGCTGTGTTTCTGACTTTTCTATAGAAAGAGGGACATTGGGCAAATAGAGGAAGTGCTTTAGAATCCTTCTGTTTTAGTTGATTTGAGTGGATTTTAACCAAGTGCACTTGGATGAAGGAGACTCATGCAATTTTTCCATAAAACATTGGGATAAATCTCATGGAGGGCTCTATAGGGGAAATACAGTTCAATCTTCTACTGTAGAAATGACTGGATTTCGTCCGTAATTGGTCTAAAGTATTCTTGGGTGAAGGGGAATCAGTTTCGAGTAAATGATTTGTTTCAGCTCCCAGAGGATAGATCCAATTAGGGGAAACAGAGGTATTTCTTTAGTCAATATTTTGCCTTTAAATGCTTCTCTTTCGTAATACTTGAATGGATTTCAACCAAATTTGGTCTGAAACATTATGGAGAGTGAGGAATCACTTCTTAGATTCAGAAAGTTAATTCAACACCTAGTTAATAGGAATGACCTCGACCTGCTTGAAAGGTCACAAGAATCAAATATGTTAGAGTCTTTATATGACTTCTCAATAACTAAAAGGCCCAGGATAATGATATTAGTCCTGTAGCTTCCTAGGATGAAGGGCTACCTACCAACTTTGTTAATATATATGATACTGACCTACTTTCATGGTCACAGGTATCCAATGTGTTAAAATGTTTAAATGACCAAAAGAGCCAAGTTGCTGATATTGGACCAACTTTCAAGGTCACAGGGGTCAAATGTGTTGAAAAACTTAAGCAACTTCTTCTCAATCACCAAAAGGCCAAGGGTCTTGAAATTGTAGCTTGCTTTTTCAACAAGTAATATGCCCAGAGTAATGGCATTTGTGTAGTGCATGTAGAAAGAATATGATTTTAAGTTTGCAGAAAATATGTTGATGAACCAACAATGTCTTTTATGTAAGCTTTAGAGTAGTAGAGCTATTTATTTTAGGCCTATTTTGCCTCTTTCATATATAGTTCTTTATAGTCAGATGACTGTTAAGGCCCATGGGGCCTCTTGTTTAAACAATTCTTTTACTGTACTACAAATATGGCAGAAATAGATTTCTTTTTGTCGAAAATAATTTATTGATTATGACAAAAATATTTTGATATGAAAATTGTGATCACATTTGTTTGTCTCTGTCTTAACTGCTTCAAATCTAAGTGTATTAATCGTGATATGTAGACATGTTATCAATCTGATATGCTGCCCAAATGAGTGGTGATTGGATTTGACACAGAAGGTGTAAAGTAGTCAATACATTAATTAAACGACCATATTGGGGAAAGTCAACACTGCTAAGTCAACATCTCATAACAAATGTGATCCATTATCACTTCATTCCAGTGAATGTGATTTACAGATTTAGTAACATCATCATGTAGTTGTCAGCTAGAGTGGCTGAGCGTACAATGTATGACGTCAGAACAGTAACATGAGAGAACTACCTTGTTATCACTAATTCCTTTATATTACCGGTATATCTATCATATCTTGAGGTTTAATTTGTAAATTTTGTTTTGATTATATTTGAAATATTACTCAATTTTTACGCATGAATAGGTCATTAAGCCATATATCTTTCATAAAAATATTTTCAGAATTTTTTTTTTCATCATAATGTCACATTGTTTCTTAATTGTTGGCTGCTGGCAAACACTCCACCTAAGGAGGATATTTGTGGAGGTGTATTCGAAATGATATTCTAGGATGATAAATACAGCTTTTTAAAGTTTGTTTTTAATGTCTATATAGAAATATGGATATATTTGTATTTCATTTTCTGACATCTAACCATAAACCTAGTATCACTTTTTTTGGCTTTTTAAGAAAAAATATTTTAAAAATCTACAAACACCATACACAGATATAACAAGGTCAGACTATTAGTCTAGGTCTAGATTACTTGGTTTATAAACTGTTCCCTCATAATTTCAACTAATTAGTGCTATTTTGCTTTTTTTTAATTGAGAAGAGTGAGAGGGGAAACATTGCTGCTTCTGTCATTGGCTGGCTTAATCTTGTTGCTGGACAACAGATGCCATTAAATATAGATTGAAGTTGTGTCATATCTGGTTGTAGATTGAAACGCACCGACTCTCATCCTGTTTATACAGTAAAATTATTGATGTACATAGGTCCTCATTGGGCCTGTCTACAGCCAATCATGTGCCGTTCTCTGATGGAAAATTATGTCGTCTTTGATTCACTGGACAATTTCTTTTGTGAACATTTAAGATCAAATTAACACAGTGATTACATTTCCATGGCAAATGGATATGTATAAAGTGCATATTATACCGTGAACAGGGAAGGCCATTCTACATTCTGAAACTGTTGCATAATATTCATTAGAATTTTCTGTAAATAAGTGTTTTTGTAATGTAGGATTTGTGTAAAACTTCATGCAGTTTTCAAATATAAAGAGAATCTGGACTTTCCAAACTATATAAAATCAATCAAATTATAAACCGTGGTAATATCTTATACAATAATAAGGCAACAAAACTTTTATAATTTGATAGAAAATATCGCTAAGTGTTATATAATATATAAGTACTATTACATAATAAGGTCTGAAGATAAAAACTATCAGAAAAAAAGGAATTTTAATTGTTTTTTAAAGAAAAGGTTATAAATTTTAAATTGGAGATTTAGATAATGACATGACACCAGTTGGAGCTGCTATATAATATAATCTTGTTATCTAGTAATACAAGCTTGATTTCAACATTAAGCTGAGAGAGAAGACAAGCCTTTCAACAGCTCAGTAACCACAATAACCACAATCAACAATACTATATTCTCTTTGGGCATAACCATTACTCTGTTACCAATAACTTGATTGATTCATTTTATGTATATGACCTTGAAATATTTGAT
The DNA here is from genome assembly GCF_031769215.1 of Ylistrum balloti. Lineage (NCBI taxonomy): Eukaryota > Metazoa > Mollusca > Bivalvia > Pectinida > Pectinidae > Ylistrum > Ylistrum balloti. The sequence continues at coordinate 599,503 of NW_026782318.1, read as the reverse complement.
GACAGGAAGTAGAACTCTCCTGTGTATTTAGAGTAGACTTTCCCAGAGTGTCATTGACAACAAGAAGCATGAAAGTGGAATCAGCACCACTGATCAAGTGTGCTTTTGTGAAAAGGATTATAAATTAGGGTGGCAGAAATTATGATGTGAATAATTTCTATCAATCATTCCACTCCCTTATGAAATAAAGCACCACCTACAACCTCTCCCACCAGATGAACCTTTTGAGTGATGATTTTCTAAGTAAACGGTTGAACTTTTCATAGAATGCCAACATTTTTGTTTATCAACATTTCTGACATATTACAGGGTGTGAGTATAATATATCAATTCTGTAATAATCCCAGCATAATACCCAAAAAACATACCTGCACACTATACCCGAGTGTGCACTTTATCCGAGTGCACACTTTATATGAGTGTGCACTTTAGCCGAGTGCGCACTTTATCCGAGTGTGCACTTTACCCGAGTGTTTACCATCAATGCAGAATTTCTATAAAAGGTATTTGTAACTGGTATGTTGAATAGAAACTTAACCTAGACTGTTTATATCATGATGCCACTTGACTGGTAATCCCAACTGAGTTGTTCCCCTTGAGTGAGTGATATCCTCTGACTCTTTTTTATCTCCCTTAACTAATCGGTCTCCCCTGACTTAGCGGCCAATCCTGGGTGGTCTCCCTTAACTAAGTGATCTCCTCTGATTGAGTGTTATCTTCTTACTTAGTTGTCTTCCTTAACTAATCGGTCTCCCCTGACTTAGCGGTCAATCCTGGGTAGTCTCCCTTAACTCATTAGTCTCTCTCAACTTAGCGGTGGTCTTCCTTAACTTAGTGATCTTCCCAGACTAAGTGGTCTCCCTTAACTAAGTGGTCACTTCTGTCTGATTGGTCTCCATCAACTTAGTGGTCTCCCCTGACTGAATTGTTTCCCCTGTCTGAGTGGTCCCTACTTATAGAGTTTAAACCTTGGTGAGTGTTCCCTCCTTACAGAGTATTTTCCCCTGACTGAGTGGTGTCCCCTTACTGAGTGGATTTTCCTTTCAGAGTAATCCCCCTTGTCTGAGAAGTCTCTCAACCTTTTTCTTCCTTTGACTTACTAGTCTCTCCTGACTGATATTTCTTATAAAAAAACTATTTGATACTTTTAGAATAATTTCCAATGAGGACTTCCTGTAAATGTTCTGTTAAGTTCTCAAACCCTATCTTCTACATGAAAAAATGCAAAGTTGATCAATTATGAGTTCCTTTAAAAGCATTGTTTAGAAATAATAATACTGCAAGACACCTGTACAAGTAGACAATTTGATCCAAATTGTAGTAAACAACTTTATGCTTTAAAAAATTCTGTTAATAATGTAGCTTTGTTATTTTCATATGCACTGAAATGACCTTATGTTGATGCTGTCTTCAATTACACCTACCTTTTGTAATTGTAAGGTATCAGTTGTATTGTGTTGACAGTAACCGTGTATAATCAATCATGTTGTCCACAGTTAATATGGCACTCTCCTAGATATTGTGACCAGTTTATCTTCAGTTTTCATTATAAATGCCTAACACCACATTGATAGGATTGTCCAGGTTATTTGACATCAAAAGCACTAATCTTTGATGTTTACTGCCTTCTGATCAGCCACAGTTTAAACATTCATATTTATAATTTGAGTCAAGGCCTTTAGAATCATGCTAAGGATTCAAGTTTAAACAAATAAAATGAATAATTGATTCAAAGCCAGTGAAACATACAAATAGAACTAATGTATATGACAACATGGCAGCTCAATAAATTAAGTAATAACCTATAACAGATGTAGGACTAGAAGGGAGCCGCTCGTAACAGGAAGATTTCTATACTATGAACAACAGTTATTAGCTTGGTTGAAAGTGTTTGAAAGGTGTTGCTATGGTACAGGGTATCCAGGAAAAGCACATCTGGTCAGGCAGGTGATCCATTCCTAATCATGTCAGTTAGTGCAGCAAAACCCAGGAGTTTAGGTAAAAAACGAACCAGACCGTCCAAGTTTGATGTAATGTTGTCCCTAATTAGACCTCTGTTTACCAGGGAGGACCCATATTCTACAGTGAACCACACTTTAGTTCTCTCGTTTAATCATGAAGGGACACAGGCAGGCATTAGTCCACAACAGAATACAACAATACCCAAAAAATAATTATGGATGTTTATTTGGCAATAAACCCAGCAATCAAACTCTTCTTTTACAATAACAGTTTTACAAAAAAAAATAAAATAAAAGGGTGTTAAAACAAGTCTATGTGCAGTTTTACAAATAGTCTTTTTAGACAGGTGTCCTTTATACAGAAGACAGGTTACTTTATTTTTAGTGGCTTTTATAGACAGATAGTCTCTATAAAGAGGTTTAAATACTATGAATTGTATCGACATAGAACCTGATACCAGTATAGACCGTTGGCCTTAAAATAGAGGTTTAATTACAATGTATTATATTGAGTTAGGATAATATACCAATGGTCCTTATTGAACAGCATTCTGACCAACGCAAGTGAGTACCATCAACAAACATATTTCTTAACTACTTTGAAATAAAGTTAATTTGACATTTTAGAGAGATTAAACAACATTACAATACTTGATAAAGTATCAGACCAGAGGCAGTAAAATATGTCAAATTATACCAAATATCCCCAACCGAATTTTTTACCGGAAAATCAGTAAAGATTTGATTATCTCAGATAAAAAGTTTCCTCATTAACCGAAATATTTTCCGTTTTACTTCTGAATATATCCATTACTTTGCCTATTTCCTAGTGTCAAGTTGACACTACGACTAAGTCCAGTACACAGACAGAAGGCTCTGAGTCCTGAAGTACCTCTGCCATAACGCCAATCAAACTGATAAAAACTAGGCAATGACGTCATAATGGAATCCATATTGTAATCAAAATAACAGGTTTTCTTAGAAAATACCTGAGTTGAACCTTGCACTGATTGGTAGTGTGTCAGCCTCCGAGTCCTGTTGCCAAGGCTTGTAGCTAGGTGACTCCATAACCTTCCAGTGAGAAACAGATCAATATGTTTGCCGTCTGCTATGAAATACATTGATATGTTGATATCAGACACAGAACTCCACTCTGACAGTTTGCATTTTACAAGTTCCATGTGCAGAGTTGAATTTTTATTCTTGAAAGTTTCAGCACAGTAAATTTGTGACAGACATTTCATGACAAGTACTTTGTGATAGATATTTCATGACAAGTACTTTGTGGATTTTTATCTGAACGGATTCACTATATCTTTTGGAATTAAATATGGTCCTTAATTACAATGCTTGGGTAAGTGTTACATAACTTTTTTTTCTTTTTTTTTTCTTTTCTTTTTAAGAAGTGTTGGACATATTTATTCATTTTCAAATTTCTTCCATACTGAAAAATTTCCGTTTTTTTTTTCTAATTAAAATTTATTAAAATTCTATTGATGAACAGAGAGATGAAGAAAATGTTGAGACCAGCATCACTGTTGGCAACAAAGAAGCAAAGAAGACGGAGAGAAAGGACATTATCATTGAAATCAGAGACACAGAGAAAAGTTATGGACGTGACTTACACATACTTAAAGATGTAAGATTTCAGACTTATTTTTTTCATGTTTTTTAACGAGTCATTTACATCATTAGTTATAAACTTAATTACCAATTAAGTTTTTAATAAAGTTACATAATGCTAAGTTACTACCAGACTCCATAACAACATTATATGCTTGATTATGTACATGTTTTACAAAGTAATTTTCAACTCAGTTTTGTGTAGGTCTGGATTTAATAAAGTTGATCATTGTTTACGTCAGTGCCAGTCAGTGTGATAAATAGCAGGTTGAAATGAAATATCAAAAGTCGATAATATCTATCAGTTTTTTTCATGGTTACAGATTAAAAAAAAAAAACTAACTTTCTATTCTGTTTCCAGCATTTCTATAAACCCATGAAAACAAATGGACTTCTAAGCTCAGACCAAGTTGAAGCTATCTTTCTCAACTTGGAGCAACTCATCAACACAAACGCTCAATTCACAGCCAGACTGGACACTGCCCTACAAGATGCTGTAACTAATGGAGACCATGTATGTTGATTATTAATCATAGAACTTTTTTTTTTAATCAAACTAAAGAAATCAATTTTATGCGTCATATGACCTTTAAATAATGCCTGTCATCTTTACAATAAAAACAACATACTTGTGAAAAACTGTGAATGTTTTTACTTTGTTTTTCAGGGTTTTGTGACAATATCCATAGGCAATTTGTTTCTTAAATCTACTGACCTGATGATGGCCTTCGAGAGCTATTGCGTCAATCAGGTAAGGTTAACAGACCATACAGTATACATGTAATTGTGACCTCTCCCAATTATCATCTCTTATTGGATAGAATTAATTCTGTCAGTATATTCTTCATTTTCAGTAATAATATAGGGTGTAATTTTTTAGAAGTTGTGTTTAAGTTTAACTGGTTAGAAGTAAAATTATTCAATATTTTAAGCATAAAGTCCGAGGATGGACATGACACTTCTGCCACTAACATGGCAGGTGCCAGTGATGAACAAAAAGATGCTAGCTCTTTACAGAACACATTGTAATATATTGGTATATTCTTATTGGTTTTTTATCTGAATAAAAGAATATTGATTTCAAAAATACTGCACTTTGACCAAGTTTTTTGGGTTTTGATGGATTTCAGAGAAAAAAAATATTTCATGTATATTTTGAAATTTAAAAAAAAAATTTTTAGAAGCAATTATTTTTTTATCAAATAAAACAGAATTTCAGTTTCTTCTGAATTAGAATTTAATTTTCTGAATTCTTATATAATTTTAGGTCATTTTAAAATGTTGAAACTAAGTTGGTGAGAGATATAATTCTATGAAAGTCTTGTTGATTTCATCACCTCAAAGTATTCATTGTTTGAAGCTTGTGTGAGATTATTGACTCTAGTTTTGCTAGAAATGTGAATTGCAGCACTGTTAGTTCTAGTCAGTCATGTCTGCCCCAGTGACCTAGTAGAGACGACTCCGAAATTCAATATCATTATTGGAAAGAGTTTTCCTTTTATCAAGGTCCTTGATCTATGAAGGTTGACCATTACACAAGTGAATTCTGAGACATTTGTCTTATCTTGGTGATAAAAGAAAGACACACTGAAATAATTGATGTTTCGAACTCTGAAAAATGTTATGCAATCGTGTTCATTATGTCAGTAGAGTTAATCTTGAAATCATTGAAAGCTCATTGAAATTTGATAGCAAAAAAAAAATTTTATTTCTTAAATCTCTGTGTCAGTACTATTATACCAAATGTACACTCTGTTGTACAAGAAAGTAATTTGATAAAAATGTGATTAAAAATTTAATGATATTAAGTTTTTTGGTATGGCATTAAGTCCCTTTTTTTTTTAATTTGACATACATAGAAGTTCTTAATAGGTAAAGTTGTGTGAACCAAGGACCTTACACAAGATCCTTACCCAGTGGAAATGCTGATTCTCAAGATTTCTTTTTGTAGTTATTGGTTATGAATAAATAAATAAACCATTAATTATTATTAATTGATTTGTTGATCAATATTCATACAAGAAATCAAATGCTCACAATTTTTTTTTTATCTCAAAATTTGTGTTCCAAGAAAATATACGACTTTAAATTATATATTTTAACTATCACATGATGCACTAATACAAAAAACAGTGTTGAGAATTTTCACCATATTCATATGGGTATAACAAGTTAATAGCCTTTACTTTTATAGTGTAAATTTAATATACTGCGTAGAATTAATAAAGTCTGTTGTTGTGCACACATTTTTTGCTTACGTCATATTTACAAGAAATACACAAAGGTTTTAAAAATGTTTGTGCGATATCAGACTTTGATATTTGTTGTTCTTCAAAAGCATTTTTAATTTTAAAATTTATTGCTTTTCAGAGTCATGCAGGCAATTTGTTAGAACAACTGGAGAAAGAGAAGGAGCTATTGAGGATATTTTTACAGGCCTCACAGGATGATAATGGGGCATTGCGACGGATGCCTCTTAAATCTTTCCTCATCCTTCCTGTACAGCGAATAATGAGGTAAGTAGACCACACATCCTCAGTACAAAACAACACACCAAGTTAGACTTCTATTTGGATCTGAAAACTTTATTTTCCAAAATGTTTTGATGTAAAGTAAAATTTATTTGAAATAAATGTTGACGTTTTATGGACTTTTATCTCCAAAGCTCATTAAAATGAAAAAAGTGACAAATTTCATTGATTATATCGCCCAAGGAAATAAACCTCAGATTCTATTGCACAATCGATTATTTAGAGCAAGTGTTGTAGAGAACGGACATTCCCTGTCAAACATAAAGTCCTTTCGGCTCAAAATCACTGATCTCCATTGTTATGACACAATATAATCTGTAAGTGTGTGATGTCATTTTATTATCTTACCCCCAACATTACGATAAGTAATATTATATGTGTGTAATAGGCAAAATAATCATATGATAAATACACACATATAAAAGTTTACATTTTTACCCGATCGAGTGATGAAGTCCGTAAGATATATTTACTCCTTAATTTTAACAAGAATGTGTAGTTACATATCCAGCAATGATCCCATGCCTGGTAATAAGCCCACCCCTATATGTTGAAATGTTCCGTGTAAAATGCTTCATCGTTGTTCTGTAATAGCCAATCCTCTTGTTTTCAGTTAAAGGTTTTGTATCGGCCTCTGTGTGTAGCTAATTACTTGAAAATAGGACTTATCCTGAAATCTTTACCAGTTTTAAGAAATTTATAATTTTGTCTGTCCTACAGGTACCCATTATTATTAGAACGTCTCCACAAGTATACGTCTTGCGAAAACCCCGACAAAGAGGCCATTTCACTAGCTAAAGCAAAGCTGGAGGAAATACTTGCCCATATCAATGCGGTAAGCTCAGATTTTTTTTAATTTCTCAATGGCAACGCTTGACTTGTAACATAGAATACTTTAACAAGTATTGATTCAAGGAAATAGCAAATTTCAGAAATCAAATATTGTTTAAAAGAAATAAGAATATCTAACATACTGTTTTAAAGAGACAGTAACAGAGAAATGTATCTTAAGAATTGTTTTAGGATCTGAAATTAATATTTACCAAGCTTTCCCAGTGACAAAATTGCATGCTATCAGTTTGAAGGTTAGTCCGTATTGACAAAAAACATTCACAAAAGTATAGTCGGATCCGTTCGTTATTTTATTGTTGATATTGAAATGTAAAGTATACATATCATTTATGGGCATGTCATGTACTCTGTACATCTCACATAGAATACCTAATTAATGTAAAATCTCAGTCTAAATATTGATAGTTAAGTTAAAAAAAAAACATGTCATTGTGGTTTGACTCTACTCATTGTTACCATAAATGTTTACTTTTATGTTGTATACCGGATTCTGATTAAAAAATAATTTTTATTTTTTGTTGTTTTCTGGTGTGTTACTGCATTTTGGAAATTTTGAATATTTGTAATAATGCATTATGTTGAAATATCTGTTTAAAAAGAAAACAGTTTACACACCAGTAATCAACAAAATTCTTGTTTATATTAAAATTTTGACAGTTGATTTTTTTTATTTATTACAATAAAAAATCATCATCATCATTTATTGGACAATATAAGCTCTGACTGAACAGTCTGACGACTAATTGATTAGCAAAATATCTGATTATATTTTGGTGAAAAGGTTTAATTATCACCGAAGTGTACACATCAATTTTGTAGGTAAGGTCAGACAGAGAATACACACTGGACACCAGAAATGTAGAAACAATGTTTAAAAAATATATCAATTTATTTTCATAGCTTTTATCATTTGTATGTGTTACAGAAAACACAAAAAAGTAGTGGATCCATGAAGATGAAGAAGAAGGTGGCTGACTTATTGCTACAGAGGCAGGCTCACTCGATGGAAAAAGCTGAACTGAACCGAGTAAGTTTCCTAGGTCTTAGTTAATCAAACTAAATCTATTGCTTGTAATGACTTATTTATATAGTGTAGACAACATGTTAACATGTCAATAAGCCCATGTTTGGTAATAAACCCATCCATATATATTGCTATCAATGACTTATTTATATAGTGTAGACAACATGTTAACATGTCAATAAGCCCATGTTTGGTAATAAACCCATCCATATATATTACTATCAATGACTTATTTATATAGTGTAGACAACATGTTAACATGTCAATAAGCCCATGTTTGGTAATAAACCCATCCATATATATTGCTATCAATGACTTATTTCTATGGTGTAGACAACATGTTAACATGTCAATAAGCCCATGTTTGGTAATAAACCCATCCATATATATTGCTATCAATGACTTATTTATATAGTGTAGACAACTTGTTAACATGTCAATAAGCCCATGTTTGGTAATAAACCCATCCATATATATTGCTATCAATGACTTATTTATATAGTGTAGACAACATGTTAACATGTCAATAAGCCCATGTTTGGTAATAAACCCATCCATATATATTGCTATCAATGACTTATTTATATAGTGTAGACAACATGTTAACATGTCAATAAGCCCATGTTTGGTAATAAACCCATCCATATATATTGCTATCAATGACTTATTTATATAGTGTAGACAACATGTTAACCTGTCAATAAGCCCATGTTTGGTAATAAACCCATCCATATATATTGCTATCAATGACTTATTTCTATGGTGTAGACAACATGTTAACCTGTCAATAAGCCCATGTCTGGTGATAAGCCCATATACATCTACTGAAATAATACTAAAAGGCATCCATCATTATCTCAATGCATTGTTAAGTATACGTTGTTTCCAATGATTTTATGAGATAATCTGCAAATTAGCATCAATCCAATTAATATCTGTGGTTAAGCCTCAAGGATACAACAAGTTATGTCTGACAAAGTTATGGGTGGAAATATTATGTACAGGACAATTGCATAACATTTTTGGCAGTTCTATTTAATTACAACCAATACACTGGTTCACATATCACCAGGGGTTGGATTCTTGCCAAATAATTACTGTTGTTACAACAGCACTGACAACCTCAAGGGAGAAAACTCTGGCTATGATATATGCCAAAGGGAGAGAACTACATCCTGGTCTAGAAAATAAATGTATTTTACAGAGTAAGTACAGTATGTATTAGACATAAGAGAGGAAGTGTTAGAGTTTTACCTAAGAGGTCACATATTAAAATTTTTCTAACCATTTTGCTATTTCTTAACAGGCAGCCATTGATATTCTCGGTTGGAACAAGAAGGATGTTTGTGACATCACCACCTGTCGTTTACAGGTTGCCTTAGCAACTGATCATAACTGGGCCACAAAACGTCTCCGACTCAAGTTTTCTACAGTTCAAGGAATCCTTCTAACCCTTGGAAAGGTATGGTTGTTTGTCTTTAATACTGGATAATTTTGACAGAGCTCTATACTATGACACCAGATAATATAATGTACTAGCTTCTTATTACTACAAACATTATATAAGCCTATGTTGTCTGTGCTGTATTAAGCTCACCCACATCTATCATTTTTCAGAGGAATTACAAAGAAAAAAGAAATTCATATATTTTGTTGTTTGATTGACAGGGGGAGCGTCACAGGTCTGAAGAAGATGGTCTCCTGTTTCCCCGTAAAACTCAAGTCATTCAAGCTGCCGTGGTGTTACTCAAGGAGAAAAATGGCAAATACCAGACTCTCAGAGTAAGTCATGTGATAACATAAATTATGTGACTATTACAAAATCACGTGATAATATAGATCACACCACAATGTGCATAAATGTCCTCTTCACCAAATTTACTCCGGAAGTTTTGATAAGAAGATTGTTATATGTTTTTTTTATTTTTGGTTAATGTATAAGAATTAACCAAATAGAAATTAAATGTGATTTTGTCTAACTGTCCAGAGGGCAGAAATTAATATTGTCTATACTTACTACAGGAGCCATTCATGCTGAACCGATGTATAGTGAACCATGACCCTGACTCTGATGATATGTTTGAAGTGTTTGAGAACAACAAAGAACCCTTTGTGTTTAAGGTAAGTCACACTCAGGTCTATTGGTAATATGGTAAACTAAAAAAAATATGATTTATTCTGAAACAATTTTTTTTATTTACAGGATATTTTGATAAAGGTTGAAATATTTTTGCCAAGCTGAAAATGATCGATCTGCAAAATGACAAGAATATTATTTTTTTTTCAATTATGATAAATTAAGACAGGTAAAGTTAATCACATTAAAAATGCAATTTTGAGAATGTATTAAACATTGATCTTTTAGGGTGATGACAATGAAGTGAAACCATGGTTAATGAACATGAAGCAGCAGACTTTAGACTTAGGGACATGGAGGAAAAGAAGGAATGCACTTCCTAACATCATGATCAAACATTTGGTGTGAAGTTTACTTTTAACTTCAAGGTCAAAACCAAAGGTCATTCCCATGATCAGAAGCTTTGCTGCTAAGCTTGAAGGTATCCTATCATCTCTATACAAAGGTACCTTTCAGAACAAAGGCAACCTCAAAGTTGCCTGATTGGTGCCTACAAGGTCACGGTCATCCACAAGGTCATGGTCATCCACAAGGTCATGACTGTCCTCAAGGTCGTGGTCGTCCACAAGGTCATGCACAGCCCAGAAATGAAGACACATATATGGAAAGACTCATGGATGGAAGGAAACACTGTAAACAATATATGACCTTTGTGGAGAATTCAGATTGGCCCAAGGACACCGGTCCTTGCAAAGCTGTATACCAAACAGTATGTCAGTCATAAAATCCCAAGCGTGGCAAGTTTTACGACATTTTGTCAATAATTCAACTTGTAACATACTGTATTTTCCTGAAATAAGCCCATGGTTCCCAAGACATAGAATTTGAGTCAAAGTAGGGAATGGGCTTAATGTAGAACAATTAAATAACATCTGTGAGCTGTTTTTATCTACAGTAAATTTGGTTTCGGTTCTACTACCAATCCAGGTATAAAACGGTAAAGAGCTCTCCATACCAAGAGCAATGTTAAGCATTCCATCATGAAATATTAGAATTGTAACATGGTATTTGTTTGAAGTTGTCCATCATTTGAGGATAAGTTTAGAAATATCCTGGAAATGTAGATCTTTTTTTTCCTGAAAGATCAATTAGCGATATTAAGATCAATGAAATACTTTTTAAATGTGCCAGATATTTTTTTTATTTTTTGTTAGATATTGAAGGGTGCAGAGCTTTGTAGAAATAATCTAGATACCAAAGGTTAAAAAAACATATGTATCATGTTAAATAATGTATTTATTACTTGTCCATCCATTTTCAGAAAGGAGATCATTTTCTTGTACTAGGTTATATCATCATCATAGTCAGAGAAGTGCTAATTCTCATGTACCATATATGGAGAAATATTAACTTTGGAGATGAATTTGTGTTTTTTCTGATTGTTGTGTCATTCAACAAGAAATTGTCACTATGATGGTGAAGTGATGAATTCAGTTTACAATAAAAGAAAAAAATTGTAGTGTGAGTTTTTAAGGAACCCCCTTTATGCCGAGCTTTATGTGAGTGAAGGGAGATAACTCGTTTGCACCTTGTGAAAATTAGAGAGTTGAATGTGGTTAATCTGTATGCAGTGCTTTATGAGAGAACAACTAATTTCAGTTTGTTTTCTTTAAGAAAATGTAAAGTAAACATTATAACTTCTGAACTTTGACATGATATTTTCACATTGATATAAATTGGCGTCTATGCAGTTTTATGTTGTATTATCATGTGATTATCTCCCTTATGCCTTGATAACATGTTTTTTTCTTGGAAAGATTGTCTTCGACATTTGGTATCATTATACATTATCTTATTCCAACCATGAATCATCATAAAAACAAATTGAAGAAACAATTTTTAATGGTTTAAACTTATCGATGATTATTTTTTAAATTCTTGAAATTTAAGGAAACAAAAGAACTTTGAATGATTATATTTTTCTCAGTTTTCATTGATTGATTTTTTTCTGTAAAATATTAATTGTGCAATGCCAATGGTTTGTAAATATTGTTTGTGATATAATTGAATATGCCATGATATTAGTGCCAAATTGTGTTTAAGTTGCTTACCCCCATAATGGAATATGCTGTTAATTTCCTTATATATATGTAATGAAATATAAAGAAAAACCATTATAATCCAAAGGGGTCACAGCTTGTGAAACACTTTATATTAAACAGTATTGTTCTTCTTTGGATGTCATATCATTTGTGACATCAAATTTATTATTCAAATCTAATTCATGTGTATATTTAATTAAATTGTAGACTTGTTAATACCTGAACACTCTGTAATCTCTAACGCAGACTATTAAGGTTTTCTAGATTTTTAGGATTGTCTGGTCCCTGGTTCAACATCCTGTGTCTCTGACTTGGTTGTACAATATGTGTATATTGTAAATTATTGATATAGTACAAGGGCCTGTGTTTCTGGTATTAAATTATGCATTTTAACTTATTCATATAGTACTGTACAAAAGCCTGTGTTTCTAGGTTTAATATATATTTTAAATTATTTACATACAATGTAGAACTGCGTCATTCCCTGTGTTTCTATATTTAAGTACATTTAATTAATAAATATCGTAATGTACATGGGCCTGTGTTTCTGGGATTAAAGTACACGATAATTGGTCTATTTAGTAATGTACAAGGGTCTGTGTTTCTGGGATTAAAGTACACGGTAATTGGTCTATTTAGTAATGTACAAGGGCCTGGGTTTCTGGGATTAAAGTACACGGTAATTGGTCTATTTAGTAATGTACAAGGGTCTGTGTTTCTGGGATTAAAGTACACGGTAATTGGTCTATTTAGTAATGTACAAGGGTCTGTGTTTCTGGGATTAAAGTACACGGTAATTGGTCTATTTAGTAATGTACAAGGGCCTGTGTTTCTGGGATTAAAGTACACGGTAATTGGTCTATTTAGTAATGTACAAGGGCCTGTGTTTCTGGGATTAAAGTACACGGTAATTGGTCTATTTAGTAATGTACAAGGGCCTGGGTTTCTGGGATTAAAGTACACGGTAATTGGTCTATTTAGTAATGTACAAGGGCCTGGGTTTCTGGGTTTAAAGTACACGGTAATTGGACTATTTAGTAATGTACAAGGGCCTGGGTTTCATAGTGTATTTTAGGTACAATTTTTTATAGCACTGTCAAGTGTCTTGTATGAAGACATTGTATGAAGTGTTGAAAACATAATTTGAATAATTCTAACATAAATATTCATAATTTGTTGTCAAAGTATCAATGTGATACAAAATAATTGGTGGTGTTTTTGGGAGCAAAAAGTTGAAGGTTTATCCCCATCAGTGTCTGGTATGGCATTCTGTCTGATCTTCTATAGGGATAAAGATTACACTTCTTTTTTAACACTTGTTTGTTAATCTTCCTATTTCAATGGATCCAGCACTCAGTGGTTATTTTTTCTTGCACTTCATAAATACATGTGTTTTGATCTCATGATCTGATGTTTTTGTGATATCGTCAAGGCCCAAACTCTGTTTTTTTTTTTAAAAAGATTTTCTCGCTAATGCCAAGGCCCCAACTCTGTATTTATCATTCTAATGACAAGGCCCTAACACTGTATTTATCTTTTCTCTCTAACGACAAGACCCCCAACTCTGCATTTATCATTCTATCTAATTACAGGGCCCCAACTCTGTATTTACCATTCTCTCTAATGACAAGACCCCAACTCTATATTTACCATTCTCTCTACTTACAAGACCCCAACTCTGCATTTATCATTCTATCTAATTTACAAGGCCCCAGCTCTGCATTTATCATTCTCTCTAGTTACAAGGCCCCAATTCTGTATTTACCATTCTCTCTAATTACAAGGCCCCAACTCTGGATTTGTATTTTACTACTCTTTCCATTTTCTCTGCTAACTACAAGTTCCAAACACTGTATCTTTTCTTTACATGACTCTGTTCTATCTAAGTTAGCCTGCCGGTCCCGATCACACATTTGCCATTATTGTTATCGATCAAGAGATCCAGTTACCATGGATATAATTGTCCCTCTGAGTCTTTTAAGTACTGACTGGGTGTATAATGAAATCATGGAGTTGCATGATTATCTTGTTTACAGAACGAATAAACATGTTTTAGCTAAACAATGAATACTTGCCAACTTGCCGAAACACGACTCCAAGTTTTTCCTCTTTCATTCTTAAAATATGTCACTTTTCTGTCCTCCCTGTTCACATTCATCATACACATACTGTTATTTTTCACAAGATATTTTACTAAATTTTCATAATTTATTTTCACTATTTTCTGTTATATGATAAGGAGTAATGAAAAAATAGCAACCTATGCAAGTCAGCAACCTATCACTAGGCCAGAGGGAAATGTCCACTGTTTAGAGTAGTTAGGTGATGTTAGTACCTAGAGTTTTTACAGTGGAATATATTTCCCAGAACAAAACATCAAGTGTCTATGTTTATACACTTAAATGCTAAATAAATCTTACAAAATGACATACATCGTCCCTCATACAACTTGAGACAATTAAAATGGCAAATTTCATAGGGTGACAGGCATGTGTGTGTCACCTGTGAAAAATTGTAAAACTAAGTTGGCATAACTTATGACATTTTGCGCAAAGAAAGTCTTCCTTTGAATTGTATATTCAACTGTCTTGTGGAAATTAAATATTCAAAATACGTCAATGAATCTAAATTGATAAATGAATTCTATATGTTTGGAATTCACGTTGTACGCGTTTCACAAGAACAAGGGGGACAACTCGTGCATGGTTGTGGACAATTCTGCTGGTTCTTCGAAGGCTTCGTACACACAGTATATATAATCACGGCAAACGGCTGACTTCTAGATTTCTGACAAACTTTTGCTACAATAATGTTGTTTTAATTAGAAAAGAATTAATTTTTGAATTAACTATCTATTTCATATATCGTTTCTATTTCTGTTTAATAGGTATAATTTATTGTAATCCATTGTTTTTTTACTATTGATGTTTTTGTTACATGTTTGTTAAAAGGTTAAACCTGAGACAGCACAAGTATATGCTGTTGTAACTTATAATAATGTTTCATTTTTATACATTGTTTACGTCTAATGACACAAATCATACACCTCATGTTTCATCCTTGTAGGGAAAAGAATTCAACAATGAAATTTATGAAAAATGAAATAAATTTAAAAAAACTAAAATGAATCCTTTGTTTTTCAGTTTATTCTGCGATACATACATCCAATTGTTTTCGAAACAGTGAAGTCATAGAAGAGTTTATATACTTCTGTGAATATCATCAGTCACGTGACAGTAAGGGACAGGGGGACTGGTTACTTTTGTGAATATCTTCAGTCACGTGACAATAAGGGACAGGGCACTGGTTACTTTTGTGTATATCATCAGTCACGTGACAATAAGGGACAGGGGGACTGGTTACTTTTGTGAATATTATCAGTCACGGGACAATAAGGGACAGGGGTACTGGTTACTTTCGTGAATATCATCAGTCACGTGACAATAAGGGACAGGGGGACTGGTTACTTTTGTGAATATCATCAGTCACGTGACAATAAGGGACAGGGGGACTGGTTACTTTTGTGAATATTATCAGTCACGGGACAATAAGGGACAGGGGTACTGGTTACTTTTGTGAATATCATCAGTCACGGGACAATAAGGGACAGGGGGACTGGTTACTTTTGTGAATATTATCAGTCACGGGACAATAAGGGACAGGGGTACTGGTTACTTTCGTGAATATCATCAGTCACGTGACAATAAGGGACAGGGGGACTGGTTACTTTTGTGAATATCATCAGTCACGTGACAATAAGGGACAGGGGGACTGGTTACTTTTGTGAATATTATCAGTAACGGGACAATAAGGGACAGGGGTACTGGTTACTTTTGTGAATATCATCAGTCACGGGACAATAAGGGACAGGGGGACTGGTTACTTTTGTGAATATTATCGGTCACGGGACAATAAGGGACAGGGGGCACTGGTTACTTTTGTGAATATCATCAGTCACGGGACAATAAGGGACAGGGCACTGGTTACTTTTGTGAATATTATCGGTCACGGGACAATAAGGGACAGGGGGCACTGGTTACTTTTGTGAATATCATCAGTCACGGGACAATAAGGGACAGGGCACTGGTTACTTTTGTGAATATCATCAGTCACGGGACAATAAGGGACAGGACACTGGTTACTTTTGTGAATATCATCAGTCACGGGACAATAAGGGACAGGGGTACTGGTTACTTTTGTGAATATCATCAGTCACGGGACAATAAGTGACAGGACACTGGTTACTTTTGGGTATATCTTCAGTCACGGGACAATAAGGGACAGGGGGACTGGTTACTTTTGTGAATATCATCAGTCACGGGACAATAAGGGACAGGGGGACTGGTTACTCTTGTGAATATCATCAGTCACGTGACAATAAGGGACAGGGGGACTGGCTACTTTTGTTTATATCTTCAGTCACGTGACAATAAGGGACAGGGGGACTGGTTACTTTTGTGAATATCATCAGTCACGTGACAATAAGGGACAGGGGGACTGGCTACTTTTGTTTATATCTTCAGTCACGTGACAATAAGGGACAGGGGGACTGGTTACTTTTGTGAATATCATCAGTCACGGGACAATAAGGGACAGGGGGACTGGTTACTCTTGTGAATATCATCAGTCACGGGACAATAAGGGACAGGGGCACTGCTTACTTTTGTGAATATCATCAGTCACGGGACAATAAGGGACAGGACACTGGTTACTTTTGTGAATATCATCAGTCACGGGACAATAAGGGACAGGGGCACTAGTTACTTTTGTGAATATCATCAGTCACGGGACAATAAGGGACAGGGGGACTGGTTACTTTTGTGAATATCATCAGTCACGGGACAATAAGGGACAGGGGGACTGGTTACTTTTGTGAATATCAACATATGTATATGTAAAATAAAAATCAACTTAAGATACTTCTAATCACTTAATTCAGAAAAAAATATGTTTGGCGGTTTTAAAATAAAAGCTTGAAGTCCTCCCAAAATCAACCGAAGACAACAATTTCGTTGTCCAATGTATTCCATTGTCCATATGACTTTCAATAGATTTCTGACCGTAGAAGCCAACTAAAAGACTCCAATTTACACTAGTGACGTATCAGTACAAATATTACACGTGATAACAGGCGGATCGTGCGATAAGAATCAATATCGCTCCTTATATTCAAAACAATTACTGCAACAGATATTCCTATTCTTTTCATTTTTTATTCCAATTTCACTAACATTCATTTGGTTTTGGGAATTTCAACTTTGTTTGAAAAACAGAATTGATTACAAAAATTGAAAATTGTTAATCTTGCACCTGTCGAAAGTAAAACGAGTCTATGATTTGTTTTGAAACCCGCCTTCTTGTACCTTCTCTGAATGTCCACACACAAAAAATTTTCTTTGTCTTTTATCTACTCTCTCACTTATATACATGCACACGTCTATTGTCAGTGTAGGCTGAAATTCTACCATATTCTGCATTGCCGTCCAATTACTGAACTTGAATAGACTTGGTTGTGAGTCTCACAAGGACCCAAGGCATTATAAAATGTAAATCTATAAATAGATGTTTAAACCTCCAGACGTTATAATTAGATTTCCAGGAATTCTGATCAACGATTCCGGGTTCACACTAGGTGATGGTGGCTCCTAACTCCAGGCGTCTATATTTATAGTCATGTTTCCGGCGACCAGTGCCAGCTCCAGACTTTCCAACTTACAAATGCTCCACGGCTCTTGAGTGGAAATATTTCGATATATAATCCCGGTTCTGTATCACGTGGTTTTGGTTGTAGATCCGTGATTTCTAGACATTATAAGTAACCCTGCGTTCTGGATTTAGGACAAAATGTCTTAATAAAAATCCAGTTATATATCAATTTAAAACAGAAATTTTATTCCACTAAAACACCCATCCATCCAACCTCCCCACCATTTTATCGACTGAAGTGTATCTTTCCTGCAGCAAACTTTGCAGTACAAGCTCTCGCTTTTCCAATACACTACTCACGGCTACCCAGTTGTGGAATGGAAGGCTCCAGGAACTCGTTGCTGGAGACTTACTATGTCGTAAAGGAGATGTTTAATCAACTGACATGAAAGGATGGGAAATGACAGCACGCTGCACGAGGATACAAAAGGAATTTTTAAACACTGGGGGAATCGTCGCGAGTCTTGGACTCTTCTGTTGTTCATGGAGACGTGTGTTTTTGTACATCGGGAATGAATTCGGGACCCTACGGTTGTAACAGGTGGCCCTCCCCGAGGTTTTCCGTTAGGATAAAGGGCAGTGGAATTTTGTGTTGGTTTGGGCAGTGATGTGTCTTGAACAACATATCGACTGAAGGGACTTAAACCGCCAAATTAGATCCAAGTGAAACATTTAGATTTCACCAACTTTGTTAATCTAGAGTGAGAGCGTATTTCAAAGACTTGGATTGATTGTGTGCCTGAACTGTGTAATGTTTATAATTAATTGAAAACTCAATGGCAATTTCCGCCAAACAACAAAATTTGATTAAATTGTGTAGATAATACAGAGCCGTTATACGGTGATGTCTATCTAGATGCAGTGAATATGTCAGTATGTGCTTTTGTGTGCCAAACGTTCCAGTGGACAGACACACGAAGCAATAACAAGTGATAATTATGAAATGGTTTTATCTTCCTGAACACGAGTTCAAAATGAGGGTCAGATCACTGTCCTTTGTGGTGTTTGCCATGATGTTTGAAGGTACGTATGTCAAAACATTTCGAGAAGTCTGTAGCATATCTGTCTCTTTATAGGGCCGACATATATATTGATTTATTACTTCATCAATGTTTCCCTGTCAATATTTGATTTGATCGTGAATATATTCGATATACTTTTATCATGACAGGTTTTAAATGTTTTAAAATGCAAACGATGAGAAGATTTAGATGTTTACTGGGTCCCGGGTCAACATACCTCAGTATATTTGTGTATCAGCTCCAGTATATAAAGGCTTCAGTGTGTATTGCTACAGGTCTAGATGTTTACTGGGTCCTGGGTCAACATACCTCAGTATACTTGTGTATTAGCTCCAGTATATAAAGGCTTCAGTGTGTATTGCTACAGGTCTAGATGTTTACTGGGTCCTGGGTCAACATACCTCAGTATACTTGTGTATTAGCTCCAGTATATAAAGGCTTCAGTGTGTAGTACAGCAGGTTTAGATGTTTACTGGGACCTGGGTCAACATACCTCAGTATACTTGTGTATTAGCTCCAGTATATAAAGGCTTCAGTGTGTAGTACTGCATGTCTAGATGTTTACAGGGTCCTGGGTCAACATACCTCAGTATACTTATGTATTAAGCTCCAGTATATAAAGGCTTCAGTGTGTATTGCTGCAGGTTTAGATGTTTACAGGGTCCTGGGTCAACATACCTCAGTATACTTGTGTATTAAGCTCCAGTATATAAAGGCTTCAGTGTGTATTGCTACAGGTCTAGATGTTTACTGGGTCCTGGGTCAACATACCTCAGTATACTTGTGTATTAGCTCCAGTATATAAAGGCTTCAGTGTGTATTGCTACATGTCTAGATGTTTACAGGGTCCTGGGTCAACATACCTCAGTATACTTGTGTATTAGCTCCAGTATATAAAGGCTTCAGTGTGTATTGCTACGGGTCTAGATGTTTACTGGGACCTGGGTCAACATACCTCAGTATATTTGTGTATTAGCTCCAGTATATAAAGGCTTCAGTGTGTATTGCTACAGGTCTAGATGTTTACTGGGTCCTGGGTCAACATACCTCAGTATATTTGTGTATTAGCTCCAGTATATAAAGGCTTCAGTGTGTATTGCTACATGTCTAGATGTTTACAGGGTCCTGGGTTAACATAGCTCAGTATACTTGTGTATTAAGCTCCAGTTTATAAAGGCTTCAGTGTGTAGTACTCCAGGTTTGGATGTTTACAGGATCCTGGGTCAACATACCTTAGTATACTTGTGTATAAAGCTCCAGTATATAAAGGCTTCAGTGTGTATTGCTACAGGTCTAGATGTTTACTGGGTCCTGGGACAACATACCTCAGTATATTTGTGTATTAGCTCCAGTATATAAAGGCTTCAGTGTGTAGTGCTGCAGGTTTAGATGTTTACAGGGTCCTGGGTCAACATACCTCAGTATACTTGTGTATTAAGCTCCAGTATATAAAGGCTTCAGTGTGTAGTACTCCAGGTTTGGATGTTTACAGGGTCCTGGGTCAACATACCTCAGTATACTTGTGTATTAAGCTCCAGTATATAAAGGCTTCAGTGTGTAGTACTGCATGTCTAGATGTTTACAGGATCCTGGGTCAACATACCTCAGTATACTTGTGTATTAAGCTCCAGTATATAAAGGCTTCAGTGTGTATTGCTACAGGTCTAGATGTTTACTGGGTCCTGGGACAACATACCTCAGTATATTTGTGTATTAGCTCCAGTATATAAAGGCTTCAGTGCGTAGTACTGCAGGTTTAGATGCTTACTGGGACCTGGGTCAACATACCTCAGTATACTTGTGTATTAGCTCCAGTATATAAAGGCTTCAGTGTTTAGTACTGCATGTCTAGATGTTTACAGGGTCCTGGGTCAACATACCTCAGTCTACTTGTGTATTAAGCTCCAGATTATAAAGGCTTCAGTGTTTAGTACTGCATGTCTAGATGTTTACAGGGTCCTGGGTCAACATACCTCAGTCTACTTGTGTATCAAGCTCCAGCTTACAAAAGGCTTCAGTGTGTAGTACTGCATGTCTAGATGTTTACAGGGTCCTGGGTCAACATACCTCAGTATACTTGTGTATCAAGCTCCAGTTTATAAAGGCTTCAGTGTGTATTGCTACAGGTTTAGATGTTTACTGGGTCCTGGGTCAACATACCTCAGTATACTTGTGTATTAGCTCCAGTATATAAAGGCTTCAGTGTGTATTGCTACAGGTCTAGATGTTTACTGGGTCCTGGGTCAACATACCTCAATATATTTGTGTATTAGCTCCAGTATATAAAGGCTTCAGTGTGTAGTACTGCATGTCTAGATGTTTACAGGGTCCTGGGTCAACATACCTCAGTATACTTGTGTATTAGCTCCAGTATATAAAGGCTTCAGTGTGTATTGCTGCAGGTTTAGATGTTTACAGGGTCCTGGGTCAACATACCTCAGTATACTTGTGTATTAGCTCCAGTATATAAAGGCTTCAGTGTGTAGTGCTGCAGGTTTAGATGTTTACAGGGTCCTGGGTCAACATACCTCAGTATACTTGTGTATTAAGATCCAGTTTATAAAGGCTTCAGTGTGGTGCTGCAGGTGTAGATGTTTACAGGGTCCTGGGTCAACATACCTCTGTATACCTGTGTAATAAGCTCCAGTTTATAAAGGTTTCACTTTGTTATACTGTGTATGTGCCACGCCGACATAGAGCTCTTCGTTTATGAGGTGTCCTGTTTACAAAGGTTTCCTGTCATGTAAAGGATGGTATTGCTAAATTGACACGATTTACACCATGTGAGTATAGTATTATTACCAATACCTTACTGAAACGTCATGTCCAATTTGCAAAGGTCTGGAGTAGTCAAGCGTTCGAAAAAATGAAAGTTCAATTACACCAGTGCTGTGCTTTGATATGTGCTCTCAATTCAAGTGGATGATCTCAACCTATATTCTTTTCTGCAAGGTCACGGAGTCGAATGTGTCAAGGACGTTTCCTCTTTAGATTATGATACATGGTAAAAGTACACCAGTACGAAACGTGATCAAATCAGACAGACTGAATGACCTTTGGTTAAAGAATGTGTGGGATGTTTCAACCTTTCTCTTATTTATAAAGCACAGGATCATGATAATTGGGATAAATGGCTTTAAAAAATGTTCAAATGGAACGGCCTTGATAAATACTTTCAGAAGTTGTGTATCAAACACATCCAAAACATGGTAACTAACGAGCCAAAATCATACTACTTCAAGTTTTAACGAAAGAATGACATTAAGCGGAAGTGAAGGTCGCGGTGGCCTTCAAATCTTCATTTAAGTTCTATGTGCCAAAGGGACCGAAGTGCATAAGTTTGAATGACATTGGCCCGAGTACTAGGTCATTGTTGTGATATCTAAGTATCTTAAATACACTAGAACAATCCAATGCTGGCCAGTCCCTTCATCGGGTGGATCCTCTTTCTTCAGACGTTTCCAAGCTTTCCACGACGTCCTCCACAGGTCCGCCGGCTGAGTTGATCAGGACCAACCACGGACTGGTCGACTTCTACCGCTGTATGTTGTTGTTGTAGGCTGGTACTCAAGATGTTTTGCTCCCTCTTCTCTGATCCTAATTCATCACCACGGGCAGTGATGTCAACCTCTCTCCCGTCACCTTGTGCCGAGTGCTGTGTCTGGTGACCGTTCTTCCCTCTTCTTCCATATCCAGCTTGAAGGAACCACTTCCTGTCTGCTTGCTGTTCCCACCAGTTCCTTCCGGTCTGCTGCTACGACCCCAAGTATTTGTAAGGGTCTTCAACCCCTACAGGCAGACACCACGTTCTACATTCCTGTTATCAATAATCACCGACCAACTGGTGTTACTCCTGTCGTTACCATTCATTTGCTTCCTCGATCCTGTCATCTTAAGGTATAGCTAGCTCCTCTATCACTAACTGCTTAGAGCTCCGATGTCTGGGCGAAGCGGGAATTCTCCTCTGTTGGATGTCTGCTCACAATTCCCAGTCTTCTGCTGTTGTTAGTATCCCGCTTGTTTCTACGCTGCCCTTCCTCCCTGTTCCAGAGTTTTGAAACTGGCCGCTTCTTTTGTCTGGCACACTCGAGTCTTGTTGCTATCTCTTTAAGGACTTGGTTGTTCCGCAATGTGTTTGTGCTGTCTGTCAGTGCTACATGGCAGGATATGAGCACAAACGCCGAGTTAGCTGCTCGGTACATGCAGCATTGTCCTTTATTCCCCGAGAATACAAGCTCGAAGGACTCGGCAGAACATTATATATTGACTTCAAGAGAAAACTTAACCTGTACCCTTCCATCTTCCAGATGTCGCCCCAGGATATTTGATACTTTCCGCTGTTTAACACGGGTCCAGCTCCCATGCTGTCTCATGCCAACAGCCCTCACGTAGCTAGCCAACTCGTCCGTCATTCTAATATGTATCATATTTTTAGTTGGGCTAAAAATGTGTTTACCTTTCTTGAAAATCTGGTATTATTATCCATGAAATTATCAATTGGTCTTGTGTAAATATGTCTTTATATTTTGCTATCATTTCTTTCAATTTTTAATCTAAGTTGAGATTTTAAAAAATATTTTGATGCTGCTGTTCTTATGCTCTTGTTATTCCTGTTATTGCTTCTACTGTTATTGTTTTTTTGTTGCTGTTGTTGTCGTTACTTGTTACTTGATATTGTGATTGTTGTTTTAGTTGTTACTGATACTGGAGCTGCTGGTGCACTTGTTGTTAAAGTTGTCTTGTTGTGGTGCTGTTGTCGATGCTTCTGTTGTTACCGATATATGGATGATGTTGGTGTAGTTGTTGTTAAGGTTGTCTTGTTGTGGTGCTGTTGTCGATGCTTCTATTGTTACCGATATATGGATGATGTTGGTGTAGTTGTTGTTAAGGTTGTCTTGTTGTGGTGCTGTTGTCGATGCTTCTGTTGTTACCGATATATGGATGATGTTGGTGTAGTTGTTGTTAAGGTTGTCTTGTTGTGGTGCTGTTGTCGATGCTTCTGTTGTTACTGATGCTGGTGATGTTTTAAAGTTGTTGTTGTTTTGGTAGCTATAATTTCTGCTGATCTGTAGCCACCCGAAAGTAAATTGGAACGACACAAGTGGTCACAGAAAAAATGTCCACTCCGTTTAGTTCCCAGTCACTCCATATTAAGCACGCTTACATTTCTTGGCTACACCACGTGTTGTGTATTAATTAGACTCAGATCCCTGTTAGTCGGGCGAGCCATCAGTGTCACGATCTTTTCCACCAACCCCAGGGACCCTGTACATCATACAGTCAAACTAGAGCCTGTTTATCGTCTATCTCCATCAAACAATGAATTCTCCCTCCACGCCTGCTGACGGTCGTATTTGGCTATCATTCACCCAAGAGAGTTAGTTCATATTGATTTCTCCACATCACGCCGAATTAAGTTTTCGCCGAGTTTGTCGAGGATAATGATAAACAGGAAACTGACAGATCGACTTTGTGTTAAAGATAATAACACGTGTGTATGCCAGGCGTCCAAGATACGTCATTCATAACATATGCAATATACAGTATCTTTTAAAAAATATCATACATGTAAAAATCAGTCTTAGAATTTCGTATACATGTCATTTACATATATAACCAATTACGTAATCGTATTTTGGGTGTCGCGACAGTATAAAATTTACGTGACGATCCCAGGTGTGAGGTTCGATTCTCTCCCGTGACTTCATCTCAACTGGATAACGTATGACGGTCTGCCACATGATGTTGAGTGAGGTAGGCACTATCTACCATAAGAAGAATGTCCGAGGGTTGTGGTTTGATCTTCACACGCGATGTTTTCTGTTGAGAGGTGTGTGTATCCCTACCAAGCATGGTTTGTGTTAAAAGGTTTGGTTCGGTCCCTACCCAGAGTGGTTTGTGTTAAAAGGTTTGGTTCGGTCCCTAACCAGAGTGGTTTGTGTTAAAAGGTTTGGTTCAAACACCACCCAGATCGGTTTGGAAGCCGAGATCGCAAACAGTCCTGTTCTTGCGTCAATTGGCAAGACTCTTTCCTTCAATTGCTGTGGTAACATAGGCCTGTCCCGTGTTATTCAGTGAGGTAGATTCCTACCCGGGACGGGCCTTCCGCATGCTATTCATTAAGGTAGATTCCTTCCCAAGACGGACATTAAACTAACCACCAGTTACTATAAGATTATTCAGAATATGGAGAACAGAGGTCTCGGTTGTGCCAAATGATTACATAAGCAATCGATTCCTTTACAGTTAAATATCAAAACGAGCGAAATTTTAAACTTTCTGACTATTTAAGACGTGTACTAATATAAAGCACGAGATGGACAAACGGCACAAACGAGTGAATTATTTGACGTTTTCACGTCTCGACTTTAACGCCATCTAAACATTTCACAAAGGAGGCGGGACGAGAAGAGATGTATATGACTATATGATGGTAATTTCTGTTGCAAATAAACAGCATTATTCACTTATTTCAGTGCATTAACCATTACCAAAATGAATATCTTTTTACCTAAAGCAACGACACCTGTAAGCTATTTTCTGATCAGTGGAAAGTTACTTACTAGTAACACAGGTAATTATCGCATCATACTGTCATTCTGACATCAATAATTTGCCTGGTAGTATTATCGTAAGAGAAGTAATATTACATACACACAGAGACAAATACAATGGTAGAAAACTGAAGTCTGTTGGGAAATAAGTGTTAGTTTATAACTGGAAACCTTTCAAAGGACGATCAGCTTTACATGTCATTGATGTAATTTCAAACTAGGATTCAACTTTACAGATACATCAATTCCTTTTCCTGTCTGCAAAATGTGACTTTTATTTAGATTATTAACAATTCTGAAATATATAACCGTTTCAGGTTTTGCGTTCTAAATATCTCTTTTGTTAACCAAGCTATTTGTTTGGATACCGAACAGTGGTTACCGCGATGGTACACATCAAACGTTCACAGGATCGTAAACTTTTAAATGCTTTATCAATAAATAATTTTGCTACACGAAGCGTGCGAATTGTTGATTGATCTCGATCATTTGAATGTTTGTAACGATGCAATATATAAAAATGGATGGGATTCGTGGACTTAAACTTATCATTTGAATTTTGTGTTTGATTAAAGGGATAGCAACGACCCCTCTCTGGGCCTCAATACAGACATGTCAGTAGTCTGTGTCATAAACTTATTCTTGGATAATAAAAACTGATGGACTGGTAGCCATGTTCTATCGATTAAAGTTTCTCCTTGTGTAATTATTTACAAATATACTAGGCACTAAAAACACTGGCTATGCAATTTACACGAGCTATATAAACTGGGGGAAAGTCACACCCGTACATGAATATTTTGATACGAATTGAGAATTGTATGTTTTTAGTTTGAAACTACCATTTATGTATAGCCTTAGTCTTTGCCAAAAATTGATGAAGTTGGTTCCATTCCTCATAGCGGGGAATACTTGTCCTTTGAAAGGCTTACAGAGTTATCGTCCTTGCCAAGTAATGTAATTTTCATGGATGATGGGCCAAATTTCGTTACGTTTTTTTATATTGTTCATAATCTCCTGTGAATAATCTCTATTACTACTAGCTATTGATTGCTAAGACATTCTAATAAATCCAAAAATAAATAAACTTAAAGGGATAGTGCGCCGTCAAATCCCTTTGCGACACATTATGTCGTAGTCATTCACTGTCAATTTGATGAAGGGATTCCCTGGCTGTGTGTTGTAACTTTGATACCTTTCAACTAATCATCAATTACTTTTGAGATGACGCAGGGAGATTCCCAATATTTTAATTATCTCGAACAATGAATCATTAATTGAGGGAAAACACTGTCATTTTAATGTTTGTGTTTTAAAATCTTTTAGCGGTGACAAAGACGATATTATGTATATTTCTTGATGAAAACGGATTAAATACACCAAAATATGACTACAACTACTCTAAATTTGATAATATATCATTGGCTTCGCATCATGCTTAGCGCTGCATCAAAGGGCGACAACTCAATTCCAATCCATTCAGCGGGAACTATCGATGTTTCCTCATATCGAATAGAGAGTTCTTTTCCTTTCCACGTCTTTCCCAAGTATTACTTCCTGATATATCTCTTACGTATGTTCTGTCCTCATACCATTCTTGTACATCCTGCTGTTTTTCACTATCTTATCCCCCACCTCACCCACCCTCGGTATCTCGGTATCTCGCTGTCTCGATATGTCCTTTCATCTTGACTTCATCTCGGTTATCTCTGATTCCCGTGGTTCATACAATTAGATAACCACCTCGACATAAATATATTCATGGATTGATTGAGATGAACCAATATTTTGTGTTACAGTGTCGAGATCCATAAGATGTTACACGTGTGAGAATGAGCAGTCAAACACGATGTGTGTAGGGGAGCACACCATGGTGGAATGTGGATTTGACATGGACACCTGTCAGACTATAATAGACTTTTCAGGTAAACTTTTATGGAGAGATTATATAACATGTACCATTTAAATAACATATACATTTGATCTGAGCAAAGGTCGAACAGCAAATTTCCTACTATGAAACAGAAATTGAATCTACGGTAGGTTGGGAATCAGTGTCCCTGTGGAGCCTTGTGATATATTAGCGACACCATTATTAGCGACACCAATCAGCTATCCATTGTGGTTAGCTGGGAATAGTAAGGTAATCATTCACTGGAATATCACTTAGCTGTATGTTAATATGTGACATTTCAGTGAGATAACACTTTAAGCTACAATCTAGAATGTAGGCATTTCCCGCTAATGGAACTAACATAGACGCCGGTTTTAATGGAATATTTATAATAGATTGTCTACAAATTTTATAGTATTTGTATACAGCTGACTGATGCAGCAGGTACCTGTTCATTCCGTGATATCACAATCAATAAATATCAAAGGTCTTTTCAACTACACAAGTATTGAAGAGCACATTTCTCACTGTGAAACAGGTAATGTTTGAAATGTTGGCTGCACTGAGCTTTCTGATAATATGATATAGCGACATCCGTGTTTAATGTCTTGACAGTCTAGAGCCATGTCAAGTATAAATAATTAACATCTTAAATATCTTTTCAGAAGCCACAGAAACAATGTCGATCATTAAAACCTGCACAAAGAATTCCTCGTGTGAACTACAGAGACTAGAACACGATGACATCCCGTGTGATACATTCAACAAACGCTGGATGTGCATCCATTGTTGTCATAGCGACGGATGTAATATCAACACTGCTTCGGATTTCTGGACCATAAAACATGCTATGACGTTGATAGCAGGATGTTTGTTTATTTTACGGTTTAACGATCTGTGTTGGCGGTGATATCGACATCTAATTTTAAATATTGACAAGTAAATTGTCTCAGTGGTTGTAAGTTTATACAACGCTGTTTGATCAGAAATTCATTGAGACGCGAGAGCATGTGGTTACCATGGAGATCGATTTTGTTAACACACGTTAAAAAATTGTAATGTGATTGTTACCAGCATTTAAACTTTGTAAATAGATAGTCTTGTTTTTTTAATGTTTGCCCTGTTGCCTGGTTGTTTCCTTGTGTCATAACATTCTTCTTGACGCGGCTGTCAATGAATGTGATTAGAAAACCTGCATTAGGCCCATTTTATTGATCACACTGAAGATGGTCTGGTTAGTACAGAATCAAATCGATTCTAACGTCAAATGTAAGACTGAAATACTGCTGAAAAAAGTACAGCACTAGATGAAAGATGGAGGGAGTTCAACATGAGCCACTCCGCGAGACTTAATTTTACACAGAGCAACATGTCATTTTGTTAGGTAACATGTTCACGTGCCCCTGTGATGGCTTGTCCACAGATCAACATGACACTTTGTTAGATAACTTGTTCACGTGCCCCTGTGATGGTTTGTCCACAGATCAACATGACACTTTGTTAGATAACTTGTTCACGTGCCCCTGTGATGGTTTGTCCACAGATCAACATGACATTTTGTTAGGTAACTTGTTCACGTGCCCCTGTGATGGTTTGTCCACAAATCAACGTGACATTTTGTTAGGTAACTTGTTCACGTGCCCCTGTGATGGTTTGTCCACAGATCAACGTGACACTTTGTTAGGTAACTTGTTCACGTGCCCCTGTGATGGTTTGTCCACAGATCAACGTGACATTTTGTTAGGTAACTTGTTCACGTGCCCCTGTGATGGTTTGTCCACAGATCAACGTGACATTTTGTTAGGTAACTTGTTCACGTGCCCCTGTGATGGTTTGTCCACAGATCAACGTGACATTTTGTTAGGTAACTTGTTCACGTGCCCCTGTGATGGTTTGTCCACAGATCAACGTGACATTTTGTTAGGTAACATGTTCACGTGCCCCTGTGATGGTTTGTCCACAGATCAACGTGACATTTTGTTAGGTAACATGTTCACGTGCCCCTGTGATGGTTTGTCCACAAATCAACGTGACATTTTGTTAGGTATTTTGTTAGGTAACACGTGCCCCTGTGATGGTTTTTCGTTACAGATCAACGTTTGGTAGGTAACATGTTCACGTGCCCCTGTGATGGTTTGTCCACAAATCAACGTGACATTTTGTGAGGTAACTTGTTCACGTGCCCCTGTGATGGTTTGTCCACAGATCAACGTGACATTTTGTTAGGTAACATGTTCACGTGCCCCTGTGATGGTTTGTCCACAGATCAACGTGACATTTTGTTAGGTAACTTGTTCACGTGCCCCTGTGATGGTTTGTCCACAGATCAACGTGACATTTTGTTAGGTAACTTGTTCACGTGCCCCTGTGATGGTTTGTCCACAAATCAACGTGACATTTTGTTAGGTAACTTGTTCACGTGCCCCTGTGATGGTTTGTCCACAAATCAACGTGACATTTTGTTAGGTAACTTGTTCACGTGCCCCTGTGATGGTTTATCCACAGATCAACGTGACATTTTGTTAGGTAACTTGTTCACGTGCCCCTGTGATGGTTTGTCCACAAATCAACGTGACATTTTGTTAGATAACTTGTTCACGTGCCCCTGTGATGGTTTGTCCACAGATCAACGTGTCATTTTGTTAGGTAACTTGTTCACGTGCCCCTGTGATGGCTTGTCTTGTGGTATCTAGTCCCTTTGGTGAATTGTTCCTGGGATTATGTCCCTTTGATGACTTGTTCCTGGGATCATGTCCCTTTGATGACTTGTTCCTTGGAAAATGTCCCTTTGGTGACTTGTTACTGGGATTATGTCCCTTTAGTGACTTGTTACTGGATCATGTCCCTTTGATGACTTGTTCCTTGGAAAATGTCCCTTTGGTGACTTGTTCCTAGGATCATGTCCCTTTGGTGACTTGTTACTGGGATTATGTCCCTTCGGTGAATTGTTCCTTGGAAAATGTCCGTTTGGTGACTTGTTCCTGGTATCATGTCCCTTTGGTGACTTGTTACTGGGATTATGTCCCTTTAGTGATTTGTTACTGGGATTATGTCCCTTTGATGACTTGTTCCTTGGATCATGTCCCTTTGGTGACTTGTTACTGGGATTATGTCCCTTTGGTGATTTGTTACTGGGATTATGTCCCTTTGGTGACTTGTTACTGGGATTATGTCCCTTTGGTGACCTGTTACTGGGATCATGTCCCTTTGATGACTTGTTCCTTTGATCATGTCCCTTTGGTGACTTGTTCCTGGGATTATGTCCCTTTGGTGACTTGTTACTGGGATTATGTCCCTTTAGTGACTTGTTCCTGTGGGTGTGATGTATTTTCTCGTGTCCTTGTGAAGACCAGTCCTTATATCTTATATCGGAAGTTTTCTCCGGGACCGGGGTTCATGTAGCAGCTCCACTTCCCATTTCCATGTTGTGACCTGTTCCCGTTTTCCAGTTCCTGTCTCGTTTTTTTTATACCATTTCAATGATACTGACATGCTCGAATCATTCAAGCTAGGTATAAGGTGCCGGTGATGGTAGATTTACATTGCCAAGGGGCAAATCGGTGACGAACAGTTCGTAATTTGGTTTGATTGACAAATGTATTCTCGGCGGGAACCTAGTCTACAATTTGTCAAGGGAAGGGACACCCGTTGTGTGATCTGTCTGGTGAGATGGTACATCATTATTATTTCACCGTTTCACATGGCCAACTAACGACAGATCATTTATTTTGTCACAAGCTCAAATCTCACGTGACCTATACTTTACAGATAACCCAGCTCTACTTTCGCTATCGATCCAACATAACCCCTCGAATGTTGAGTTGTAGACATCTGAAAAAAAAATCACATACAGGGATGGATGAAACACTATAGGTATTGTGTCCCCATTTTTATCATAGATTTTTCAACGACGAAAATTTTACTATATGACAAAAGTATCGCGGAGGGAAAGGTAATTAATGTAAAGGAAACATTCATAATTTATTTTTTCGGATATAAATATGAACATGGTAATATTGAGTCGAAATGCCGAGATTTGCATCATAAATTGAAATATTCCAAGTTTTAAAGAGATTAATCTACAAGAAATATACCTGGACAAGAATATGATGCTGAAAATTAAAGGGCAACAACTCTTCGGAAAGTAGTAAAATCACCAGAACATTTTTAAAAACCACATAATTTCTTTGAACTGTATAATTGAATCAAGTTATCATTTGAGAAAACACAATTTTGTCATTGTTAAAAATTTGGAAAATTAATTGAAAACTGTTAAGAGATCTATGAAAACAACAAGGGGAAGTAACTCTTCCTAATAAAGTTTAATCAAACTGGTGTTCAGTAAAAAAAACACTGTCGAAAACTGACAAAGATCTCCGGAAAAGATCAAAAAGAAGAAGGGATTTTTTTTTCAACTTGTCTACTCACTTTGCCATTCAGGAAAACACAGTGATTAAGCGTACAAAGTTTGAAAGTGATTGGTGGAAAACTAGGGAAGGATTGCCAAACATATTAAGATTTAAAAAAAATTTGACGAACGGACAAGCCATACCTTAATGCATTCCATACTGTTTATTTTGCCCTCAGAGTAATCGGGCTATATAAATGAAATAAATTATCGCCCTCATAGTCCAGTACACAGTATTTGAAAATCTGCTTTCTATAAACATCAGGAATCTATTCTATTTAGTTTTAAGTCTACATCAGACAGAGACTAATTCTACATGTAAAGGTCAATAATGATGAGAATTCTCCTTTTATTGTCAGTATGATTTCTTGTCGGCAGCTATTTATCACTTTTTGTCTTCTAATAACTCATCACATTGCTTTGGAGAAAGAAAGAGTTCTTCTACAT
This sequence comes from Ylistrum balloti, assembly GCF_031769215.1. Lineage (NCBI taxonomy): Eukaryota > Metazoa > Mollusca > Bivalvia > Pectinida > Pectinidae > Ylistrum > Ylistrum balloti. The sequence goes on along the minus strand of NW_026782318.1, from coordinate 567,302 downwards.
AGTAATAACATGAACATTGATAAGTCAGGATATCATAACTCACTCTGTTCTACCAGAGTTACTGCCCTTAATTTCACTCCGATGCAATTTCTACCAGAGTTGTCATTCCTTACGGCGAACATATTATACATGTATTCTGCTATCAGTGAACATGCAGCATCAAAGAAAACCATGTTTCCAGCGTATCATGATAAATCCTCCACCTCTCTTCAAATAGAATCAGGTTCATAATTAAGAATGTATTGAGAAAATGAAGACTTCGTTTATCAAGAACAAACCTTTATTGTAATTACATTTCAGTTTGACAAGGATTTCATTCTTTTATAATTACTAGTAAACATGCTCTTATTTAAAGTGAATCTTAGCATGCAGCTGGATTAATTCATGCAAATATTCTTTTAATTTCTTTTCATAAAATTTGTATTTAATCATTACTTCTGGTCACAATATATCCCGCAAGATTTATTTTCATTTTCTCTGATATGAACTTCTACAAAGTTTGTAGCATTAAGTAATTCCCATTTAAAAATGACAAACTTGAACGTAATACTTTTGTTTGTTAACAGTTTTAACTTGTGAAAAATGGAGGATTCAAAAGAAAAAAAATTCCTGTCTTTTAAAATAAAAATAATCATAATTTTGCTCTTTTTAATTAAAATGGAAATTATCTGATGATTAATAAATTGTTTTAAAGAAAAAGTTCCTTATTTTTTATATACATTTTATAAATACTGGTAAACACACATTGTAACCAGAAACTAGACATGCTAGAAAATTCTGCTGAGTCTACACCTAGGGAAAAGTATTTCTGGTCCAAATACTTATATTAATTGTAATGCATAGTTATGCAAAGCTTCCAAAATGTAATATAAATAAAATAAATAGCAAGACTGCATTAATTGAATATTATTACAAATAAATAATTGAATTGTAAATAAATTTGATTTATTTTAACCCAAGTGAGTAATTGTATTAAATTAATATCTTATCGCATTTGATTCATAAATTAAAGCCATGCAGTAATTTTGATATTGAAGACACGTCTGTCTAGCATGAAAAATAAAATCACAAGACTTCTCAATAAACTTAAAATACCGCCACCTATTGCATTGATTCTAAAGGTAAGGTATACCACACAAGTTTGGTAATCACATTACTGCTGTAACAGAATCCTCATATCTACAAAGACAACAGAATATACATGACAGTCTCACAGTTCACCATACATATGTGAACAGATTTTCATCACCAGAGTTCATAATTATTTCCAGTTTTTTTTTTTTTTTTAATATTTTAAACAATTTGAAGGTATCTACACAATATACCTGCAACTTAACTGATTCACCTGCTACAGATGAAAGTTTCTAACTATACAATACTCCCAGTGATGGAATCCCTATCTCTCACTCCACAGACTTGCTGGGTTTATCACACTTAGAACAGCCTAAGTAATCTTTAAGGTTTTTCTACAAGTAGCTGGTGGACTATCTTACTGAACAACATACAGAGGGCTATTTACACACCATATAATGATTTATATAGACCGAGACACTACTGAAGGTGAACTTCCTGTTACACCTCTGATGATACATGAATGTTCACACAAAACAGGTGCTTTATAACTGACGTCCACAGGAACAGCAAGTTCCTTCTTACTCAAAAGTCGTCATGGGTGGGCTTATTACAAGACCATAAAGTAAGTCAAAATATTGAGCAGGGATGCTCATGGGTGGGCTTATTACAGGATAATAAAGAAGTATTTGTAAGCAATAATACTAAACAAGGATGTACATGGATGGGCCCATCATAAAACAGGTGCTTATTGCCCAACTCATAAATACTGTTAAGCAATGTTTGCACATTTAATATTTTCACTTTAGATTTGTGACATGTCCAAGCATCTAGGAAATTACTCTGGATTACATCTATGGTTTAAAAATAATAAAAAAAAAAAATATCCGGACACAATAAAATCTGTTTACCTCACTGGAATACATAATCAACTTGACAAAACATGCAGTTAAAAAAATTCTAATATGAATCAATCACACAGCTGTCATAGTGCAGAAAAAGTATAGTTACAATTCAATATAATACAAATAATTATATTTCAATCACTTGTTTTAAAAAAAAAAAAAAAAAAATTATGGGTATGATTCAGACATTGTATAACCATGAACACAACACAGCATGAAAATAGAACATTAACTCCAAGGATAATTCTTGGTCATGAATACGTCAGAGAATTTTTTGACTGAGATTTTTCTTAATAATACAAAATACCTTGAAGTTTCAACAAAATATTTGACAAACATTGACCCATTCATAAATGTCATACCAAAATTACTTAAAATCTTTACACAGTACTTCATTACAAAAAAGATATTGACAAACAATGACACATTCCTAAATTTCATACCAAAATTATCTAAAATCTTTACACAGTACTTCATTACAAAAAAGATATTGACGAACAATGACACATTCCTAAATTTCATACCAAAATTATCTAAAATCTTTTCACAGTACAATACTTCATTACACAAAAGATCGCAATATCTTATAAAAGTTAGAAAAAAAGGCAGACCAAAAGCATAATGATAACACATTATTTCACCACATTAATTTCTCCTGACTAGGACTTGACAAGGCTGTTGTATAGTCTATGAGTATGGGAATATGGACTAGAATCACAAGATTTACAAGGTTAATTTTAATTTAACATGCAATCTTCATATTAATAGCTTGTAACCTATAACTTATATATAAGAGAAAATGAAAATTGAGCAATCTACAATGGAAACTACTATCCTACATTATCAACACATACACACATAAAATTAAAAACAGTAAACTGAATTCCGTATCAAGTTAATGCTTGAAAAAGCAAATGGATAAATTGTCTCGATCACTTTGTGAAACATTTCTTTGGACACAAATGTTTCAAAAACAAACATTATTTGTCAAACAAATAACAATTAAGAATCCAATTCTATCTGGTAATATCATTTTGCTGCACATAATTTTGTCTCTAGTCTTTTAGACTGGTATGTAGAACGATCTTACCACCTGGAGAATGTAAGAGATGGTTGTAGAATGTCATGTGGAGTGTATCAGTAAATATTTTTAATATTTGTTATAGGCCATCATTTAAAATGGATGATATCAACACTTTGTCTTGTAGTGTATGTTCTAGTTCCTTTTCATTTAACTTCAGTGACACCTGCAAATTAAAAAAGAAAAAAAATGTTTTTACACTAAACAAGAATCACATGAACTACTAGAATATACTTTAAAATATTAACTGGTTTCGATAATCATTAAAGCTACAAGCAAATACTAGGAAATACAAAATGATTTATGTACTCCTGTGTCAATACTTCAAACACATTCTATTTTTTTATGTTTTGTTTTTCTTAACAGCATTTCATATTTAGAATATCAATTTATTTGACGTCAGAAAAAGAATCTTGTGTAGATAAACAAGAAAATATGTCACCAGAATCATAATCTATATTTCTAATTTGTACAACTAGAGGAAATTATGAACAAATGAAAGATTATCACACTCATGAAAAAGTGAAAGGAGAATAAGACAGGTGTACACAAAGATCAAGCATCTTCTGCATCATTGATGACACGTAACTGACTTCCATTTATAATCATACTTTTACTGGCCATCAAAAACAATTTTTAAGACTTCTTAAACAAATTCTGAACACAATATGATGGTTAAAAAAGATACCTTAGCAAGTCGTCCATCTTTGGGTTTTTTGATGCCTATAATTCCCCTTGTCTCCAATAAAGTACAGAGACCCTGGAACTCGGACGAATCATGTGTGGCCATCTGTCTTTTCTTACACACTTTCGTACATGTATCCTGCAGCTGTATAAAAGTCACAAGATTTACAGACAGTCAATATACAGTTGTTTCTCTCGTATAAAACAACCTTTTTATCTTTTATACAAATAGTAGATATCCTTAAAAAGTAAAAACTAGAAAACAAATTGTTAGAGATCAAACATTCCCAAGTTTATTCTGCTGTCACTAAACAACATCAGAAGGGAGGTAACTGTTAAAAGAAAGTGTTTGATAATCAAAGTCTTTGATTCAAAAGTTAATGCCTATTGATCTTTTTCATGAAGTTCAGGAATAAATTTCAGGATAAGGCAAGGTGTGGCATGCAAGCTTTTTGTCGGTGTCAGAAACTTAGCAATGTACATTAACATAAGAAATAAAGGTCTTGATTTTTAACCAAGATGAGTACAAATATGTAATGATTTAAATAACAGAACAACTAAACAGATTTTATTATGATTTCACAACCTGATATATCACACTTTGCAAAATGCAGTGATTAAAAAACACAGCAGTTTGATTAGTCAAAGTTGAAATATCTTTTTGAATGAAATTTTATGAACTGAAGTAGTAATGCCAAATCTTAGCACCAGGGGGAGCAATGGCTCAAATGACATACATGTAGTAAATATACTGACTAGGACACAAGTGATTACAGTTCTTTGTGCCAATGAGAATTTGATGATTTCACTTGGAGAGAGAGAAAATAAAGATGTGGTGTTTTAATTTAATTTAATGTTATCACACTGTTTACCTTTCCCATGGTCACTTCTTTCATGCGGCCTTCCTTGACCATCAGTAGGAGAGTACACACAACCAGTTTCTGCTGTAGGGGAATGCTCTCTTGACCAGATGTGGCCGTGCTTGATCCATATACCTCTGATAACACCTTGGAGATCTGCATCACACTAATTTTCTTTGGGACGGCTGGTGGTTGCTTAGATGGACTGTTCATGGCTGCAATAACACAATTCAAATGTTTTTTTTATTGTGGCGATGGAGATAATTAGTAAGAAGATGAGATGGTACTAGTATCAGCTTTTTTTGTGTTTCTTTGAAACCCAGTACTAAATGAAATTTTTTTGATTTGTATGTCAGTCAACCATGCCTAAAAACACCCATAAATAAGCTCTTCTTCAGAAAGCCGATAAATGATGTTCTGTAATTTATACTAAGGATAGCAAGCATAAAACCCTATCATATCTCTTAATAGGTATTATTTTACCAAGACAAATTAGCTTTTACATACTTGAATTTGACTTTAGAACCTGCTGACTGCGGACTTCAGTTTCAACCATCTCCACTGCCCTACGACAAACATCTAAAGCTTTTCTCATGTCTCCAGCAACAGCAGAGATTTTACGGGCACAGAACTGTATGGCACTATTCTCCATTACAGCCACTCCGTCACTCTCCAACTGAAAATATGTGACAAAAAAATTAATTTGAGAATATCACAAATATGTTACTTAATTATGGCAACTGTTGTAAATTTGTTGGCATAGTGTCCATCAACACTCTATTTTATTACCTGGATTTCTAGTATGATATTGAGTTTGAGAATTAACACAATGTTCAAAACTAATGGCAACTCTCTTACAATCGAAAATAAGAGGATCAAGGTAAAAAAAAGTTTGTTTCATTTACTGATAATTTACATAGAAGTTGTACAGCATTTATCTGTCATTATTTCCAAACCTGATATTGAGTCATACCCGTATTGTTGTTTAGTTAAAAGAAAAGTCTCACTTTTACTTTCATTGTGATATGTTGTTCTGGATATTTACACAGAAAAATAATAGCCTTTGTTACCTTCTGAATTCTGTCCTTGAGGATGGCAGCAATTTGGTCTTTGCTGTAAGGGGCGAAGTTGAGTAATTGTGGTTTACACTTTGGTCTGGCTTGAAGTCGTGGAAGGATTCTGTCGGTCAGATCCAAGGCGTTGGCTATCCCTATTTATAAAAGTAAAATTATCATTACTATTCTTGTTTGTTCATATGGTTATTACAACATAAAGAATGCCATTCTGTACCTTTATCAGCAATACAACTTTTATTTTATTTTCAAACTTTGCATATAATTAAGTCAAATTTTCATTGAAGTCTTCAGTGAATGTTATCAGTACCCTGGAATACAGCTTGTGTAGCTGTGATTGAAGACACTTTATATCATGATGTAGAAAACTACAACTTTTTATCTAATCACTAAAATATGGAACAAGGAAAGAAATTCTGAAATTATGTTTTGAAAATCCATGGGGAAGTGAATTCCTCAAATTTAGTACCTGCTTGTCTGGGTATAAATGAATAATTATAATACCTACCTATCAGTATCAGTCTGGATTTGGTCATCGATGGCCACTCAAATATTGTGTAGAGAATCTCCTGATTTTTACTATCTAACTGGTCAATCTCGTCCAAAACCATGATTCTATGAAATAAGAACAGTGAAATTAGGAAGCACAAAAAAGCATGTTCGATGATGGAAACCACAATATGATTTTATTTTTACATATACATGTACAACCCACCAGTGTTATATAATGGAAAATATCTTTTTTTTGATAGTGCTGTCATTGATAAAACAATATTTATCAACAATACATAAACAAAATGATAAGATTCAGTAATAAGTATGTTTCCTGAGCACCTGTGTAATTAGGGAAAATATAAAAAAATTACATCATCATTGCATCCTGGAAAGACTTATGTGCAACTCTTTGCTGTTAATTGTTTTAAATGCATATTTTATCTCCGCCACATTTAGAATGGCTTATTGATCAGATTTATAATGAAAATGGAAATAAAAGTAATTAGTTATTGTTTGCAAATATTAAATATATTCAAGGTGATATATCAATAAAAAAACTGAATTATTTTTTTTCCTACGCAAAAATTCAAAATTTAATGATTGTAACAGCATGAAATTCTTATGCTTACATGCTAGGTCCAGCTGTGGTTAAATGCTTCTCTATAGCCCTGAGTCTGTCTTTAGAGGATGGTGGGGATTTGCCGGTCAGATCTGTGTAGAGTTTGCCATATACTGTTGCCGAGTCCTTCAGCGTCATGCAGTTGAGATATAACGATTTGCAGCTGTGTGTAGTCTGAATACAAACCGAAATCAAATTTCATCATGATTATATAAAGTGTTATTGATGTAATACTGTCCATTCAATGAAATAAAAATATAACAGCAAAGTCAACAGATTGGCAAAGCTCTATAATTCAAAGGCACAACTATTCAACTCATCAAATCTTCAGATATTCTTAACAATACCAATAATTCATTTACTTGATATCTTCCCCCAAAGATTTTCATAATCTGTCACAATTAGGGATTTTTGTAGTTTGTGTTTGAAAAAATTCTGGCTAAAATGTGTTTGGATTGCATGAGATTGTTTGGTAATGCATTTTTTTTGGCCAACTGAGTTACATTAACAGGAAAAATACTGCAAGATGAACATAAACACAGACAGTAATCATTCCATTTCTCAATAGATTTCAATAATGCTAACCTGTACATTATCAAGGATATGTGTAAGGACAGCTGTCTTCCCTGTGCCCGGAGCACCAGATATGTAGATACTGCCAGCTGTTTTCTTTGTCATGTGACCTTTTACAAATGCAGAAATTTCTGTCATTTCTTGATCTCTCCCGATGAGTCTCTCTGGTTTTGCAGTATGGAAAGACTGTTTAGCTTGGTGATATAATTGTCCTGAAATTGAAAATAAAAAAATGAAGTCTCAAAATAATAGATAATTTCTTTTTGGTTGAATTACATTTAAAGAGATCGTGCTTCATAATTTCCTCAAAATTTGTTTGTCATTCTGACTTTATTCTCACTATATATGCCACCATCTGCAGTCCTGTCAAGATAGATTTAAACACCGATTCTCTATCATTATTCATATACAATATTCTTATAAATTTTCAAATATAAAGGACATAACTAAATATGGGAGAGAAATTTATTTGTCATTATTTATTTCAACATCTCCGCTAGGATTTGAACCCCAAATTTCAGACTTTCCAATATTTTGTTCTTTTTTTTGTTGTTGTTTTTTCTATCAAACTAAAGATCTCTCTAGCTCATTGTGTTATGATACTTTACTAGGGTTACATATCCACCTCCAGGTATGAAGATGTCTAATTTCCTGGGGTGACAGTCTAGGGGCGACAGTGATGCTTATGGAACAATATTATTCCTGACTCTGAGTGGCTACATGGGTACGATTGTAACAGAGGTCATTATCTATTTGAATGCCTCTGCTAGGATTTAATTTTGGAACCTCTGAATTACTAGTCGTACACTCAACCAATTGAGATCACTGCCGAGTGACATATAATATTGTGTCTAGGGTTATTTATGTATCAATGTTCTTTTTAAAAGCCAGTTGCAAGTCTGTTATAAGCAACTTAGAACTTAGCATTTACCAAATTTGTATCAAGGACAAATCCACTAATCCGACGCAAAGGATGATCAAAATTTCAGCTTGGTCAAGTGGAAATTACAGACTGACTAGCCCAGCCCTAGTGACTCTATAGAAGTTTTCCCCAGCAGACAGTAAAGAATTTACGATCATAATATCTGAGTCATAAAACATAAATATTGCTTTCATGGATCATAAACAATATCAATTTCATCGGAGATTGAAGATTTTTACTGACACCCTGACAATATAATGTCCTACATGCTTGAAAAAAGTACATGTTTTCTATTTATATCAAAATATGTATTCAAAATAGCTGTCATTTGTCATTAAATTGATATTTTATATTTGATATGAAAATCTAAAAGACAACAAGAAAGCAAGACAGCCATGCTTATGGTGTTTTCTAACTGCTAGAGCTGGCATCTGGACATATCCCAATTTTTTCTCTCTCTCTTTGCTTTCAGTGAATGAGAGATTTTTTTCCTTTTGTTTTATTGATATAAATGCATTTCAGCTTCATTTTCTGAAGACGTTTTCCTAATAATTTACTAACCAATTCAAAAGCACCATGTTTCTTTAATATTTCATGTATAGTTTTGGAAATATTTGTTTCGGGCAAGCACTACAAGCCTTGGTCTAGTGCATTGATTTTTTTACTTGTTATATAACACTAGATAAAAACAAAACAAACAAAAGAGACTTACCATCTTGTTTTTTCAGTTTAAGGGATGGTGTAGATTTTCTGTGTGAATTCTCTTCAACCTTCCTGGGAGTAATTGGTTTGACTTTCAATGGTGAACCTAAATTCAGTTGTCTCCCTTTACTTGGAGTCACAGATTTTTGTTTCAATGGAGAGTTGAGAATGTTTTGCTGGTTGTCTTTCCTTGGAGTAAGAGGTTGGACTCTCACAGGTGATATAAGTCTCACAGAGTTATTCTTCGTCTCTTTCATGTAATCTTTCAGTGGTGAGCTTGGGGCATCTGAAAATCAAGACCATTTCCGTTGTTGACATTTTAACAAGCTGGTTTCAAACAATCCCAATCAACAAAAAAAAAAAAAAAAAGGAAATAAGATGCAACACAATTTAGCTCACTTTTATTTGAAACGAAATTTCTTGATACACTTCTGCTTGTGATCATACCAACATGAAAGATGTGAAAATTACCTTTATTTTCTTGGTCTCCATAGGCTAGTTTTGTCTTTGACTTTCCCAATATGGGTGTTTCACCTTTGCGTGGTGTAGGGCGATTTTCTTTTCGCATTTTGCTTGGAGAAATTCCAGTCGGTTGTAGGTTTTCTTCATCTACAAGTTCATTACAATGAGAAATCAAGTTGTAACATTTTACTGAAATAACAAATTCTTGCTTAAATGAGTTATCAACAAATTTAAGATTCTTTTATCACATTGTTCAGAAAAGTTTCATTTTGACAGAGGGCAAGATCAAATGGTGGCAGCCATTTTGATGCAGTAGTTTCAATTTATGATTTAATGCCATTGCCTATATTGTGCGGAGCAAGCTGATGTAAAACACTCCAGGACTGGTGACATGCCAAAATATTACATAGGCAAAATTCCCTGGATAACAGTAATAAAAACAAATATTCAAGTTTTGACAAAGGTGAACTTAACATCAGGAGGCCTAGACTTGCTCCTCTAGCTTTCTATGAAGTGAATCTTTTGTCAATTTTTTGGAAGTCTTTTAAGTCTTTCCATGAAACAGGGAGCACTGATATTAGACATGTTACTTCTAATCAAGATCCCTGTCGGCTCTGGATATTTTATCTATAAAATGTCACTTAAGCAAAATGATATTTTAACCATTTCTCACGTCTCTTGTGATTCTCCATCTGAATAAGTGTTATTCTAAAAAAAAAATATGCTAGTTTCTGATAAACAATTAATATTACCATCCTCACTGCCAATTCTTTTTCTAGGAGATTCCAACTTTGGTTTAACAGATTGTCTCTGTCTGGGTCGCTGAGGTGAAGCTAATGATGGGCTTGGGGATGGAATCACCTCCTTTTTTGACTGTGATCTTGTTGACTTTCGCACAGGGAACTCGAGTTTACGCTGAACCCTGGTAGACATCTTCAATGGATGCTTTATTCTGCAACAAGTTTAATGAGCATGTATAATTACGTCAGTTTGAATCATTCAATTAATATTTCACACAAGTAAGTGTATTTCCTGTTAAAAATATTTTAGTTTTTAAAAGTACAGTATTGTGGTTGCCGACATACTCTTACATATGGTTGCCAGTACTTTGTTTCCTCATTGTACAAAATGAAGCAATATTTCTGCAAGCAGTCTTTCCTGAAAGATATTTTGAGAAAACTTCCAAAAAGAAAATGTCAACTTAATTCTGAATTCAGAGGTCAAGGATTATTACTGTAGTCATCAGTATTTCTAGTTATATAATCAGAGGTCAAGGATTGGAATATGATCGTATTAAACTTACATTTTTCATAGACTTTGGGAAGCCTGGATAGATGATTAAAGGTATAATCAATTAATATTAATATTCATTCAAGTATAAAAAGGAATTAAATACATACAGAATACAGTAGTACACTAAAGTAGATCACTTATCGATTGTTCATAGTTAAAATAACACTACCTAGCTTTGAGCTAAAGTAATTGCAATCCATACAAAAAATAAAAATGAAAGTCTAAATTCCCTTAAAACTCATTGTCAGTGGCAAGTATTAATGTCACGTAACCCAACAAAGTTAAATCTCAAACAAAAAGATATTTAGTGATCGCAGGTCATAACGAAAAATTGTTTACCCTGAAAGTATTTTTATCAATAATGGTAACAGGTTTGAATTTCCCTGAATTAGTTGCATTCAAATAGCAACGTGTGTCATTTCGGATAAATACAATTTAAGTTAAAACATATCTACAATAAGAATTTACAACGATAGTAGGGGACTGTAGAGAAGCACGCAAATCATAATATGGCGTTTTTACTTGGATTCAGGACACACAAGAAAAAATTGAAAAACAGAATTTCGTGTTCAATTTACACGTCAAATGAATTAGAAAAGTTACAACTGACTTTCAGCTAGAAAATGCGATGTTGAAAATATAAATCGGTAATCTATTATTCTACTTACAAAATAAAATATCCTCTTACCCTTGGCGTGTTACCTGTTTACAAAATGAAGAATGAACTTGGCGCGAACCTTTTCCTTCCCGCGATATGATTGGTGGCGATTTACTGGTCTCGTACAGTTCTCGCGAGATCCATCTGTCTGTTCGTCATCTACACACAACGTTGGTACTGTGTTTTCAGAAAATCTGTGAAACTGTTTGACTCAACATGCCGAGGTATTCTAAAGAAATCATCCATCAGCTATAAGCAGAGTAGTTTGCCACGAACGCAATATTCTGTTCGTGATGAAAAATTGTTATGACGTGTTTAGGAAATGGCACTATCACACGAAAATAATATTTTTGTTATCCTATTGGCAATCGTGTTTTAGTTGTCGAAAGTGTGAGGCTACCGTATTGTGCACCATATGCTTCAATACTCACCTTTATTGCTGAAATTAGCTTTCCGTTTTAGTAAATCTATTTTGGAATTTGTATAGTCTTCATATTTCAATGGTTCAGTAGTTTAACTAATTTCGTTAACAACTTCCCATTTGATTTTAAGTTTTACATTCTTCCTGGAGTTTTCAGAGGATGACTTGCATGGACAATGCGATTTTCACCATTAATCTAAATGTTAATAATTTATTCTGAAGAAATGAATGGTGGTGGTGTGTGTGTGTTTGTGCTATAAGATGACTCTGTACATGGTTAACAGGTGTGGCAGGTTTGAATTGAACAATGGATATGGTTGCTTTCTAATTTCATGTTTGTGGGTCAGTAGAGGTAGACTTGTAAGCCAATGACCTTAGATTTGATCCCCAACAGAGGCACACATACATGTTCCTCATTTAAGCCAGTTTCGAGTAAAAGTTGCCTTTTGGTCATCAGATCTGAACCAGCTTGAATTGGAGAAAATATATAGAATGTCAATACAATAAGTTGTTATTTGTGTGTGTGTTTGGGAGGGGGGGGTTGGGTTAACCACAAGTTTCAAATCAGTGCATCATGGATACTTAGGGGGTTATGATCACGTTCACTCTCTACATCCCTTGAACATTCCTTGGCAAAGTGTAGGGCACAAGCAAAGTAATCTGATTGGTCTAGATTGGGTGTCAGGGGTAAAACTGACCAATTACAGACTGATATCGCCATAGAAAATTACAAAAGAAACCGTCCAACTTAGAAGGTTACAAGGGAGCGACGCCATACTTTAAAGCAAGCATAACATACTGTTTGGGACCTCCAGATTTGTTTGATCAACATCAAAGGAACCAACTAGCCTCTAATCTTATGATGTGAAAACTTGATTTTTGCCATGTGATGTTTCAGGGGTACAGAGAATGATACCAAGTGCAACCTCAGGGGTATCAAGGATGGAATCAGTGTTCATAATCCTTGCCTTACTGCTATATTCTGAACTGTAGATCACTCAAGTGCAATTTAGAGGGAACATAGATACATCATCTAGAGAACCTGGGCTCATATGATCTTGGGCAAATACATTAAAACAGGGAAGAAATATACAAGATTTCAATTGTATAGTCAGGAATACCATTGGCACCAAGCTTCATGGTACAGGGAATTTTCCTTAGCTAGATAAAGGAAGCAGGGGGCTCATAAGTCAAAGGTTGTGTATAAGAGTCACAATTATAATTATATGAATGAAAGATTAATCCCTTTTGACAAGTCAATGGCTAATGAAGAAAAAGACAGAATATTTATAAGACAACATGAGGATTAGAAATTTAATGCTGTTAAATAGATTATGTACACATAAGGCATTTAAGCGCTTTTAGTATTTTTTATTTTTGCATTTCAGTAAAAGAAGTAGCAAAAGTATAACACCAAGCCGTGGTAAGGGAGATAATTCATCAAGTAATAGTGATGATACAGACAGTGACAGCTCATCTAGTAGTGGATCATCAAGTGGTAGCAGCAGTAATAGTAGTCACAGTGACAGTGATTCTGATAGTCACAAAGGGTCACCTCAGAGGGCTGATTCAAAATCTACATCGCCTCATGCGAAGGAGAAAGTTTTGAAATCAGTGAGTAAATCAAAATCTAGATCGCCAAGAATTGAGAGAAAATCAAGGTCAAAATCTGGGTCTCCACAGATCGGAACATCAGAAAAGAGGAACTCAAGGTCAAGATCTGGGTCACCACACAGCAGAAGGGAATCTAGGTCAAATTCTAAAGATCCCCCAAAGAGAAAATCATCTAGATCTAAATCCAGGTCGAAATCAAAGTCACCACAGAGGAAAGATGAGGAACACCAACAGGAAAGAAAATCCTCACCTAGCAGATTAGATGTAGGAACACCAGAAAGGGAAGATGATAATGTAGAGTTATCCCTTGACAGGGAAACATCCATATCTCCTCTTCGTGAAAAAGATGACAGTGAAGCCCAGTCCAAGACACATTCCAGAAAGAATTCTGAATCTAAGTCTGAGTCACCAGATGCAACCAAATCCATGTCAAAATCTCCAGAACGACGTTCCAAGTCCAGGACTCCACCTCATCATGACATGAGTAAATTCCATAGTGAGCCAGAGAGTGGTGAGATCACAGACAGCGATGATGAAGCACCTGTTGTTCTCAAATCTGCAGTCGAGGTTAGTATTTTGGATTCATTAAAATATGTGAAACTGAAAAAACCTGACACAAAATGTCTGTGTTCTTTGATATTTAGATTTTGGCATTACTGGGTGATTATTGGAAATGTTATCAGAATTATTGGGGGTACATTACACTATGTGGAGGGCTATCAAGTTTGATAAATGGAATGACACACTGACACATTCTTCACAAAATTTTCTGAAAACTAAGATATTTGTGTGAATTTGATAATTAAGTTACTGTTTTAGAGGTTGAAACAATTGCATTAGATATGTGTTTGTGATATAGTTTGAGAATGTGGTGTGTCTAAATGATACAGTCTAAGACTACAATATCAGAATTAATGACTGATCGTTTGGAAAAAAGTGAAAAAAAGAGAGTGAAGTGATACGCTAATGTTATTGTTATATTTGTATTAATTCATTTTCAATTTTTCACAGGTTTCAAGAAGAAGAGGGAGGTAAGTAAAGACAATTTTCTTGTATTTGAAATTTGAGAACCAAAACGTTTTAACCATATCATAACAATTGCAAGATAAATGCACTGTTGATTATTGGTGTACATTTGTTTTCAGAGAGGATGGCGAATATGACAGTGATAGTAGTCGAGATAGAAAGAGGAGGAGAGGTGGTCGTCACAGCAGCAGTGAGGATGATCGAAGGTACCGACGTGATGACAGGCGTCAGGATGATAGACGTGATAACAGGCGCCGTGATGATTACAGGGATCGGTACAGAGATGATAGACGAAGAGATGATCGAGGAAGGAGAGATGACAGAAGAGAACGTAACTATGAAAGTCGATACAGGGATGAGGACCGTAATGGAGGTCGCAGACGAGATGATGATCGCAGACGAAATGATGATCGCAAGAGAGATGATGACAGACGTAGAGATGAACATAGAGACCGGGATAAAATAACTACTAATGACAAGAAAGGAAGGTATGTTCCTTTTCAGGCTGATTTTGTTTACACAAGCATGAAACATGAGTTGTTGAAACATCGGATGTCTTCTTTGGTAATGGGTTTTTATTATTATTTTATGTTGTGATTTTACAGTGAGGAAGGAAAAGCTGAAGAAAAAATGGACAAAACAAAAGGTGAAGAAACCACAACTCCTGTTGCAGCTAAGCCATCAGCCTTAACAACAAGGACAGGAGGTGCTTACATTCCTCCAGCTCGTCTCCGAATGATGCAGGCAGCCATTACTGATAAATCTAGGTAACAACACTTGGAAATTAGCATCATGGTGTTTTAGTTAATTACTTCATATGTATGGCAAGGACCAAGAGATTCCTAAGGTCAAGGTCATCTACTAAAATTTGAATGGGAAACATTCAGTCTGACAGGTATTTTAGTTCAGTGATTATTCTTGTTAGTCCCACAGTTATGGGTACTTTATTAACAATAATCATGCTTTAATGACCTTACTGTGTTTCAATGATTTTAAAATGATAAAAGTGCTAAGAAATACTTTCATTGAGTAGAAAAGTGGCTATGTCTTGTGTTTGTGAAGTTTGTGGTTAAACAGCCAACAGAACTGTTGATGCATTTTGTTATTAAAGAATATACACTTTTTTATTGTAAACTTTCTCAGAGGTAATATTTCACAGTTATTCTTGTTTTATCAAGGTAACAATTTCACCATATATCTATTGTATCAACTAGGATCTAAGTATACAGGTGTAACAGACATTTTCTGAAATTTTGATTCACTGTAAAAATGTTTTAAACTGGATATTAAATGTTTTCTGTTTATTGACAGAATACTGTAAAATTAAAATTTTTCCAGCTATACAATATATACATATATGTGTTAAGTTTTATTCTATGGAGTTTTAAAACTTTGACTTCAGTTTGGAGTACCAGAGGATAGCATGGGAGGCACTGAAGAAAAGCATCAATGGTCTAGTGAACAAAGTTAACGTGTCTAACCTGGTAGATATTGTCAAGGAGTTGTTCCAGGAAAATATTGTCAGAGGAAGGTTAGTATTTTATTATAACTGGTGTCACTAATTAGCTCAGACTTGGTGGACCTATGCTGTGGACATCTCTGTTTGATTAGGTATTGGTAAGTATGGTGTGGACATCTCTGTTGGATTAGGTATTGGTAAGTATAGTGTGGACATCTCTGTTGGATTAGGTATTGGTAAGTATGGTGTGGACATCTCTGTTGGATTAGGTATTGGTAAGTATGGTGTGGACATCTCTGTTGGATTAGGTATTGGTAAGTATGGTGTGGACATCTCTGTTTGATTAGGTAGTGGTAAGTATGGTGTGGACATCTCTGTTGGATTAGGTATTGGTAAGTATGGTGTGGACATCTCTGTTTGATTAGGTATTGGTAAGTATGGTGTGGACATCTCTGTTTGATTAGGTAGTGGTAAGTATGGTGTGGACATCTCTGGATGATTAGGTATTAGTAAGTATAGTGTGGACATCTCTGGATGATTAGGTATTGGTAAGTATAGTGTGGACATCTCTGTTTAATTAGGTATTGGTAAGTATAGTGTGGACATTTCTGTTTAATTAGGTATTGGTAAGTATGGTGTGGACATCTCTGTTTGATTAGGTATTGGTAAGTATAGTGTGGACATTTCTGTTTAATTAGGTATTGGTAAGTATAGTGTGGACATTTCTGTTTAATTAGGTATTGGTAAGTATGGTGTGGACATCTCTGTTGGATTAGGTATTGGTAAGTATAGTGTGGACATCTCTGTTTGATTAGGTATTGGTAAGTATAGTGTGGACATTTCTGTTTAATTAGGTATTGGTAAGTATGGTGTGGACATCTCTGGATGATTAGGTAGTGGTAAGTATGGTGTGGACATCTCTGTTGGATTAGGTATTGGTAAGTATGGTGTGGACATCTCTGTTGGATTAGGTATTGGTAAGTATGGTGTGGACATCTCTGTTGGATTAGGTATTGGTAAGTATGGTGTGGACATCTCTGTTGGATTAGGTATTGGTAAGTATGGTGTGGACATCTCTGTTTGATTAGGTATTGGTAAGTATGGTGTGGACATCTCTGTTTGATTAGGTAGTGGTAAGTATGGTGCGGACATCTCTGGATGATTAGGTATTAGTAAGTATAGTGTGGACATCTCTGTTGGATTAGGTATTGGTAAGTATAGTGTGGACATCTCTGTTGGATTAGGTATTGGTAAGTATGGTGTGGACATCTCTGTTGGATTAGGTAGTGGTAAGTATGGTGTGGACTTCTCTGTTGGATTAGGTATTAGTAAGTATGGTGTGGACATCTCTGTTGGATTAGGTATTAGTAAGTATAGTGTGGACATCTCTGTTGGATTAGGTAGTGGTAAGTATGGTGTGGACTTCTCTGTTGGATTAGGTAGTGGTAAGTATAGTGTGGACATTTCTGTTTAATTAGGTATTGGTAAGTATGGTGTGGACATCTCTGGATGATTAGGTAGTGGTAAGTATGGTGTGGACATTTCTGTTTAATTAGGTATTGGTAAGTATGGTGTGGACATCTCTGTTTAATTAGGTATTGGTAAGTATGGTGTGGACATCTCTGTTGGATTAGGTATTGGTAAGTATGGTGTGGACATCTCTGTTGGATTAGGTATTGGTAAGTATGGTGTGGACATCTCTGTTTAATTAGGTATTGGTAAGTATGGTGTGGACATCTCTGTTTAATTAGGTATTGGTAAGTATGGTGTGGACATCTCTGTTGGATTAGGTAGTGGTAAGTATAGTGTGGACATCTCTGTTGGATTAGGTATTAGTAAGTATAGTGTGGACATCTCTGTTGGATTAGGTATTGGTAAGTATAGTGTGGACATCTCTGTTGGATTAGGTATTGGTAAGTATGGTGTGGACATCTCTGTTGGATAGGTAGTGGTAAGTATGGTGTGGACATCTCTGTTTAATTAGGTAGTGGTAAGTATGGTGTGGACATCTCTGTTTAATTAGGTAGTGGTAAGTATGGTGCGGACATCTCTGTTTAATTAGGTAGTGGTAAGTATGGTGTGGACATCTCTGTTTAATTAGGTAGTGGTAAGTATGGTGTGGACATCTCTGTTGGATTAGGTATTGGTAAGTATGGTGTGGACATCTCTGTTGGATTAGGTAGTGGTAAGTATGGTGTGGACATCTCTGTTGGATTAGGTAGTGGTAAGTATGGTGTGGACATCTCTGTTGGATTAGGTATTAGTAAGTATGGTGTGGACATCTCTGTTGGATTAGGTATTGGTAAGTATGGTGTGGACATCTCTCTGTTGGATTAGGTAGTGGTAAGTATGGTGCAGACTTTTCTGTTTGGTTGAGGCTTCAGGTTAAGGGATAGTTCTTGTTTTCAGGTTATTTTATGTCCACACTGCAATGCTTTGGTGATGATTGTTTAAATAAATGAAAAGCATCAAATAGAACAATTCTTCACTTTAAGGATATGATATAAAAGTCTTACTGTCATGTGTAAAACAGTTTAATTATTGCTAAAGTTTTTGAGGTAAAGATCAAGCATTGGAAAATGTAATAGAATGTTGAAATACTGCTCACTTTAGTACAATTTTTTTCTAAAAACTTGATTAACATTCATGAGCCAGTAATTTTAGCAATGAGATCTCCACCCACTGTTCCATCTTCCTGAAATATATCTTAAATAATTTTTGAAAGTGTTGCAGTACACCAAAGTAATGGAAGTATTTTTGTTGCAGAGGTCTGTTGTGTCGGTCTGTGATCCAGGCCCAAGCATCCTCACCAACCTTCACCCACGTCTACGCTGCTTTGGTGTCTGTCATTAATACCAAGGTCAGTTATATTTTATAGGAAATTCTACCAGCACTTTAATAGAACATTCTTGTCATTAGACCTATTTCCACACCTGGTATTGTAACATTTTCAGTAGAGTTTTGGTGATGTTTAGCATTCTCACTATGACTTTTAGCATTATAACTGCAATTCATCATTATTTCTGATGAAGTATTGCTGTGATTTTGCATTACTGTAGTGGTATTTTTATTTCTGCGATATATAATTATTTCTGCATGTAAGTATAGTTTTATGATCTGTTCTTATATGTTGCTGTAAATATATACTTTCCAGTTTCCACAAATTGGGGAGCTCATGCTTCGTCGTCTGGTGATTCAGTTCCGTAGAGGATTTAAACGTAATGACAAGTCCCTGTGTCTGTCCACGACACGATTTGTAGCTCATCTTGTCAACCAGCAGGTGGTAAGTGCCAGGTTCATTTGTATATAGGCTTCTGGACATTTAGTATAGTTGTAAAGGTTTTAAATTTTAAATAAGAGTGAAATCACGAGGAAAATACTGTAGTGTGTTTAAAACTTAGCTATATGACAAAAATAGGTGTAATTTTTCTTGTTTATGCTATTTTATTTTGTGTAATGTGTTCAAAACTTATCGGTATGACAGAAAACTGGTGCAATGTTGTTTGTTAAAGCCATTTTATAGAATTAATTTTTCATGAAAGCAGAGTTGAGGGAGTAAGTAGAATCCTTTGTAACAAATTTGGGGAAGGGGAGTTGGGATACTTTCCTGATTGAAAAAATTGTTTATATTGAGAAAGAGCATTGCAGAAGTGCTGACTCAGTTTTTGTTTTATTTGATGTGGAATGTCCTAACAATAATTCCTTTATGGAGGCCTGTTGTACAGAGTAAGCTGAAGTTTATTCTTATTGGATCAAGTGATGTTACCCAGGGAGGATTCAAGGAAAAAAAATGAAGTTAGATGCACAATGGACACTAGATTAATTTGCAGATTTTGACAAATTGTTTTTAAGTTGAAAAAGATCTAAACAACAGTGATATTTGACTATAGCTGTGACATTATTTTATCAGGCACATGAGGTGATAGCTCTGGAGATACTGACGCTTCTACTGGAAAATCCAACAGATGACTCAGTGGAAGTAGCTATTGGTTTCCTAAAGGAGTGTGGTCAGAAACTGACTGAGGTGTCGCCCAGAGGAATCAATGGTGAGTTGATCTTCACATGGAGGGAAACAATAAAAGTGCTGTTATCCTTGTTTCTTCACTGCTCTTGTTTAAGTGTTAACAGTTACCTAGATCTCAGCTGTATTTACAGTTACTAAGGAACTGATAATTTCTTGCAAGGTTTTAGCATTTTGAGGTCAAATTGATTTTCATTTAAAAGTATGGATCAAATAGAAATATTTTGTCAGTTTTGTGAAAAAAAAAATTGTTAATAATCTTAGTTTATTATTTGTTTAATTGAGTTTTTTGTCAAAGATTTGATTAAAGAAGAAATCCCCCTAAAACAAGAAGAAGTAAGGTGCCTTAATACATCAAAGTATTTTGACTAAGTGAACATTTTCCAGCCTCGTTGTTAAATCTAGTAAATTTATCTAGTAAATTTATCTTTTTCATTTCCAATAGGAGTTGATTATGGATGAGTTATGTCCCTTCTTTGAATCTTGTTCACTGAAAAATCTAGTCTTCAAACTCCATAAAGTATTCTCACAATGAAAGAGTACATTAATGTTCTAAAACAGTAAAGTTGAATTAACAAATTCCAATCTGAACTAAGAGAAACAGTTGGTAGTATTCATCGCTTGTTATGCTATACATTTTGTTATTGGGGGACCATCCATTTGAATTCCCATTTACAGTCTTTTAGATTGGATAAATATGAAGAGGATTTGATGATGTTGAGATTGTTGGACAGCAACAACCAGTAGTTTGATATTTCTGTCATATTTGCCTGTGTGCAGAGTTGCCCCAATGATGTATCTAAAATCACCTTCATTTCAAGAGAGTTCTCAATTGTGATAGCTATCCTTGTTTTCACATCAGTTAAGAGAATAAATAGTTAATTGATGACTTTTTTGCTTTCCAGCTATATTTGAGAGACTGCGGAACATCTTACATGAGGCCATGATTGACAAGCGTGTCCAGTATATGGTGGAGGTGATGTTTGCTATCAGGAAAGATGGCTTCAAGGTAGGTCAGACATAATGTAGTCATCATCACTTAAAATTGACAATAATAGTCTGCCCCCACCCCCACTCCCAAACCCAGAGAATCCACCCTCAAAGACTGAACTGTGTGGTGAAATATCAACACAAAGAAAAAGTGTAGCATTGAAAACATATATTGAAAGATAGGTCGTAAAGTGTTCAATGTTTGCTTGAAGTTTGAATTTGTTTTAACAGCAGCATGGTGCAGAATTTACACATGTTCCTATAAAATTATTCTTTATTGAAAAATATAAAATTGATTTAATCAAGGGCTAGTACACCACCCTGACAATTTTTTTTTATCACTTTGGATTTTCTTGGTCACCTCTTAGTTTCCAAAATTTAGGCCCTTATCATCACTGACATGTTCTAGAAGGTCAGATTGTTAATGTTAAATTTTAAAAAAAGACATGTTACATTTTCGTGTCTCTTGACTATGAGAAATTTGTGATGAGTGGTTAAAAGATGTGTGTTTATTTGTACAGGATCACCAATCTGTCTTAAGTGAACTAGATTTGGTAGCTGAGGAGGAACAGTTTACACACCTTCTAACATTGGAGGATGAGGGCACCACGGAGGATATACTGAGTGAGTTAAACAAGCATAGCCTACATTTTTTTTAGTGTTTGAAGTTATTGTTTCCTGGAAGGTATTGTAATGTTACAGCAAAAAATTTTTTACAGCAAGACAATTTTTGGAAAGCCAAAAATGCCCTGGACTAATGTTTCTCTTTGCAGAGTATATAGTATTTCATTCAGTTTCATATTTCAATATATGTTATCTTTTAAAATTTTAGTTTAAGGAAATAGGTAAAAACATAAAATGATAATATTGACATAAAAAATGAACTTTGTTCTGCAGATGTGTTTAAGGCTGACCCTGAATATCAGGAAAACGAGGAGAAATACAAAGCTCTGAAGCGAGGTAAGTACTGATATGTAACTGGTTGTTTATTACCCATTGTTTATTCATAGGAAATATTGATCTCATAAAATCAAGGAACATTTTAACTGGCTTCACCTTAACACCTTACTGGGAAGATGCAGTAGTAAACTCTGTTTTCAATACACAGTGATAATGATGAACTCTAGATAAAACCCTCATCAAAATCAGTAACCATGTACACTGTTCCAATTTTCTCTACAGTAAAATTGCTGACTTTGCATTTCAGACATTCTGGATGAAG
Organism: Ylistrum balloti; assembly: GCF_031769215.1. Taxonomy (NCBI): domain Eukaryota; kingdom Metazoa; phylum Mollusca; class Bivalvia; order Pectinida; family Pectinidae; genus Ylistrum; species Ylistrum balloti. The sequence goes on along the minus strand of NW_026782318.1, from coordinate 545,151 downwards.
ATAGCTCTGATGAAGATGGGTCGGGCAGTGGGTCAGGAAGTGACAGTGAAAGTGACGACGATGATGAAGATGGTAGGTATACACAGTAAAAACATATTGTTTACAACTTTGATCAGAAAACATTTTTGATGTTTTATATTTCATGAAACATAATACGTTTTGCTATTTGACTTGATATAACAGTTTCAAGATAGACGATTTCTGTCAGTGGACTGAGTGTCTGCATTTATATTCTATTAATGAAACTATATCACTTAAGAAATACATGTTGTTCTCTTAATAGAACTTTGATAGGTAGATGTCACTAGAACAACCACTATGTGTAGCTTTAGACATGGATTGTGTAACTCTGTATGTAACACAGATGAATCTATTACCACTTTTAATTACTCCAGAATTAGCTTAAATCTCACTGGTTACTTCGCTAAGAATATTTTCATTTGAATTTTAAATCTAAAATAGACTTAAACATACTTCATTCACCTTTAATATTTAGTTAAGGTTCATTGCTACTACTCATTTTAGAAGCTGAGAATCAAGTGATTTTGGACAAAACTGAGACAAACTTGGTAGCACTGCGTCGCACGATCTACCTCACGATCCAGTCTAGTCTCGACTTTGAGGAGTGTGCTCACAAACTTCTTAAAATGGAGCTCAAACCTGGCCAAGAGGTAAGGTATACACAGGCTTCTTCAACAGTCTGTTAATATTTATAGACTTCAAGTATAATAATTTGGAACAAAAGATAGAAGATTCCCACAAATCTGTAGGGTGATAGATATATTGAGATATGGATTTATATATGATAAAATAGGAGAATATGAAAATTCTGACATCATTTGGTAGAGAATCAGACTTTGACAATCTCTGGTTAAGATCTGTGAAGTTTGATTCCTTTGAGAGACTGTTTGTGTTTGTCTTTGAAGATTAGATTATTGACTTTCTGTGATGTTATGGTTTTGTCATAAAGCCAGGCACTTTACCCTCCCATATTATGTTCAGTAAGGTATCAACCATCAAGGTGTCTCATTTCTAAATAATCCTACCTATTAATGAAGATGTAAATCCAGCTAACAAACCACAAGAGGCTTTAAGTTATTTCTTTCATATTGCATATACGATTTACAATATAGTGCAAAACATTAGAAAATGCCCTCTGAGGGCAATCTAACAGAACTGACACAATAAATTAGGGTATTCCTTTATATGGTCAAAATTTTACATATCGGACACAAATTAAGACAGACCTGCAAATATTAATACAGATCTCATAAGGTTGAAGCTTGTCAGACAGCTAAAGGTCATTAGGTCAGCTCTTATTTTATAAACCAAGAAGCTAGTCCAGCTGGTCAAACTGATGAATAAAATTGATCAAGATAAACAAATGTTAAGTAATGTAAGATAAGGGTTTGTCCTTAAATGATATCTTTTAAATTCTTCCATTTATTAAATGTGAATTTTTGTTGAAGATATCACCTGATTTCATGGTTTTAGGTAGAGTTATGTAACATGGTGTTGGACTGTTGTGGGCAACAAAGGACCTACGAAAAGTTCTTTGGTCTGTTAGCACAGGTGAGTGTCTCATTTTTGTGTACCATAAACACTGGTGTAATTTGTTCAGAACTTAAAAGAACAAAGAAAATTTCCTGGACATTGAAGCTGTGTGATTGATACTTGATGTGCAGAAAAAAATTGAAAAGAAATGAGTCAAAAAGATAATCTGGGGAGGGCATAGTTTGTGAAATGATGATAACTGAACATATATTAATCTTTTTCGCTCATATAAGGTAAAATACAATAATGACAACAAGCAGTGTCAACTTAATATGAAGACAGGGGCACCTGCTGGACCATCTAGTTAATATATATTTATGTTTACAGAGATTCTGTATGATCAACAAGAAGTTCATAGGCCCATTCCAGGATATGTTTAAGGAACAATACGAAACCACACATCGTCTGGAAACCAATAAACTTCGCAATGTCGCCAAATTTTTCTCCCATCTTCTGCATACTGATGCTATTTCCTGGGGTGTAAGTTCATCATCACTGTAGAAATCTTGTTGAAGTACCTGGAATATATCTCCTTGTAATAGGAATCATCAATCATTTTTCTTGAATGTACAATATGAATACATCCTTTGTTATTATTCAATAGAGTTCAGGTTTTAAGTTTCATAAGAAACATAAAGATTTGTTCAGTATTTTGCCATGATATCCCTGGTTCTGTTAAATTCATCGTCAACTGTTAACTGATAATGAGGTAATCATCCTCAGGTGCTGTCCTGTGTGCGGCTGAATGAAGAGGACACAACGTCAGCCAGTAGAATCTTCATCAAGACTTTGTTCCAGGAGTTATCGGAGTATATGGGTCTTCCTAAGTTAAACGCTCGGCTGCGGGATCCGTAAGTTATAATAGTTCAAAGGTCAAGCATGAATGACCTCCTTATCTATTTATAAAAGCTATGCAGAACTGACCTTTTTTTAACTGTATGTGTTTGACATGTTAGTTAGTACAAGTAATAAGAGAATAAAAATTATAAGAGTGAATTCTTGGCTTTCAATTTTAGTGATCATTTGAAGCAAAAAAAAAAAAACTTGGCAAATGTATGTAATAAACAGGATATACTCTCAACGACTTTAAAAAGTTGACATATAGTTGGAAGTTTGTTAATTGTGCACTCCAAAATCATTTTCCAAATTTTTTCCAAATTTTTGATAATTTTTTGCAGTAAGCAAAATCAGATAAAATATGTCATTCACAAAGGAAAAGAGGTGTAACATTTTACTTTTCAACTTTCTGTGTCTTGTGTTTTAATAATGTTTGAGCAGATACATTGACAGTACAAAAGCATCCATAGTATGAGGTGCCACTTGTCACTTAACATAGGTCTTGATATGGAGTCTGACATTCACAGCAAATGTGATGCTTGTATACTTTGCATACCAGCTTGTGGTATATGCCTTTGTCATGCTTAAAGATGGCACTAAGCATTCCTGACCCAACTCTCTTTCTTTTCTGTGTGAAGACACAGAAATAAGGATGGAATCCTTTTAATGTCTAAGTTATATGTTCTTAAGAAGACACGAATCTTGGCAAAAATCCATCTCGTACAGCAGAAAAAATTCACATATTCATTACATGAAAACAAAGGACAGTGTGTGAAAAGACTATAGCCTGAGATATTACCTGTGACATCCCTCATAGATGCAGCTGCAGATTAAACAGTCGTAACATCAAACTGTTCTGATGTTTGGTTGTTTTACTAAGTGTAATGGTCGCATACCATTGTGATTTTCTAAACTTCCAGTGATGTTCTGTCAGAGTATAAAACAATATATAGAGGAACTGTGACATCAGAATTGTTGTATAACTTTGATTTTGAGTTGATAATTTATGTGGTATGGTATAACAAGTTAGCATTGATTAGCAAATTGCTGACAGAGATGTAATTTGATTTCGCCTTGCATTCAGCATTCAATTGATACGACCTTGGTTGCACACTACAGGAATGGGTATGAGTGTATTTGGCGTGAATCAATGATTGATACTATTTGCCACTTGTTTTGAACCAAAAGGGATAAAATGTCAAAGTGTTGATGATAATTGGATCATATGTTTTTTAAAGTGGTAGACATAAGTGTTTTTATTTCAATATTTTCAGAACTCTGATGGAATTCTTTGAGGGACTGATGCCTCGTGATAATCCAAGGAATACCAGATTTGCTATCAACTTTTTCACTACCATAGGACTTGGAGGGTTGACGTAAGTTCAGTATGGTAACACTTATTGTACGGTCCTGAATCAATGTGCTCACTTTAGGAAATTTCATTTCTTTATGTGAGCTCATGTTTTATGGTTCAAAGGTTATGACCAGTGTTGCTATTAATAGGTATTTGCATTTGTGTAGGAGTATTTATATCTTACACACATTGTCTAGTTTTAGTCTACGTCTAATGAATATTAAGTAATAAATAGTGGAACACATCATGAAGATGATTTCTTTACATTTATAAATGGTTATTTGTTGAAGATGATATCTCGTAATATCATGCAGATAGACTGTTTATCTTTTGACTTTTTGTATTTAAACACAATGGAAATGAATGAATATCAATCTTTTTCTGTTTTTTTGTGATATTTTGGAATATTGTAGTTTACATCCCACATGAAGACTCAAAACTAAAACAAATGTTCTAGGTGTTTATATATGAATTTTATAATAATGATTGTATTAAATCATATATCTGGGTTGTAACAGAATAACCTTTATAAAACTTTGACAGGTATGTGTAATGGAAACGGGGGTAAGATATATCATGTGTAAGGTTACATGATGGAACATGTTATTTAAGAATTTATTTATATAATTATTTATGTACTTTTCCAGGGATGACCTACGTGATCATCTTAAAAACAAGTCAAAACAGCTAATGCAACAGAAAGCAGCAGAGGCTGATGAGGATTCATCATCGTCATCTTCTTCATCATCTTCTTCCTCATCATCATCCTCATCTTCCTCAGATTCCAGTTCATCTTCATCATCAGGTATGAATTCAAATGTCATTTTCTAACTTTCATTGAAGCCTAAAGATGGTTTATTTTCATTCCATCTGTCCAGGAATAACAGAAAATCTGAATAAACAATTTGTTCAAAAGATAGTCAAGTTTTGAGATCTGTAGGTCATTAATAGTTTTGAGATCCCCAGCAATATCTGCTGACATTGTCAAGGTCAGTAATAGTTTTGAGATCCCCAGCAATATCTGCTGACATTGTCAAGGTCAGTAATAGTTTTGAGATCCCCAGCAATATCTGCTGACATTGTCAAAGTCAGTAATAGTTTTGAGATCCCCAGCAATATCTGCTGACATTGTCAAAGTCAGTAGTATTTTTTAGATCCCTAACAATACTGCTAACACTATCAGCATCAAGCAGATTTTTTAGATCCTTATCAACATTGGTTGACAATGCCAGAGTCAGTAGCAGTTCTGAAACCCCTATCAATATCAACTGAAACATTGAAGTGGTATTAGTTTTCATTGGTATAACATGCAATTCCAAGTCCATTGGAATTGGTGTAACATTTTCTTTTTGTCCTTACATATTCCTAAAAAAATTTTTGTAATATTCTTGAAGAGTCATTTATCATCAAAGTCCTCTGAAAAATCTAGATTTTCTATAATTTGTGTTTTAGAGAGTTCATCCGAGGACGACACACCTGCAAAAAGAAAGAAGTTTAGAAAGGAGAATAAGGGACATTCACAAAAAGAGAAGGAAGTAAGGAATAAAAATCAGCTTGCCAATACAAAGCAGCAAAAACACAGACAGACAAGTGACTCTGATGAGGAGGAGGAAGAAGAGAGAAATCGACAGGGAAGAAGAAGAGATAAAAGTGTTAAAGATAATCCTAAGAATGTTAAAGATAAAAAAGACAACAGAAACAACAAAAAAGGAAGGATGGATAATTCTAAAGAGATAGTTATAGAACGCAGTAGAGGTAAAGACTATCAGGACTACGCAGAGGAAGATAAAATGAAGGAGAGAAGGGATAAACGAGGAAGAAACGACAGTGAGTCCGAGGAGGATAGGATGGATAGGAGAGAAACAAGTAATCACAGAGGTTATGAAAATGACAACAGACAAAGAAGGAACGATAGAAGAGATAAAGGATATAGTGATTCAGAGGAAGAAGAATTGATAGAGAGAAAGGAAAAAGGTCGAGATAGGCAGAGAAACAGTGATGTTAGAGAGACAAATAGTAGACAGAGCAATGATAAACAAATTAGGAAAGATAGGCACAATCGAAATGATCAACAACAAAGTAATGATCGTGAAAGTAGAAATAACTGGCTACAGAATAATGATCATGAAAATAGGTATGATCAACATGAAAATGCTCAAAGACGAAATAGGAACGATAGATATGAAAATGACCAAAGGCAAAGTAGAAGAGATCGACAACAAAATGATGAACGGCAAAATAGAAATGATAGATATGAAAATGATCAGCGACGAAGTAGAAGTGATCGACAACAAAATGATGAAAGGCAAAATAGAAATGATAGACAACAAAGTAATGAAAGACGAAACAGAAATGATAGACAACAAAGTGATGAAAGGCAAACTAGAAATGATCGACACAACAGCGTTGAAAGACAAGTTAGGAATGATAGACAAAATTATGAAAACCAAAATAGATACGAAAGGCAACAAAGGCAGAGAGCTGATAGTGACTCTGATGAGGATGCCATGAATACAAGTAAATCCAGGGATAATGACCAGAGGCAACAACGAAACAACAAGAGAAGTAGACAGAGAGAAAGTAGTGATGACGAAGTTACTGAAAGAAAGAAAAGTAGAGGAAAGGAACGTAATACAGGTAATAGGCAGCAGAGAAATGAAAGACCACAGCAGGAATTTAGCAGTGATTCCGAAGAGGAAGTTGATGCACGCAAGAAAAAGGAAAATAAAAGACATTCTGAAAACGATGAAAGACTGCAAAGAAATGATAATAAGCAACGCAAGCAACAAGATTCAAACAGTGATTCTGAGGCGGAAATTGTAGATAGGCGGAAAAGTCAAGGTAATCAGAGAAATAATGATATTGTACAAAGGAAAGTAGCTAGAAGGAGTGCCTCTAGTGATTCCGAGGAGGAAATTACAGATCGAAGAAAAAGTAGGGGACAAGAAAGTTCAAGAGTTAAGAATGACGAAAGACTACAGACGGATAAAAGGCAAACAAAAGAAGCAAATAGTGAGTCGTCAGAGGAGTCTGATGATAGAAAAATAACTCCAGGAAAGGTTAAAAGTGTAAAAAGTGTTGTAAATGATAAAAGAGTACCGCAGAAAAAACGAGAATCTGTGAGAAGGGAGTCGAGTAGCAGCAGCAGTAGTAGTAGCAGTAGTAGTAGCAGTGATGACAGCAGTAGTAGTAGTAGTAGTGATAGTAGTAGCAGCTCAGACTCCGACTCCGCAGAGTCTGTTGTAGTGGAGCAGAAAAGTAAGGAGAAAAGCAAGCCAAAACCCAAATCTACAAACGATACATATTTTGATCCGTGGGAAAGGCAAAAGAAAGATGACAAGCAGGAAACCACATTCAAGGCAGCACAATATGCCAAGTTAGATAGAAACAGGACTGGAACATCAAGACGGGAGGAAAACGTAAACAGAAACGTAAGGAACGATAGTTCTTCTGAGGAAAGTAGTGAAGAAGAAAGGGAACTGGAGAGATACAGTAGGGCTGATAAATCTAGAGAACAGTCACGCAAGACAGATAGATTTGATCAAGATAGTGATAGTGAAGAAGTTGATCAGCAAGACCAATATACTAAAAATATACAGAACAAAGACAGAAGGTCACGAAATGGCACGGAAGAGCAGAGGTACAGAACAAGAGAACAGATTAGGGAGAAATCAGGGAAAAAATCCCAACGTCAAGCAGATAGTTCTGATGAAGAAGTACGTCTTAATAGGAGTGATTTATCGCGAAAGAGAGACAGAAAGTCTTTCAGGGATGAAGAAGAAAGCTCTTTTAGACCTCCTGAAAAATACAGGAAAAAGGCCAAATATTCAGATAGTGAGGAGGAGGAGGAGGAAAGCTCTAGCAGAAAAAGCATATCTGGTAGTAAGTCTCGTGATACTTCAAGGGACCTATCTCGAGACAAGTCATCCGAAAAGTTACAGAAAAAAGACCAATATTCACGTGAAACACGAAACAATTACGAAGACAGTCCCAAAAGGTCATATAGCAAATCATTAAAAAGTGTTGATGTGTCAAAAAAATCGAAAATTCAAGAAAAGTTGAGCAAAATTGCTAGTGAGGATGTTATTGAGGACTATGATCGTAGTGAGAGAGGGAGAGACAATAGTAGGGACAGATATCGGAGTAGGGAGAGATACAGGTCACGTTCTCCAGTACGTAGGGACAGGGAGGTAGATAGTCGCTGGGGATATGGGGATAGGAGGAGATGATGTTCCCTGTCTCTAGGTTCCTTGGTTGTCGCACAATGTTCATATTATTCTGGCTCTCTTGAAAGTTTGAAGGAATACTGACTAGGGTTTTCATGCTACATTTTTGTTCAAAGAAGAAATTTCATACTTGTTATTTTATTTGTCAGTTAGCTGACCTTTAATGATAAGATCACTCACAGTTTTTTAAAGTTTCAATAATGCTAGTAATGATTGTATCATTGCCTTGTCATGAGCTGTCCTATCTCTTTACTTAGAAGTCACAGGTTATATGTTGGCACCCCTGTCTTACTGTAAAATCACATGTTTTTGTTTGGCTTAAACTTCTTGTTTTTTTCATTGGCACTTGATTTTGTTGGTAAATTTTTCTCACAAAACATGTTAGACATGTTATCTATGTCGTTTTTTGTCTGTTTATCATTTTGTGGACATGAATAAATAACACCCTTGATATCAGTAAAGATAAATCCTCCATGAAAATGAATGATTAACAATATACAATTAAAGTGACTTTTCGTGGTATTTAATTTTCACCTGTTTAAACACAGAAGGCTTTCAAGGTATTCAATATTCCTTTTTGCCTGTCTTTTGGGACGACCTGTTGTGGCTTGTCAGATATTTTTTCATTTTTTTCCCTTATGAAACACAAATAAAACCCTTGATTGTAATACCGAGACACTAGTAATTAGTAATTCAAACTCTCTTAATTTATTGATTATATTTAAAACTGAATTTCTGTCTTTCACTTTATTATTTCACAGTTTCGACCTACAGGTTTTCTATAGATTAATAACATAAAGCTAAACATGAACAGGTGCAGGGAATGATTTTTTTTTTAGGAATTGAATTCAATTGTTTTAGTACCACAAAAGTTTGCATGAGACGTCTTATTCTTTCAGACATTGGAGCATCAATGATAATAGTAATATGTTAAGGGCAGCATATATTTGTCGTGCTACAATTGGATTCTTAAGAAAAAGAGACGGCCGTCTCTTAACTGTGACTGAATGCTTTTCTTGTACTTATGCTTAGACTTTCCTGGAAATCTTGATTAAATTTAAACAATCTAGTAAGTCATCATAAAGGACTTTAATTAAGTATAGCAGGAGCTTTTATATATTGATCACATGATTATATTTTGAATGCAACATAGCCCCGTTACCCCACATTACCAAAAACACTCTCGGTATTATGCTTTATACAATTTTCATTACATTGATACAGAAATTTTTGGTGCCCTTTAATTGAAGATAATTCCGAATTTTACTGATTGTAAATAAAGTGCCTTCCTCATTTCTGTTGTGATTTGTTCTGAAATATCTGTTTGAGAGTTCTAATCAGTTGTGAAAGAAAATCATTGTATTTCTAAATACTAACAAATTTTATCAAATTGTTGTATAAGTTTTAGATATTCAAATAGGGTACAAGTATGCTATTGACTTCACAGAAAATTTCTGTTAATTTTGTGGGTCGGAGGGCTTGTTTGTGTAGTACATAAATGCTGTTACTTTGTTTCTTTTCTGTACATTTTTGTTGGTTTGAAAGAAAAAAATTCTAATTTCTGTTTTCCTGCATTTTACACTGACCTGGAATAAGCCAACCCCCTTGACCTTGGTAGAAATTGGTGTGCTGACCATTGGGCTTATTTCATGATAAGCACAGCAGCAGATTATATTGGGTGAAAGACCAGAACACTGATATCTTTGTCTTAAAACTTACTGCGAGTTTCACATGAAATAGAAATGAGGATTAAACACTGCTTTTGATGTAACAGGGAATTAGAACACTTCATTGCCAGTCAGTGATTTATTTACAGTTCTTAAAGGCAAGTTTGGAATGCTGTTTAGTCTGGCTAGAAACGTATGTCCAGTAATAAGCCCACCCATTTTCATTTTTCTTCAAAAGAATTCAAATTCTTTATTGCTGTCCTACAATAAGTCTGCCAATCTGCTCAGGGTTAAAGTTGGTATGTTGGCTCCTTGGCTTACTTCAAGATAAGTATGATAAAAAAATTCTGCCGAGTCCCATAAGGAAGACATGAGACAAAGATGTCTGTCCTAAGAATTGCTGAAAGTTTATGTTGTGTATAGACAGTGTATAACCAGTTTATTTGTTGAGGCCTATGTTGATTTGTAGACCAGGTACAAAAGTATGTATTAACTGTTGTCTTTATTTTGTGTAGGCAATATCTCTTTTTTTTTTTTTAATGATTCAAATTTTGATTGTTGCATCAAAAGCTTGAATAAAAAAGTACAGAATTTTCACTTAAGTAATAAAAAAAATAAGGAAAAAATGAATGGATCTCCTGATTATGTTTATTTAAAGTAAATATCTATTTTCATGATTTTATTCCAAGTTGGAAGAAATGTGAACTTGTCAAAAGTAGCATGGACATTTTACAGAAAGATATTGAAATATCACATTGATATTATTAGATGTGCACTTGTGCTTTTTTATTTTCATTTGTTGCTTTTCTCTAACAGTCTATACAGTCACTACATTGTGACTTATGAAAGAAAGACTATTTGTTAGATATTTAGTTTTTCCTACAATGCTTATATTTATTTCATGTTTTGGTTTTCATGTCCTTTTCATACATTACGGGCTGTGATAGCTCATTAAATGAGAGCAATGGCATATGTGATCTCAGTTAAAGAACTGAAGATACGAGGTGCATGGTCCAGCACTTCCTGTCCGACAGTTTGTGTTTCTGAGGAAGCTGAAAACTGACCCATGTGTTTCTGAGAAGCTGAAAACTGACCACTTTCTGCTGACATTTTTGTATCCGTGGGTATCGCTTTACCCTTATTGCTCAAAACGGTAAAGGACGGGCCTCCTGTATGTTGTTCAGTGAGGTAGCCACCAACTACTACAGGGAGACCATATGCCTCAAAATTACCCAGGCTGTTCACGGGGCAATGAACTCAGCATACAAAACAATTTTCCTGCATCCATCTAGAATGGGACCTCTGGGTATGCTAATATGTTATTATCATTAACAAAGTTTTGTCTCTACCTTAAATTTCTTGTTAACTCGGTTTCTGTCATCAAATTTCATAAACATTAGTTTCTCATGGGAAGACATATTGTTACATTCGTAAGCATATTTTGTTGCCTTCATTTAGAATTATAGGTTTGATTCCAAATTTTTTCTCGGAGAACTCTTGTATAGCGAGTTTTGTAAAAAACATGAAATAGCAAGGAAGGTTGTTGGTCTTTTGCCTCAACATATACAAGTGTTTAGTTCATATATCATTCCAAATTTAAAGGTAAACATTTTTTTCATTATCCTGTACAGTGTATACCAGATAAGGAATACAAATGTATCCAATAGCTGTTCCTTCAAAATGACACTTGACTACAAAAATGTGAAAATTCTAATGCTGTTGACAAGCTTTTAATGTCTTTGAATACAAACAAAACTGGGTTAGTGCTAATCAGTCTTTTGTGAAGCCTGTCCATCATGATAGGCCCCAAAGTACAATATTGTCTCTAAGTTGGAACTCAAAAGGTTCCGATATATTTCAGTATATAATTGCCATTTTTGTTGGCATTTTCTTTTTTTATTTTATTAAATAGTGCTTTGACGTTTGAATGTTTAACATCATATCATGTGATGCATGTTTTGGTGCCTAATGATCGAGGATATGTGTTTAATTACTGAGAAATATTTTGGTCCAAGTCTTTGTAAGATAATGGTATGGGTGTTTATGATGTTTATTTCATGTGAATATGGAAATTGTCATGTAATTTTCTGTTACAGGGTTTCAGAAACTGTAAACATGATCAATTAATGCTATTGTATGAATGTCGGTGAAAGAATTGAGTATATAGATTTTTGATACAAAGATGGCCGTGAAAATGAAGATAAAAAAGTAATAACAGCAAACTGTTTTTTGGTATTATTTAGTAGTTACAACCCCAATAATGTCAACAATTTGACAAAATTTAGATTTAAAAAATCAGGACACGGTGTACTCTGTCCATCAGGAGTATTTCTGTCTCATGATCTCCTGTCTCAATAGATCTCTTTTCCATGACTTAAAGTTATGATTTTCTATTTTGGTTCAAATATTTTGGAAGAGTTAATGCTCTTCGGACATTCAGCTGTTTTCCACAATGATATTTTTGAATTTCTGTCCCAAAAAGATATCTATCACTTTCCACCAAGCACTGAAAATTGGCAGGGCTATTTATCATTACATGAAGTTTGTTTACCTCCAGGAAACTGGATAGTGTTCTGTTTTGAATCAACAACTGTAGAAATTTTATTAAAAAATTTCTTTTTCATCCATCATTTCACTCTTTCCTCACTTCATTTTCAAAGGAATGGTGGCCTTGGTCAAGAAGTAGAGTGTTGGTCGGGTGATCATAGGCACAAATGCTGTGTTATATCCTTTACTGTCTTTGTTCTAACTTGGTTAGTTTTGGATGTATTGTATCGATTGTAAGGTGTTAGTCCAGAATGTCAGCTCTGGCTGCATGTTCCCCAGAGAGTTTAAAAGATTATGGTCAGTAGCAATAACCACAAATATGAATTTCTGAACTAATCTGAGACAGCAGAATATGAGAACCTGACATTAATATTCCTGTCTTGGCAGAACTGGTGATAACTGATCATAACAGATGTGCCCTTGCCCAGTGGTCATCTTTATTTCTAGAGCATGTAGAGTCTCAGGTAGGGGAGATAACTCTGTTAACAGTTTAGATTTACATCTAGAGATATAAGATTATTGTTATTTATGATCTTTGTGAAGCTTTGTAGACTTGCTACAATGAGATGAAGTTAGATTTGGATCCATATTAGTGTTTGATCAGACCGTTACTATAATGCTGCTACTGTCTGCACACATTTTAATACTAAAATTTGAATCATGTAAGTTTGGTAACAGGTATATTGCTCTGCCATTTGATTCCCCTTTACCTAAGAATGCTTCAGACCATATTTGGGCATTATCCATTCATTCCTCCAGGAGGAGGGGATTATAAAAAAATTGCTCCATTTCTCCTTATGGGCCCCACCCCTTCTGCCCCAAAGAGCTGAGACCCACTGTTTATACAAAATTGATTCCCCTTCACATACGGATGTTTCTGACCAAAGTTTGAGCATAATCCAATCACTCTTATAGGAGGAGTAGAATTTAAAAGTTTCTCCTTTTGGGCACCACCTGTTGGGGCCCCTGGGAGTAGAGATCCACCATTTATACAAAATTTGTTCCCCTTTTCCGAAGGGATGAATCCGATGAATTTGGTTGAAATCCTGTAAGTTGTTTATGATAAGTAGCGATTTTTAAGAAAAAAGTTGATGGGCATACAGACATGGTTTGGTATGCCATAAGCTCACTTTTCCCTTTAAGCCAGGTGAAGTAATCAATCATTTAGTGGCCAATACTGCTAATGTATGATTTTAACAGTGATATTATTTTAGTGCATTTTGTGTTAAAGATACGAGGCTAAAACTTTTATCTGATAATTACAGTTTCTGTATGTCATCAGTATGATAATTATCGTGGATGCATGAATTCATCAATGCACTTGTTTGTTCAGAATTCACATTCTGCTAAAATTAGATTGAAAGAAGTATATTTAGTTATTAAGCCAGTACAACATGTGTTTTGTAATGCATGAAATGTTTGTAGAATTACATAATTCTATAAAGGTATCATACAAGATACTTCTTTTTTTCATAAATTATTTTACATAGAATTCAAAGGAATTAAATACTATTAGCAATTTAAATATGTTGGATTTGAATAATTTCCAAATTTGTGACACTGCTGTACTGGCTGAGACAAACTTTCGAAAAAACAGACAAGTCAAGGATGGATAAATATCTGATTTTTATTTCATCAGTAAATATAACCACATATAGTGTTTGACATATGCGAGTAACATTCCTACAAAGAGCTTGGTAGTCATGTCCAGGATTGTATTTAACAGTGCAAATATAGCTTACCTGGTTGTATACTTTACATTTAACACTTACAATATACACTGCAAGACTAAGTATTATTGCAAATTAAAAAAAAAAAAAATCAAATTACTTTTTGTAACAGGAAGAGTTATGCCCCTTTGTAAATTTGCCAAGCCAAAATTTTGTCCATATGATGTTTGAAAAACATTTTTGTTTTGATAATATTGATTTGAATAAAAAAAGGCCAAAAGATTTTTTGAATTGAAATGTTAAGGATTACATTTGGAAAAATCACACAATTTATGAAGCAAATAATACTTATTGAATAAAATTATTCATCATAGAAACTTGGTGAAAAGACTATGAAATAAATCATGATGATAATGTTCTGAATTGCATTTTCAATATTCAGAAAAATAAGATACCCAGTTATGGTAATATAATTTGATCAATGAGTTTATGGGTTTAATTTCATGGTAGATAAAAACAGTTTGTGAGTTTGAATTTTGAAATACACCTGTAACATGTAGGGACACAACCTATTGAAAAAAAATAAGCAGTGACGTTTTCTTTTCTTTGAAAATAAAGTGCCTTTAGTATGTGTACATAATTTAGATGAATATTTATGATTTAAGATATATTTCAACAAAATTTCACTTAAAAATGATAACTTACAATTTTGAAAGTTTTGAAAACTTTCCCTTTAAAACAAAATCCAAATTTCATGTAACAATTTGATGAAAGTCTGAAGGCACTAATATAAGCAGAAAAGCAGTTCAAAACTGCCTTAACTTGTAGCTCAATTTCCCCCCAGAAGTTCAAAACTACCTTCCACACTAAATGCAGTTGTTCTGAATACCAAATCTATATATAAATTATGTTGTCTGGGAGTAAGGGAGTAAATAACACTGACCGTATATTATCATCGTTTTGTGTATAATTAAGTAATACGAAGGATAAAAGCAATCGTTTGGTTGTAAATATGATTCAGTGAATTAAAAAATGGCAATATCGTAGCAGGTCCAATTCTGTATACAGCACCCAGGTGTCGCCAAATCTGGCGCAGTGACAAGGTCATGGGGAAGGATGTGTTCTATATCTTAATGTTAAAATTTTTTCAGACAAAAAATATCAATAAATATGAACTCGCTGACTAAATACCATTAAACTATACAATATTTATCACCTATACATATTTAACAACATGTAAATTAATATAATAATAATAATAATATGCACAATAACATCTACAGCTCGTTACAACTCTACATCACCATCGCCATAGTAACGAGGCAGACGTAGTGTCGTTCATATATAAACAACGATAAAGCATTTGAACACACACTGTCGACCCCTGTCTGTCCTCCATTCTAACAGCACTCGCAGAATTGCCATAGTTACAATGTGTCGATGTGACACACAAAGGTACTCGACATCCAGAGTAAAGGATTATGTATGGAAGAGAGCCAGGCATCAGAAAATACTTCCACAAGACAAAGTAATATCCATTATCTGACTGAACAAAATGATGCACAGGTACACAACAAAACAGATACAATGTCATATATACCACTGTTCAATGATAGCAGTAAATCAAACTCTGTAAAGGTAGGCTAGCTGTGAGGGTCTCGGTAGCACTAATAATCTGGTTACCGCTCAAACAATAAAGTCTGATAATTCTTTGCATAGATGAAATATCAGAGGGTCTAAATAGATTTTGAATCGGTCATACAATGTTTAAAAGTTTATCATTCTTTAGCTGAATTAAAATGCTAACCTGGTTTACCATCAATGAATAATCACATTTTGAAAAAAAAAATAATATATATATATTGGCCAATCTTATTGACCAAAACACTGAAATATGAGAAGTTCTCTTCTCAATAATTTGCCAACTGGCCAATCAGATCTCTTGTAAACACAATGTAACAAGGCACAAACGATGCCAACGGTCTCTACTCTCCATGGATACGTGTATCCATAGTAATGCATAATTACAGGTTAACTGTAACCTGTAAGACTAAATAATATCAGCATCAAATAATCGAAAAGGGGGAAAAACGGAGCAAGGCGACTACATCTGAATCGAAAACTCTAAGGAAGTTGCATATATTCTACACTGTTATAGACAAAGCATTAAAAATGATGACTTATATAATGTAAAGCTTAATTTTGCGAAAAAAAAACAAAAAAAACTAATAAACCCTTTTGTTGATTATATTCGTATACAAATTCAAATGTTATCATCATTATCATTTGTAATAGAGGTCTTTCACACAGTAAGCCTCTCTTACTACGGCACAATACCATAGTTATAGTAAATGTTGCCCTACATTCCATCTTTCCACTTGACTGATCTTCACTTCTCACTGTTTCCATGGTAACCAAGTAATGACACTTGTTTTTGATTTCCAAAGACATGTGGGGAAACATTGGTGCCCTTAGTTGCCTTCGACCTTGGGATCTCTGTTTTGATTGAATCACCTTGTTTTTTTTTCCTTTGCCCATGCTCAGTGAGTCAGTTAGGATACAGAGGTCACAAGGTCAAATTCAAGCCTGTTTCTATGGTTTCACTTTACCACTTTGACCAATCATAATCTTTGTTACAAAGTTTACTATGGCTGATGCAGGTTGTTCAGGGTCAACTTCAGCAAACAAATGGCATGCATTGTCTGAATGGCCGCCAGATTTCCTCGCAACAAAGCCAAACACTCTGTAATGAAAAAGTAGGAAACAGAAAATATAACGGCCATCATTCCATCTCCTCGGCTCGAAGACCACATTCTAAACTCATTCAGCCGATTCAGAAAAAAACCTGACTTATAATATACTTACAAACTTGTTACTAAAGTTCATTATAAAATGTCTGCTTCTGTTTGTGTACTATGTAAACTATGGTTGTAGTAAAGAAAAAGAATTATATATGTGTATACCTTGCTTCCATCAGAGCACCAGATTCTGTTTCTCTCTTCCATCTGGAAAAAAAACCCCAACTGATTTAGGAAATCAAATATTAATCGAGTATAACTGAATATTTCTGGTGTCTCGTAGTGTTTCTACACATAGTCCAGAACATTTTGGTCTATCCAGGGGAAACGTTTGTTTGAACACAGATGACAGACTTCCTTCTTCCATGTAAATTCAAAATTACAGAATCAGTGTCAGGTTGCTTTCAGCCAATGTTTTATGGAAATCTCAATAGCATGAACATTAACTATGGACAGAAAGTAAAAAAAAAAATTCATATCTTTAGGAATTCCTGTAATATTTTCAAACAAATATATTTTGGAGACAGAACCATTTTGGACTAAAGTACACATTACAAAATTTAGATCACTTACTTTCGTCCATCAGGATCCATACCACAATATGTCACAGCAGATACAGGGTAGTGTCGACGGAAAAATAACCTTCAAATGAGAAACAAGACGTTTAATATTACAACATGGAAGCAAATCTTTATACAATCGGTCAACAACTAAGGGACATGGAATGTCCTAAATCAGGCAGACATATACAGGAATGTCCTCGATCAGGCAGATATATACAGGAATGTCCTCGATCAGGCAGACATATACAGGAATGTCCTCGATCAGGCAGACATATACAGGAATGTCCTCGATCAGGCAGACATATACAGGAATGTCCTCAATTAGGCAGACATATACAGGAATGTCCTCGATCAGGCAGACATATACAGGAATGTCCTCATCAGGCAGACATATACAGGAATGTCCTCGATCAGGCAGACATATACAGGAATGTCCTAAATCAGGCAGACTTACACTCATCCGAGTGTTTATGCCTTCAGACCAGGAAGAGTACTTCGTGTCCTACAGACAGTTGTTACAGATACCTGTGACATTAGAACAACTGTAGTCAAGTTCTGGTAATTAACCAATGTCTATCATTTACAGAGTAATCGTTCCTTATTTAACCAGAATGAAGTAGACCCAAAAAATTGAACCAGAAATAAATGTTGACTCGGTTCTATAAAAACAGATCAATTTTTTTAAAGAAAATTTGAAAAGTAAAGCATGAGGAATTGCTTGTAAACTCTGATTTTTTTTACAGATAGGAAACTGGTTTTATGCCCATTCCTATCTATTGCTATAAATAGAGAATTACTAGAAATTGTTAATTCAATGTCCGACAATAAGCTGGCCATTTGACAGCAAGAATTTGAGCCCTTTCAGCTTATTGCAGAATATCGGTAATGATAACAGGACTACTATATTTATTTTCAAATGAATTCCCTCCCCTGGTGTAAAAATTTAGTTTTAAATTTGAGAGGACTCATTTGTGAACTTCTCCTTAAATTGATGATTCTACAAAAGCGAGGAAGGGGACTTATTTGTAGGCAGGGGCAGATAAATATGATAATGTAGTGTAAACATGGCTTTTCGTAGGAGTAAACATGTTCTTCTGTATCAAAATTCCCTCCATGAATCACACATTTTTAGCACCTTTCTGTTTAAACTTACTTCCTTTGGTTATCAGTGAGCGTTATACCCTGGTTGGACACCTTGAAGTGTACTACTGTTGTCTTGGGTGTTGGCTGGGTGTCAAAGGTCACCTTCATTGCCCTGGCGACAGCCTGTGGTCCCGTTAATGACTCCGTATCCACAGAGTTCAGGAACAAAACATTACAAGCTGTGGACACAGGAACAGGTCAAATTTATCTCACTGAAGTATTCAGACTTAAATGAGCGGGCAGGGTGTGCTTTAAAACTTTCTAAGCAAAATCAAGTTAATTCTTCACAAAATTCATCAATAAAAAAATTCCAGTTTCAAGGACATTTTACATCGATTTGTTGTAATAGTGTTTGTTAATTTGACAATTTTGTGATATAGATATGATACTGGACACTTACCTGCACCCTGAGCTAGAAGTGCAGCAGCTGAGCTTGGCAATTCTGTTTTTACAGAGCTGTCCATAGTACTGCTACTACTTTCCATTGCCACAGTTTCTATACACAGAATAAACATCAATTAAATTAGTGAAAATCTCTTTTAATTGTGCTCCACTTACACTAGAATAATACAAAGAGGCCACCACATAATCTCCAACTCAAAGTCGAAGAGCGGGCGTATAACACCACTTCAGGGGTTCACAATAGCTAACCCAGAGTTGGGGAGTAAGCTTATTACAGGAACTCAAGGGGAGGAGTGGGGGAGGGGGGGCTTATTACTGAACCACAAGGATAAAACCCACATGACCTCTGACTCAGAGTCAGGGAGTCAGCTTATTACTAGACCTCAGGGGTAAAAAACATAATTTCTGACTCAACGTTAGACAACTGGACAACATTCTGATTTTCTTTTTCATTTAATGGCAATAGATAGGGGTAGAATGATCAAAATTGTAGGTCTTTGGCTGAAAATATACATTACAATTTGTCATTTGTTTCAGAAACATGATGTTGAATGATACTATGAAAGACAACGTTACTGATTCTTTTCATTAGACTACAAACGGTTTTAACAAACAAGATATTAGCCTGCACAGATAAATTACAGTTCTAATTTTTTGGCCCTGGATATCATTGTCAGACTATGTTACATGCCTAGAGTAAGGAAATACACACTGTATTACATTTTGGGTTAAAACCTATCAACACACACAAAAAATCCTCACTGATCTTTAGGTTATGGCCTATATTAGTGACAGTAAAGGACTGATAGGTTAAATGGACAGTATTTTGCTTCCAGATCGATTATGATAAAAGCAAAGTAAAAACCATATCATCCAATCAAATGATTTCCTTGTGATCTAACCAAGTATTATATTGAATTAAAAGTTTTAAGAGAGATCATAGAGATCAGATCACCAAGGGTCATCATCCTTACCTGCGTCAGGAAGCACAAGCTTACAAGGCAACGACAGTGGTGTGTTAGAGTGCTGGTATACCAGAGAGGCTAGGCTCCCTACAACAGAAAAAACATTCCATACAGTTAAAAACATAAAGCGTTGTAGACATTTCACTCGCACTCAATCCATACCAACTTTCAAAATTAAGAAATTAACACATCAAGCTTGTTTTCCCCATTCTACATATAATATATGTACATATATTGTTGAATTATTCACGGTGTAAATGTTATTTAAACTACCTGTCATTTGACCTAAGAGTTGTCTCCCTTAAATCTCTTGAATCAAGATAACGGTCTCTCATTTTGTTGTTACCTGAGTGTCTGATACATTTTTTCTGTATATAATCCTAAGTCCTCGTGTATAAATTTTTTAAATAAAAGGAATCTTAATGAGAATTCTTCGACCGGGCTTATTTATGGTCCTGTAAAAACATCACCAATAAAATACAGCGAGGGACTCACCAAAGATAGGTTCGTTGTTACTGCCTCGTAACCGTACACCTTTATGAGTAGGTTCTATGAGGAAGTGTCGGACAAGGTCGGCAGAGGGGTCCCCTGTTGACTTGGTTTGTACATTTGGTGGGATCTGTGCGACCTTGAGAGCAAGGCCGAAAGCCCCAGGGTAAGAGTTACTATCCCTTACGACAAATGCGCCAGGCTGTTTGTCCTTAAGCAGCATAATGGCTGTAATAGAGAATATTTTGTTTAATAAATATGAACATATATATTTCTACTTTTCTGTACAATAACACTGTTAATATAATGTTATACACAATTCAAACATAAACGATCACAAAAGTCACTGTTAATATCACTTCATTCATAGATACGTATATGAGAACAATCACATCACACGCTTTTCAACTAATATAAATCCATCTCAGAGTGACAACAGTAAAACTTTTGTAAATTCTATAAACAATGTTTATCAAACAATTATCTTGTGTCTTTTAATAAGCCCACCAAATCCTGTGACTTTGAGTAAGAAGAAAATGTTCGCTCCGTGGGCTTATTGCTAATTTTGAGTATAAACTAATGTATTGGTCCCCTGGACTTATTGTAGGATAAAAAAGTATATAAACACCATTTGGGCAATTCCAACTTACCATCCTCGCGAGTAATTTGAGGCTTGTACCAGTATTTAGACATATCCTTGACAAATCGTGGTGTGGTGATGTGGGCTGGTTCTGATTCTACAACACAAACCATACATTTAATTATAATTCGTCATGCCATCCAACTATGTTGTACATCACTCAGGTTATAGTCACCTTACTAGCATCTAATTGTCTTTGGAACAGATTGGCAACGACCAAATAAAGTAAGCCTACATAATCAAATCTTTATATATCTTTACAGGTCAAAGAGTGATCAACGACTGCAATTGGTTTGATGATATACAGTAAGGAGACTTGAAAAAAGCACGCTGTTTTAATTACCAAGGGAGATAACTAGGAAACACTTACCAGCTAGTGAGGAGATGCTGCCTCGTCTTGATGTACCAAAGTAAAGGCTAGGCGAACTTTGACCTGTCATGGAGTGGGAGGTTGGGCTCATAGTACCCCCAACACTCAGTTGTTGTCTCAGTGTGTTCAGACTGCTTGGTGAGGGTGGACTGTAAAGACAAAAATGATACTTGTTAATGGAAAAAAAAGGTAAAAAAATTTAAAAGACATCATTCAGTATCACTTATCCAAGGTGGAACTTAAGACAAAATTTTTGTTGTTTAATCTGATAATTGTTTTGTTTTGCTTGTGTAGAAATAGGTATCAGCATTTTGGGAAGTAATCTTGTGAGAATCTGGTTTATAGATAATTCTTGTCTTGTAAAGTACATGAAGATATAAGCAATATCTTGTATTTTGTTGGAAACGTATATCAACATGAGTTATTATCACATCAAATATATGGCAATTACATTGACATATACAAGCAAGGTTACTGATACAAAATGGGTTTTTATTGTCCAAATTAACACTGCATTTCACTCGTTTTCACTTTGAACAAAAACACCATGACTCCATTTGAAGCGTGTAATTAGGACATATTATACTATGTTGTTATGTGGTGTGAAAGAAGTTCTAAACACCTAACAACTCATTCTCAAGACATAAATCTGCTTTTCTCTCACTAAACTGACAGCATAAACAAAACCTAACCAATACTATAAGGATATAACTACCGAGAAAATGAAAGTGTATCATATTTCTCTGCTGACAATATGTTTCCAATGTCTACTCTTTAACTATCTTCCATATAACACTAAAAACAACCAACACACAACCATATCTACCTTCTTTATATAAAGTTTGTTTAACATTTACAAAAGCAGTTCAAGCTGTATCAACTGACATTTTGACAACCTACCAAATGATTGTGTGAACTGACATGATATGTATGTGTATATAAAGTTGATAACATAGTCCATGTTTTGTTAGAGCGATTATATGTGCATCGTACCATGAATTTACATGTCACAGATGATATGTTAAAAGAAAAATTTGTTTTCCATAAATATTTAAAAAGGAGTAATTTTCTGACTTTAAATTTCTGTCGGCTTTCTGAATGCAAAATAATAATATATTTTCAAAAATTCTGCTTTTAACAAAATTATTGTGTGCTGAAATTTCACATCAGGGTGTAAAATTAAAAATGTTTTGAACATGAGATCCCCAAAAGGAAGTCAATATTATCTAGCTATAATGAGTTAATTATCCTGCAAATTTAAAGCTCTTAACACTTCTAAGTGTACAGGGAAAATAGATTTTACAGGAAATTTAAAAATTTGAAGTATTATGAAGGTTTCAGTAAAAAATTTATCAACAAATGTCAAAACCATTTAACTTGAAAAAAATTTCTCCCAAGCTAAATTCTTCTAAAAATATTATTTCACAATGAAAATCTTTTAACATTTTTGAAGACAAACACAAATAAGATAATTTTGATTAAATTGAACTTTATACATCTTTAGAATTTGTAACATTTGATGTTTCTCATTCACAATGAATGGCAGGAAGAATCCTGAGATAAACTATACTTTCTACAGGAGTAAAGTTGAGCCAACATTTTCATGACACAGATCACTGAACATTGGTATAAACAAAAGGTAGATACCTGTATTTCATATTAATCAACATACATGTGAATGCCATTTTGTCGAGGAAACTAAAAATAAAACTTTTACCTGTCTGTTGATGGCATTTCAGTCCCTCACATTGTGAATATTGATGTAAATAAGACAGTTTAGGTGGTCTAAACTTCCACCACACCACGGTGAAATACGTACTACACCCTTGTACTTAATGAATCACATATATACACAAACCCTTAAGGCACAACTGTAGCAAGCCCAACCACAGAT
This sequence comes from Ylistrum balloti, assembly GCF_031769215.1. Classification (NCBI taxonomy): domain Eukaryota; kingdom Metazoa; phylum Mollusca; class Bivalvia; order Pectinida; family Pectinidae; genus Ylistrum; species Ylistrum balloti. The sequence goes on along the minus strand of NW_026782318.1, from coordinate 522,032 downwards.
CTCTATCTACATGGCTCTATGTCACTGCTTCAATAGACGGTTTTATTTTTAAAGACAACTGTTAAAAGGAGATGGTAGCCCTAAATAAAACTCTTAAACCATTACAACAGAGGACAGGTAATCTTCGACACAAATATCTACACGTCAATACTTTCAAGTTAGCTTCCTGCCTTTTTATGTCTATGACGGGTCCCATTGACAACTGTACCGATGACAAATGGACGACCCACAGGTTGACTGTGGTCAGACAACACCTTTACCTGTACAATAGTTTAGGTAGGGAAATTTTTACCACAGGAACAACACCCGATAATCATACTGATTCAGTGTTATTTTATCTTGGTCAGAACTTCATGAATTTATAGGTAAGACCTACACATTGTTTCTAGGTATTTTTGTTCAGGTACACATAACCCACACCAGTTAATTTATGGTAATGAATTTCAACTCCTGACCCGAGTTACCTCAAGTCACAGGCAAAAGAAACATTTTACTTTGATGTGTGGTAATGTAATTTATGATTGTCTTTAGTAGAAAACCTCAGGTACACAATTAGCTTTTCATTGCCACTTTGATAATCACTTTCCCTCAAATAGCCATTCATATGTAAATTGTGGTGTTTTGGAGAAAGATTAAACAAATCATTCTGTAATCTGGCACCAAGTTTTCAGTTCTATATAAGTGAAATTACTCATGACTACAATCTCTCTTAAGCAGAACTTTAAAATTGTACATTCTCTTTTAACAAGTGTGTTTTATCTTTAATTTATTGCCTCTTGTATAGGACTCAAAATTAACTTCTCAGTTTGGAAGTTGTTCAAACAATGTTTCTGACACTGCCTTAAACCATTTTCGGAAATATTTGTTATGTCTGTTAGACAACTAAAATACTGATACAGCAATTATTTTCAAAAATTGTCTTTAAATCAAATGTTATAAAGCTATCCAGGCTTTAAACAGAGGTCCTAAAAGTATTGGTGACATTATATAACAGTAAAACTTCTCCAAACATTTCTATCTATAGATAAGGTTTCAAATGTTCTTGTTGAGCCTTTTTTATATGTGTAACTGATATCATGGAACTCTTCAGATGGCGGAGATAAAAAAAGGAGTACAAAGTTAATGGACCATCCCCCTTAACATATATATAATTTTCTTTTTGTTTTTAGGTGAAGTTTATAAAATACAAAAGGTTTCCGGTGTTATTTACATATCTCTCTAACAATGATTATTTACAGTCTGTCAGAATCAATAACAACAAACTATGACAGACCCTGTCAGTCAGTGTCCCCTAAAGACAAATCAGTCAATTGTCCACTCTGACAGTTATCTATATCAGATATTTACCAGACACCTTTCTATGATAGATGGGTTTGAACTTGTTACTTCCTGTACTAATTATATCAGAGAATCAAAACAGAAAATTAAAATGACCTGATACATATAACAAAAGGTCATTTCCAACTAAATGTAAATGTTTATGTTTCTTTTATTGTAAATAATGAATCTTGTGGTAAATGACTGTGAAAGTATGTGTAAGATAACATCAAAATACGTAGAGAAATGTAAAAATATAAAAATAAATGTTCATGTCATGGTGAATGAGTAAACGATTAAAAAGGAATATTTTTCAGAATCCTTTACAGCTAAAACACAGAAAAACATTTTGATACACATGTTAGTTGATAATTACAAAGGGAGGTAATTAAATGGAGGTATGATTACCTGGTTGGTGTCCTGGCCATGGAGCCACCAGGAGAGATCATCCTTGGGCTAGTGTCCACATGAAGGATGTGTCCAGCATCTTGTGAAGACACACTCCCAGACTGGTGACGTCCTCCGGTATGGTATTCCTGCTGGTACTGGTACTGCCAAAACATTTTGTCTGATGTTAAAACTTACTCTACTTCAATATCTGCTTCAAAAACAAAGGAAAAGAAAACAGGGAGAAAAAGTAACGGAAGTTAAAACGATGTAAAAAAATTTTTATTCCACAAATAATATTAGTTAGAATATATCTGAAAATTTAATTCAGATATAAGTCTCCAACATTCTCACCTAATTCCATATCTTGTTATATCAATCACAAACAAGTACATTTAAGTGTAAGACAAATTAAAAACGCCCAAATCATAAGGTTCTATTGGGTTGGTGTAAACATTTCACCCACAATAATTTATTGTTAGTTTTTAATTGTTTGTCTCCTCAATCACGTAAGTTAGGGAAATATAAGCTAATTTACAAACAGATATACCTTGCCTGATAGAGGAATAACTAACCTGATGTTGTTGGTGTTGTTGTTGTTGATGTTGTTGTTGCTGTGTATACTGCTGCTGCTGATGTTGTTGTTGTTGTGTAAACTGCTGCTGCTGATGTTGTGGTTGTTGTGGAAACGGCTGTTGTTGATGTTGTTGTTGCTGTGTATACTGTTGTTGCTGATGTTGCTGTTGCTGTTGGATGACTTGATGTTGCTGTGGTGGCGGTGGCTGCTGATGGTGCATCTGGTGTTGTTGATGATGCTGGGTGAGGTGATGCTGGGATGTCGTCGATGACACCGTGTTGAACGGGCTTGACACACTGCCAGCTGAAGAGCAAACAACAGCTTGAGCATAAATTTAATGATCAATGTTCATCATTCAAAACTGCATACTTTATGTTCACTAAACATTATTTACATTTCAGGATCGTTTCTTATAAAAAAAAATTGGAAAAGAACAATCGTCACCTTAGTGCATTTTCCATGTCAATATTCTTGAAAAATTCACCTGAAACTTTTGGGATGTTCATCGAAAGGCTTCTTAAGCAAATATAAGATAATAAATTGTTCCTGAAATGTGAATGATGATCAGTATTGTGATAAACAAATTTTCAAAACGTACATCAATTTAAGATTGACAATGTTTTCATCCCTTCAATGCCTAAACATCCCATATTGATTAAATTTCAAAATTAATTTCATGCCAAAAAATAGTCAAACTTTTATAACTTCCTACAGTGTTTAACTCTTGTAAGCATTCAATTAAATCTATCTGTAGGTCTGAATTTCATGCAGAATAATGTGACAGTGCAGTGACTAAGGGTGACCAGAATCATTCCATGCAGTGTCATGTGACAGTTAGAGAGGTCGTCTTTAATCATACAAATTTCTTTTTTAACGCATTTTAATCTCGATCTAATACTGAAATTCTCCAATTCATTTTAATTAACATCATGTATATAAGTTCTCATGTCAAATTCTACACAATTTCTTTATTTTCCAACTTTGAATCATTTTTCCTTTTAAAATTGAAATATATTTTTGGAAATTCTTTTCTGCAAGAAACAAAATGTAAACAAATTCTAAAATCTAAAAGTATCCCCCATCAAAAACAAAGCTAAAAGCCAGTTTAAAGTTTCATTTATAGCTGGAGGTCTTCAACATTTTCGCTTCGTATTTAAATAAAACTTTTTTTGTGGCAGTTGTCATGACAATACCTGATCGCCTGAGGCCCCCGACATCTTCAGGGATGGAAGCATAAAGCGGGTCGGAGCCACGACAAATCTGTCGCGCGACCATATTATTGTAGGCCTCATCTTTGTCATAGCTAGCGAATGGTGAGGAGGGCGACAATGTCGGCGTGGGCGCTACAGTAGCCATGGCGACAAGAGGAGAAGGCAAGATGCACAAGATTTAGTACGAACAAAATGCAGGCTACATGTCACTAAGTGATTAGAGTGGACTTACAACAACTAACTTGGAGTTAGTAAAAAAAAAGAGAGATTCTATATTATTCAATATACATTTACTAACTTTGAAACAAAACTTGTCATTACAGATCACTTATGAAGCTGAAAATGCAGAGTTTCAAAATTTCTACAATTTTTTTCAAAAGATGATCGGTAAGGACTGGCTCAACAGAAATGACATTTAGATTCCAGAAAAACAAACGTCAAACCAAGTAGAATTCATTATAAATGATTATTTAAGAGGTTTTCATAATTAATCTTTTAACATATCTATGTATATCTGAATTTTTTCCTGATATTGGAATCTCACATTTTTAAGATTTAGTCTTTTTTCTGCGAGTTAATCTATCTGTAATTTATGAACAGGTTGATCTAAACTACCAATCACCCTTTGTTTAAATTTGTGACCGATCAAAGACTGTCTCAAAAAATTATCGAAAGCACGAATGCAATATATGATCACACAATCTATATTTCATGAATAATATCATTTTTTTTTAATTAATCAGAATTGATTGGTCACTTGGTGCAAAAACTTTTTGTGATAATTATACCATTGGCCATCAAAATGACTAAATTAAAACAAGCCAACACAAAGATGCTATGAAAAAGCAAAGAAGAAAGCCAACAATTGATACACTTGCTAACAGAGAAAAACAAAAGCTACAAAACTAGCTTTTTTTGGCAAGAGAAAGATAATTTATCTTCAGAATTATTTCATGATGTGCAGCCTTCAGATAAAAATATATTGTCCATTCTTCAATGGACACCAATGAACCAAGCAGCAGGAAAAGTCAAACGACTTCTGTACATGTCAAATATCAAAAAAAGCAAAAAAAGACGAAAAAAAAAAAAGGAAAAAAAATGGAGTAGAATTATCATTTTTTTATATGTTTACAATGAATTTTTTTTTTGACTTTGTAGGCTTTTCCTTTACTTCTTCATATTTCACCATGTTCTATATTTAGACTACAAGTAGACAAATATTCCTACATGTTTGAAATAAGTTACAATAATAAAGAAATATCATTGATCAGATAATATTAAATTAAATAAACTTGGTAACATTTAATTCTCGATAAATTGTGTGATGAGAAAAATGAAATTGCATGCAAAATGAAAAACAAAGAAAACAAAACAGCAAACAGATAAGTAACAAGCAATCTGCTGAGAGACTTATTTCTAAAATACAGGATCATATTTTCAAAAGATTGAAACCAAGTGTGTGACATCATCAATTTTAACCCAAGGTACTGTCTATAGGTGGTATAGTTATGAAGGCAAATCGTTATATCAGACTGTTGGTTATTTCTAACAGTTTCATAAAATGCCATGTCTACAAGATCCAAAACATATCAACTGTTTGACTTTTCTGTTAACCCTACTTGTCACCGGTTTTTTGAGTGTTTATTGAATGAATACCAGGTATGTTTTAGAGCCTTAGAGAAATACAATTCTTTTTGGCTAACTAACAAAACGAATTGAAGAAGTTCATTCTGTTGGACAGATAGGATTTCTGAAATTATGAATAAATTAATTGATGCTAGTAAGGTAAATTTTAGATATATTTTGTAAATCTAGAAAGTGTCAATAGAGATGGTTTGGGCCATGTCCCAAAATAAGTGTAGACTTCCTAACATTTTACTACCTTTGTTTAAAAGTGATATCCTAGTTTTGGCTTTAAATATTGTGAGAAATGTTAATTGTCAACAACATAAATATCTAAAGACAAAGAACACAATCCAAAAAGCCAAGTTAATATGTGAACACAACACTACAACTAAAGCCATCACCAATGTGCTTCTATCATGCCTTTTCCCTTCCCATAATCCCTTGCAAAAATGGCTACTGACTGATAGCATCTATCAGTCGATTTGTCTTTTGCATAATACTGTCTGTATGAATCAATTAATAAGTTGGTTGTTTTCAAAATAAAACAAAAATAAAAAGGCAATTCCATAAGCATTAAATACAACTGAAATAAAAAGAAACAGACAAAAAAACAAACAAAATGATGAAGATGAAAATAAAACGGAAAAATGAAATGAAAATGTTACCTTGGTTATAATATGGAGTCCTGGGGGACACAGGGAATGGTGGAGTTGCTATGGAAACCGCAGGCAAAACAGAAACAAAACCACAATAATTACCAACCAAAACCATCAAACATAAATGCAGAAAATAGCACAAAAGCCATCACAAATATTCATAGCCTTTGAAAACACAAGCACAAACAACATTTTCTATGTAAGGGAAGCAACTCCAATTCGATTTATTTTTTCAACAAAATTCAAATATTTTCAAGTAAAACATTAAAAAAAAGAATTGCTTCCCTCCTTCTAATAAAATCTGAAAGGAAAGAAATATTTTCAAAAGGTTTGATTTTGGAAAATTTACATACAATATGATTGTTTCAATAATTGTTTTTTGTTTTTTTGTTTACTTGTATTTTGAATACCAGACCACATTCAAGTTTACATCACCAACTCATCACAACACCATATAACATACACCATATTCATATTGGAATCATCTGATTTATATTTGTATTAAAAACATCCCTGTAAACACAATGCATACATCTATAATAATCACATCAATCAGGATTTCAAACCAATAGATATTTCACTTCAAAGATAATCTTAACACAACCTCAAATTCTCCTACTTTGATATTTTTCAAAAACCTCAATATTTAATGTTTAATTTCATTTTAAGAATTATTGTGCTAACATTGTTTTTTCACATAATTTTTAATTTCAGAACAAGTACCGGTAACTGTAAATTATGTTAATATGATATATTCTCTTTTTGAAAAAAGATGAATCTAAATAATGTATTTCTTAGTTTAGTAGTAACAGTGTTTTTATTGTGATTGAATTAAACTTTCATTTTTAAGATTTAAAGAAATCTAAATCATTAAAGAAAAGAGTAAATAATTTAAAGTGAAAAATATCAAAATAATTAAAACAGAAGTTGTTTGCATGAGAAATTCATTCCATATTTAAAACATTCACCAGTCACTTTCATAGTTTTCAAAACATTTATCCATCATTGACAAAGAATTGACATACATGCAAAGAAATAATATTTAGATAAACAAAGTTCACATTTTCTGTCCATGCGTACCATAAATACACTCCATTATAGACACACAGCTGGGTGCCTAGGGATGAGATTGGTTGTATAACTTTGACAATGAAATTTGCTTGAAGAATTGGACTGATTAAAGGGAGGTAGCTTTTTAGGTTCAACACCATATATACAATTTCACAAGAAAAATATTTTCATCATACCAAATTAATGATAAAAAAACAATATTGCTTAATAAAACAATTCCTTATAATTGTAACAGTTAACAGTAAGAAATGGAAAAAAAAATCTAGTAAAGCTTTCATGTTAACAATCATGTACAGTTGTATATAGTTATATGTCATAACAAAGAATGCATATCATTTCAAGGTCATATCAAGGTAACTCTAGGATAAGGTAGCAAGATCATAAAGAGGTGAAATGTCAAGCTTACAAAACTGCATATCTATTATTTGCAATAACTTAATATTTCAAACATTTTTTGAATAAATTAATGTTTAATGATTTTTCCTTCCTTGTTAATCTAAGAGTGAAATAAACAAAACACGTTAGTAATTATGTTTTATAAAGTCAATTAAAATGTCAATATTAAAATTAGAAAGTACATGTAAAAATTATTTAAAGCAAAATACCGGTTAATTATATCAGAAAAGATAACACCTGTTTTTGTTATTGTTTTAATGAATTAAATTTCCGGATAAAATTCACATTCAAATTTCAGTTTGAAATTGGAAAGAAGAAATCCATTGTACCAGTAACTTATAGCCAAAAGAGATTGTGTCATAATTTTTTGGTGAAATCTTTACAGAAGAGTACTGATGAATATTTCAGTCAATCAACCTTCACATCCAGCTAGGTAATATTGACAATATTTCAATAACTACACATGCACACATTTTGGCAAGCTAAGTGGAAAACAATTTGTTGAAATAGCTTTGCAGTAACACAAACTACATACAGAAGTGTAACATTCATTCAAAGCAGATGTAACCATTTGGGAGGAAGGGATTTTATTCCAAAACAATTACAACATCATTACAAGAAAGAGAGGGTTAATGAAACTTTTTCTTTTACCATGCAAATCCTGGTTAGATCCGAGGGACAATCGGCGTACTTTAGCTTGTACGGCCTGGATAAACTGTTCTGTTGTGTTGAATTAGATTAGTGTTAATATTAGGTATACAAGCTTCTATATCATTGGGAAGGGATACCCAAGGTGGGATTATGAACTGGATGAGAAAGCAAAAATTGTTAATAATGGATAATGATTGGTTGTCTGTCTTCACCAATGAGTGTCAATGTGAGATTAGAACATATGAATGAGCCAAGAGTGTCATGTAAGCTGATTTCTGATTGGCTGCGAAAAAAACATTCAGTGCAAACTTGTTGGAAATGAAACCGTTATTACTTACAATCATCTAAATATAAGAGATCTGAAATTTTAAGTCCAATGTTCAAGCTAAATATGTAGTTTTATCACAATGTTGGGCTTCTAATTAATTTGTTTTAGAGTTTTCCATGACACAAAGAGATAGGTCTGAAATTCTGGCTAAAATATTTTGAAACGTTTTATGCCATTTTTGGAATAAAACCATTGAAAGACTTTATCAGTGTCTTATAACTACTGATGAAAATGTGAAGACATTAAATATCTTTTCAATACTCTTCAAACTAAATTAACTCAACCATGAAATATATTCTCATGCTTATATATGTCCTTATTCATTTATGATAAACGTTTCAATGATCTTGAAGCTAGAGACAACTGAGACAGAATTTTTTGCTAAGATACAAACACATACATAATTGCTGACAAGAACAAATGCATTTAGTGGCAAAACTCATATCTCAGGATGACTAGCACCAAACAGCATGTCTAGTAGCAATGATCAGAATGTCCTACATCTAGAGAGGCTAATACTAAAAACAGGAACAGGAAATATCTGTCTCTAAATTACATTTGGAAGCATGTTAGAGAGGTAAACACTAACAACTGGATAAGGAGACAGTGATCTCTAAATCATTTGTGGAAAGGTTGTGATGGAAACACTTAAAAACAGATCTCTAAATAATCTGTGGAAAGCTATGATCAACAAAGAAGCTATCACTAAAACATGATCGGTAAAGTTCTCTAAATGATGTGATAACACCGATGATAACCTACAGTAATGAAATGGATTTTCCAGATTTTGAGATTGCAGACAGAAATATATAAGTAATCTTTTCAAATTTTCGCTCATTGTACTGAACTCAACATGACTGAAAAGCACAGCTTTTAGAAGACAGCTTGTTGAAGACAAAAGCCTTTGAACAAAGACTAAGATTGAAAATTTTTGAAATGATAACTAAGATAAACATACAGTAAAATATGTTTAATTTCTCAAATTTAATAAATTGAACAATTTATTGAAATTTTATTTGGATTACAATTTCCTCAATATTCCTAACTTAGAATGAAATATTGTGGATTGTGAATATGTAGTTTATTAAGATTCATTCCCAAAAACATGGAAACCCAAGAATGTGACATAGAAAAGGTACACCATATGTTGTTAGTGTTATTAAGACTGATGTCACAAAAGTATATGACATGAAGATAGTGATGAGTGATCTCCCTTACCTGCTGAGGCGACTGGGCTAACGGGAAAGCTTGGTGTGGTAGCACCAGAACGTCCCATGGTTCCCATTCCCTCTGGCTCCAGTGTCTGAACTCCAGGGCCTATCGGGCGGAGACTGATCTTGTCTTCCTCCACGACACTGATCTGTTTCGGAGGTGGTGGAGCTATAGCTTGTACCTGGTTCTGTTCATAAAGAAAAATGGCCGACTTAATTTAAATTCCGGTCATCACGATACACTTGTATGACTTTTATCTTGGTTAAGGTCCAGTATACAGGTAATCTGATGTTCAGTTCAAAACACAATAAACATGTATACATATTTATAAAACTTCTGAAGACATGTAAAATGAATTGTGAATCAGATCAAATTTATTCTTTTATATGATTAAAAGGCAACTTTTTGCCCTAAAGAAAGAAAACTGAAAATAAAGCCGATCATGTCCAGATTCAAAAGAATAACCAAGGTACAAGCTTATACAGTATAAATTATAGGTACACTTATCAAATCAAATCTCAGGCAAGCATAACACAGAATCAAGGTTTGAGTCATAAAGAACCCAAATTGAAATCTGGGGTTTATTTTTAGATCTAATTGATTCCGTAGTGAAATCTGACATCTCTGATACAGTTTCACACAACCGACTACAATGTTATATATCAGGCAAGCTTCAATGGAATCTAATGGAATGTGAAATAATTGAAATTAAATGAAAAAAATATATACTTGAAACATAAAGGTCAAATGAGTCATATGTATATAAGTATCGATATCCTTCATGTATGAATGTATTTTATGTTCATGCTTCATTAGTGGTTAAATACATACATATATATATGTTTTTTATATACATTGTCTTTGTAACAAAGTGTTCATGCAGTAATGCAACACTATGCTCTATGAACCTAAAACATAATAAACTAATTAAATATTCAAATACTGCACTGTTTCCAGTTGGCATTCATAGGCAATATGAACATCAAATGGATAAAGGTGAATTCCTCCTGATCTGGTAAAATGCGGTAATTACAACTAAAGTTTTCAAAATTAAATTTGTTTAGAAAAATTTCATTCATATTCCTTCAATGTTTTTCAATAGAGTACATTTTGATGTCAGGTGCTTTACATTCGAACATTCACATTTGTATGAGTAAATGTTGTATTAATTGCACTTTAAAGTTTGGAAAAAGCAAAACATAATTTGACAAGTTCTGAGTATACATCATTAGTAATATCCATGCTGTTGTTTTCATCCCAGTATTTCACAAATAAGTACAGCAGAACGTCGGAAACCTAAGATCCATGTAGGATTTTCCCATCATGCAGCAGGCGACTGATGCAGCTCTTGTTAGTCAGTTATTATTGAAACACTTAAAGACTTCTGGTTGACAAGAACATGTGCTAGACTTTGAGGGAACAAGACCGGGATAGTAAGAGGAAACAAGACAGGGACAGTAGGAAAAGAACTAATATTTCAAAATGGAGGAAACTTTGAAAAAGGGAGAAAACTGGAGGGTGACGAAATAAAGATGGATATAATTTTCAGATTTAAAAGAGTCTGAATGTTTAAAGTCATCATAAAAAGGACATTGCAATTCTTAGAAGTGTTTCAGAGGGATGAGATTATAAAATAGTATAACATAGACGGAATCAGATTCATACAGTTTGCAAACCTTCGTTCATGTGTCAAAGAAAAATATTTGAGATGCGTATCAGAGGAGACAGCTAGATCGATTTCAACTTCATCTACAAGAAAGTGATTTGTAACATTCATCCAAATTGCAGAGATCTTTCATCCACAAGAAAAGTAATTGGTTGCATTAGACAGAGTTTTTCATCAGTGACGAGTCAGAGAACATCATTTGAAGGGAGGTAACTCTGTTTTACCTTCTTCTTGATCACTTGACTGTAGATCACCTCATCTGCTGCTGTGTTGGATTCTGTGACGGTGAATTCTGCCTGTGAATTTGACTTTGTGAGGGTTGTGGTTTCTTTAGAGTCTATAGTCTGGTATTCTGAGGTGAGGAAATGTTTTTGTCTCATCCCAGTAGTGTTGGCAAATCTTGTGGACTCGTTAGTTGTTGTAGTATTTTCTAATCCTTGAACAGAATCAATGGTTTGATAATCTGATGTGACATATTGCTGCCTGTTGGATGACTTAGACATCTGCGATCTATCTACTACACTGTAGTGGCCATTCTCATCCACATCAAATTCAGATGTTCCGCGGTTCATCTTCAGATCAGGTTCCTGTCTTCCTGCCTGCCTTCTGTTACTTGACCCAGTAGCTTCATTGGCGAGTTCCACTTGAACACCAGGTATTGTTGTAGCAGTTTTAACAGACGCCTCCCTCCCGTCAGTTTTAAGAGAAGACCCTCCTTCTGTGAGATAGGTATGAAGCATCCCCAGTTGGTCAGCACTCAGCTCTCCTTGACCAGGTACGTTGATGGTACACTCATGTTTACCTGAACTCTGGGCAGACCTGGTCAGGGGCATCGGCTCTAAATTACTGACATTTTCTTGTACAAACTGACCAGTCTGTCTGAGTTGGTTTGATTGTGAGGTCATTTGACTTGACCAGTTTGTGGTATTTCCTCTCTGATGAATGGTCACTTCTGGCTGGACATGTGTTGAGGATGTTGTGTGTTCACATTGCTGAGTTTGAGTCCTCTTCAATCCAGGTTGTTCATCGTGTATCACGGCAACATGTTGTTCTCGTCTCTCTGCGCTCCTCGCCCCTGTAACAGGACATACTTCAGCAGAATTGGTGACAGTTTCTGAATGGAATCCAAAACTTGGAACAGAGACATCAATCTCGTCATCAGTCAGGACTTCTTCTCTATGTGGCCTGAATTCACTGGCAACAAGGCTCTGAGGAGTAGCTACTTGCTGACTAGTAGCAATATAAACATCTACCTTTTGTCCTGCTTCTACTTCATCCCTACTACTTCTCCGACTTCCATCACGTGATTGTATTTTGTCCCTACTACCCCTCCGACTTCCATCATGCGACAGAATTTCATCTCTACTACCCCTCTGACTTCCATCATGTGGCAGTATCTCATCTCTACTACCCCTCCGACTTCCATCATGTGACAGCATTTCATCTCTACTACCCCTCCGACTTCCATCATGTGACAGTATCTCATCTCTACTTCCCCTTCGGCTGTTGCTGCCCCACAGAAGTTCTTCTCGACTCCTTGTCCCCAACACAAAGTCTCTGTTACCTCTGTCACTATCATACTCCAATTCGTCTTTACTGCTCCTCCGACTACAGCTTCCCCAATGGACATCCATTTCTGCTTGATTCCTTTGGAAAGAGTTATCTTCTCTTTGGGCTGTTTGACTGTTAAAGTTATCTCCCTTTTGGCCAGTATGACTTTTGGAGAGACTCAGTTTGGTTGGACTGACCTCAACCATTTCCTGTTTCTGGTCAATACTTTTCAGGTTTTGATTCTCTGTGGAAGACATGTTGTCTGCAGTAACCTTCAATGAATCAAGGTCATAGTTCAAGGTCATATCAGGTGACTCCTTTGTCCAAGCAGTCAACTCTCCAAGCAGATTGTTCAAAGCTGAATTGACTTCCACAAAAGATCTCTGAGTTCCCACCTCACTAGTCTCACTGTTCTCACTGACCTCTGACCTTGGTAAACTATTGAACTTCATCTCTTGCCTGTTATTCACATCTGATAACCTTCTTGGAAGATATTCAACTTTCTCATTTCCTCTCTCCTTTTAAAACCAACATTTTGAAGGGTATAAGGAAATGTGTCAACATTCAAATTTCAAATGTAAAATTAATATTTGTATGCTATAACAGGGACCACACATCAGCTATATCCATCAAAAAAGACCAGGGGTCATACATAGTCATTGATTCAAAAAGTGGGGTTAGACTTGACAATGAATTAGTTTTGTGTTTTTGTGTTGAAATTTCTGTCTGAACAGATAAAAATATGGGTGGACTTATAGTCAGATATTAAAGTTGGAAACAAAACTGCAAATTCTTAATATTACAAACATTGTGGGGTGAAAATAATACTGATATTAAGGATGATAAACGGTGATAGGGGAATGGAATGGGAGAGGAGTGAGAGGCTTACACAACCTTTTATGTGACCTCTACAAAATACCATAAATCAAATGATAAATTACACATTCATGTTTAAGCTTCATTTAGTACAATATCAGATCCTCAACAAACAGAAACAGTTTCTATAAACCTCACGTCATAACCAACTTTGAAACACAACAGTTATTTTGAAATCATAATCATTACATCTACTGAAAACTTTTACCAAAATTTTACGACAAAATTGTAACGGTTTGATATTGTGGAGGATCAGTTAATGTACCTGTTGTCCTCAACCTAAATAACATGTGCTTTTGTTTTGCAAAAGTTACCTTCCCTTCATCACTCTGTTTGAAATCAATGATTCTATCTATTAAGTTTTCTTTGTTTTTTGTCAATTCAAACTTATAATTTGTTTTTAATTGTGTAGTCAATTGAAACTTTCAAGGAACCTGAAAATTTAATATTATGTGTGCAGTGTCACCATTTTACAGTGGTCACATATTCAATCAAAGTCATTTTAAAAATCAAGAATGGAAGGCTTTACAAATAGCATATAGTATATCCTTGAGTCAGGTATGAAATTAATTTTGATTTATTAGATACAAAAAAGTTTTGTGTTTCTAAATATTATACAGGTAATTTGGACTTGAGACAGACAAGATCAGGTATGTTAATAACTCTGTGTATGCCTTCTCTGTAATTATATTTTGTAGGATTTGAGGATAACAGGTACTCTGTGAAGTTAGTAGTGGTAAGTAAACGTATACGTACTACCGTAAAGGAACCATGCATATTCATGTTATCCCACTCGGGTGACGTGCTTCTCTGGTGAGGAGGTGGGGAAAGGGGTGGAACCTCTCCTTGTCCATCATAACTACTCACAGACTGTGTCTGCTGCTGCTGTTGCTGCTGTTGAAAATTTTGTGTCTCATATTTTCTCGTCTCTACACGCCTTGTCACTTGTCGTTCTGTTGTTGAGTAGCTCTTCTGCTGTTGTTGCCATGGTGTTGTGGCGATAATAGAATTAGAAGCAGCCTGAAGAGATTTTTCCAATTCTTCCAATCGGTTGCGTTCCTTTTCCACTTTTTCCTTCTGTTCTGCTGTTGTACTCCTTTGTGTTGTACCTGGAAAGAGCATGTTATACATCTAATACTGACCTACTACAATCAGCAAAGTTACATTTATCTGTAGCTTGTATTTTTCCATTTTTTTTTTTCCTTAATTTTTTTCCACCAGGGATGAGAGAAAGGAAATATTTCAAAGACATCTGTATCTGATATGTTTTTTCTAAATATTCAAGGGAGCTAACAGAAATAGATCACCTCCCCTTTAACCACTAGATGTATTTATTAGATTACCTCCCCTTTTATAATTTACCACTAGATATATTTAATGGATTATCTCCCCTTTTATAATTTACCACTAGACATATCTAATGGATTACCTCCCCTTTTATCTTTTACCACTAGATATATTTAATGGATTACCTCCCTTGTCATATCTTATTAATTTCCTGCAGAGATGAAATTCCTTACTTTGGGTCAAGTCTTGGGCACATGTTATGAGATATTTTTTTACTCCTTTCATCTCATCTCTAATGATTTTAATTTGATATAATTCTCAGTCTTTTCCTATTTTTATCAAACTCTATTACATGTATTTGCAGAAAATTTCTTGAAACAAAATATAGATTTGCAAAAGAAAATTAGAACTTCTATGCAACAGAAATAAAATTACTTTCCAATGAAGCACTAGTCCATTTCATATCATTTATAAAAAATCATGAAATTTATTAGAAATATAAATTATAAATAATTAAATCAATGTTTCATGCAGATAAATAACAACATAAATAGGAAAAAAAAAAAACAAAACATGTAAGTATTGAGGTTAATATTAAAAAAATTGAGAAACAGAATAAAAATTAATGAAGAAATGTTAGTACATGTAGTATTTGTGAATTTGAATAAATCGATACTTACGCTTCCGATTAATAGTTTAATTAATTAGAAATATGTGTGTATTTAAAACAGAAAATATTGAAATTATTTCTAAATTTCTTGTAATAGCTAAATACAAAATTTATTGTTTTATGATCTTTTTGAACATCATAAAAGGAATAACATTGGATTTGCTTTCCTTTAAACATTTGAAATTCTTTAAATCTAAATATATTCAAGATATTCAAAATCATATTACTATGCAAATTAATTGTGTTCAATTGTGGAAATCTGTTGTTAGAAGGTTAGTTGTAAATTAGAAAAGCTATATTAAGTAAAAGAAAGAAATAAGTCAAATAAGCATTGAAGAATAAAAGTGAAATATCTGCAAGTTTTCATTAAAGACCTATTACCAGCACTAAAACTGCATTGTGATTTTGTAATAGGTATTTTCTTATGGAAAGGGGAAATAACTCAGGGTGGAAGGTCACTGGGAGTTTTGATATAAAGGGTACTTAAGGGTAGGAGGAATGGGGGTTTGCCAGTCCAGCAGGGATTTTTTTGTACAAAAGCCCATGGTGACCCTCAGGATATAAAACACATCCTGATTAGCTGTAAAGGAATCATACATAAATATGTCAGGTCAAAGGTTATGATGATAAAATGGCAGCTGGAACACCAACAGAAAGTCTGGTGAACATTTTAAAGTACAAAACAACCTGACATAAATATCTTGGAGAAGAATGACATCTTACAAACAAGAAAGAAAATACGTCTACAGATAAAGAAGACAGAACTGTTGTCAGAAACTAGATTTTGAAAATTCCATTAAGTCTATGATTACAATTTCATTCCACAAATGTTTGAACATAATCTCATCCATTTCTTAATATTATATATATGATAAATCTATTGCTTTAATTTCATTTTTGTTAATTTATCTATCCTGAAAATTTGTATAATTTTACAATCAGGACTTAGCTGATACTTGGTCTTTAATATTGACTAATGGAAAATGTTTCTGAAAATATGAATGAAATTCAAACGCACCATAAATCTTTAAAAAAAAAAATTGGGAATTAAACCAGAATCAAAATGTAATCAAATTCAAGAGTGTTTACAGATGGAAGAGAGCTATGAGTTTGTTAAGTACAATAATGTTACAATTATACACAACATCCTGGTAGTCACATACACAAGGTCAAAGGTTACACACACTTGGCCAATCACAACCTCGAATGATATCAAGAGGCATAGCCATGACCATATATGGCAATGCAGAGCAGAAAGGCAAGGAAAGTAATTTGCACGCATTTCAGTTTCTCACGTTCCTTCGGCAACAGCACAAATAAGCAAATTTTCCTCATCTGCTTTGGATATTACAAGCCCATCAATTCTTTCTTAAGTCTGGTTTCTACCGAAGGATTTTTACCGATGAATATCATTTCCAAAATATTGTACAGTTAATTCTTAGTGTAAGTTTAGAAGCAGCTTGCCGAAAAAATAAATCAGATATATATCACAGATAAATTAGTCATCTGTGCTTTACATACAGGAAATAAAAAGTGGGTTGATAAAAGTCATCATTAATTGATAAAAAATTGAATTATATATAAATAATGCAAAAATGTGCAAAAATGTTTAACATCAAAGTGCTCACAACATCCAAATGGAAGTAAAACTGCAGCGAATCCATTGGAATATACTTGTAAAATTTTTATGTGCAGGAAAATAAATACAATGGACCGATATGTTGGGCAAAGCAGATGAAGCTAATTTGTACCCTAGCAGCGGGAATCACTTCCATATCACATCCCATAAATAACACTGATATCTATAACTGACAAGAAGCATTTAAACAGTCATCATCGAAGTCTGTTCCTATCCTTCTTGTAAACTAGCCTTCAAAATTCTAAAGCTGCCATCATCCTGTAAGAATTGGGATTAAGCAAGTTTGTAATGAAGCATTCACATTATTTTGTATTTTATCAAAAATTTCAAATAAAAGTCTTTTTTCTTGAAGATGTTGCAATATTCAAAGCACATGTAAGCCCAAGCATTTGAAGCTGTAATTTGTTGATTTCAGACGAAAAACTGAGAAAATAAAAATGAAATATTCCACATTTCAATTTATTCTTTATCATTTAGACCTGTAAAGCCAAATTTTGTTTTAGCTATTAAAGTACTACAAACATTGATCAGAAAAAAATCTACAAATTAAAAATTGATTAAGAAGCTGATTTCCTTTTCAGGAAAAGGGGATATACCTGCAGAAGTGGTATAAGAAGTTTAAATGCTTGTTGACAGCTTAGAAATGCAGTAAGTTCTGAAGACTTTTCAATGACATTAAAGGTATGTCTGGTCTATGGAAACCTATCTCCTCCTTCTGCCAAGAAAAAGCAAGGGCAGAATTTTGTTGATTTTTTTTTTGAAGGCAGGAAGCAACTTTTCAAAAAACAATTTCATTCCAATAATTTGCCATTCAAACAAGAAAGAAGTAATGGAGGAAAGGTAGATGCAGGGATGTGATTGGCAGCGAAACCTGACGGTAGGTAGAGGGACGGGTGCTGGTCGCTTCATACCTGTCCCGTCTGCTCCAGCTGTCCGGTGGACATAAACTTCTGTGATGTAATGTGACTTCTTCTGACCCTCTGGGTGGCTAAATTCCTGTACCTCTGTGACCTTGGTTTTGGTTGGAGCATGCACTGGCAAGGTCATCTGTATATCTATTTGCTGGTCCCGTTGCGGGGGCTGCTGTTCGACCATGGTCCGTGTGCTGGACACTTGGTACGTCTGCTGCTTTTGAACGGGAGAAAATGGGCGTGGGGATTGGGGAGGGGTGGTTACACTGATAGCTCGTATAACAGCTGGTTTTATATCCTGTTCTGGCTCCTTCGATCCAACACGCCCCTGCCATGAACTAGTGCTTGTGTTACGGGAGCGTTGCATGAAGTCTTTACTACTTGTTCTGACAGGGGGAGTAACTGGGGAAGTGATAGGGGGTGGGGCACGTTGTTGGCCCGGGGATGGGGGTGGTTTTTGTGTTGATGAAGTGCTAGTGGACTTGTAGGATGTGCTATAGAAGGAGTCACCTGTGAAGCTTGGAGGCGAGAAGGACCGCACTGGCTCATGGGCAGATCGATCTGTTGAGTATGTGTGGTTTTGAGTCACGGTGTAGGATGATGAAACAGGTCCGTTGGCAACAGGTGGCGGTGATGACGCACTACGATATGTGTCCATCGTCGCCTGTTCCTCAGCTTGGTTATGAGCACGCTTCATAAAGTACTTATTTTGTGCCGTCTTGAGTTCCTCAACCAGCTGGCGTTCCTGCTGGACAGTTTTCTCATCCTTGCTGTCTTTTCGCTGGCGCAGTTTCTGTTGCTGCTCCTGCAGCCAGGATGAGGTCTGTTCATTCGGGGACATGGATCGTGAGCTGTCCATTGTCCGATTAAATGTTGATTCATTATTGCTGTAATAGCGGTTGTCGTAGTCTGTTCTGTAGGGCAGTGAGTGAGTCTTTGGACTTTCAGCCTTTCGCTGAAGTTCCGGGGACGTCGGCCCTGAAGTATAACTAAATGCATTTTTAGGCACATAAGATTTCTCCTCAGTTTTAGTCATGCTATAATTTCTCTCTTCCTTGTAACCACCTGGGATTTTATAAGTAACCTCAGCAGTTTGGTACATAGTTTTGCCATCTGGAGTGGATTGTGTGTCATATGTTCGGAAAGTCCGTGTGTCCTTGGAAACAGAATTAGCACCACTTTTTGGCGGACTCTGTGGACTTACAAACACTGAATCATTAAGTAGGTCACTAAGAATCATGTCCAACTGTGTCTGCTCATCCAACGGGGGAACAGACTTTTTCTGTCCTCCCGAAACACCATTATTGTAACTTGACTTGGAAGAGTTCAAAGTGGAGGAAAAGCTTTGGTGTAACGTGTCGTTGTTATTAACGTTAGCTGTATATTGAGGCGTAATATTCACGCTTGTGCTTGTGGTGTTCATATTTGAACTGGTATTACCTGCGATACCTGAAACAGAAAAAATACATTGTTATGACTACATTCACTAATCATCCACAAGATATTACACACTTACCCTAAAACCTCAGTAGAATGTTCCAGTTCTTTCACAATAGACAAGTCTAAATACATTTACAAAGGGCAAACAGTTCAAATCAAATGAATCTGTCATTAAGTAATTATGAAACAAAATGTATTAATAACTAAATATATCTGTATCACAAACCTGCTTCATATTCATCTGGCAGTTCGTTAAAAAAAATTGACTTCCAAACAGTCTCAATCAGCCATTGTACAAATATGATCAGAATGATATCACAAACACCAGTCTTAATCTTTCACAACAACTTGACATGGTAGTCATGGAATACTGTCCAAAATCTTGGTACTTAATCCAAAAGCCTTGTATAGCATGTAGTTATTATCGTTAAGCAGGAATACAATATATGCTGGAAGCCGACCAAGTAGGTATATATATATAGATATTTTTAAGCATATATGATAGAATTACGTCTTTATGATCACTAATTAGTAACATATGTTTTTAATTACATGTCATGGGACTGGTTAATGTTGATGATCATTACGAAATTGGTTCCAAACGATAGAAATAAAACAACTCCATGCATCATTGATTGGAATAAAAACGGAATAAAAACATTCCATAAGGTCAACGATACAAGAAGTGTCACCATGGTTACCAAAATACTCGCTATAAGTAATTCGAGGTATTAATGGCAAATAAAGAGAAATAAAAAGGAAAATTCTGCATTTATTTAATTAAAACCTTTCTAACCACAAAAAGGAACAGTTTATTAATTACTAAGGTAACCAATCAAAGACTGTTAATATGAACAAAAGTAGAGAGAATATTTTGGTGTATTCGTCATCAGGGCAATACGACAAAGATACTATTATCAAGGAACAAAAATATAACATTAACTTCAAAAATATCTATCATGCAGGTTAAAGTTCCCATATCAAAGAAAACAAATTAGAATTTCTCAAACTATTAATTGTTTTCTAAGGAACAAAAAAATTGTCTAAATAATGCTAACACAAAACTTTACATGACAAGGGAGCTAACTCTGGTTAACAAAACTCTGTCTACAAAATATATAAATTATGGAAATTCACATAGGATATACAAGGTTGTAGCCAGGTGTAGCAAGTTATACATATTTATTAATATGATATTAATCTCATCATTTCTCAAAATCATGAAAAGACTGCAACAAACAATTTTTTTCAACATTAACAAAATTAAAAAAACAAATTACAGTAGCCAATCACAGACAGACATATCGTAGTTAATTATCACAAATTTAAGACAAAATCAGAACTTATATTACCTTATCTAAGACCAAACGACCCTTCACTTCCCAATAGACAAACTGACATGTAATCACTTTTACATTATCCCAACCATCCACAGCAATTTCTATTATAGTACAATGATGTTTTAGAACATTCCAAGAAACATTCGACTTAGACCAGAACTCTACCTAACACAGACTTCCTGATCTTACATCACATTAATACTTGTGAAGAATTCGAACAAACAGATTAAGTCAAAGCCCTTGCCATTTTTTGTCCAAGTCAAACTGTTTACCAGTATTTGATACATGTTTATGAAATTTTTTTATTTTCAAAGAAATCTCGTTCTCACACTGTGAATACTGTGAGTGATACTTCATTATATCATGGACACTATAGTAAAAGTATTGTGGTAGCTTTGGTGGTATCAGGACACACAGTAAACTGTTATGTCTCTTCAAATTTATACACAGGTAATTACTTTGGATGAGAAGAAATCGGAATAGACAAGGTGCAAGTGAATGTTCTAAACTGCTTTTCATTTGAAATTAAACAGGAGCAGAGCTCTGATGATGGGTATACAAACATTTGGTCCATCGCCATGGTTACCCCAATCATCTGTCACTGTCTAGAAGAGGAATCGCAGTTCTTATGTCGACTTCTCATTATACCTATAACACAGCCTCTAAAGCACAATCCATAGGTTCATTGGTTGTTAATCACAACTGTGGAATGTGGATATTGGTTGCTATGGGCAACAGACAAGTTGGTCTGGGACTGTTGTCATCTACTTAAAAAAACCCTACATATTAATTGCACATTACCATTATTATGGCAATTTACTGAATGACTATGGCATCAACATGTACAAGCAACAGGCTGGTGGGAGAAGTATCCACAGAGAAAGCCCATTATAACGTTGAAAAAAAACACACCCACCTCACAGCAATAAGACAACTTGTAGTTACATCCAAAGATTGTTGTGAGTTTTGAATTCGAAACCCCGTTTAGACACTCATAAATACTAAGAAAACAGCAAAATCTGTTCCTCATTTGAGACTGTCTATCATTAACTTAAGGCTGAGAGACAGGAATGTAAATGCCTGTTTTTCACTTTTCCAAAATCTGCATGGAGAAAAAAAATAGAAAATGTTTAAATTCTATTCCACACACCTGCCAACCACAGGAAGGAGAAACTTAATAACCATTTAAAAGACAAACCACTTTGTTCTGTATTTGGAACACTTTCAAATATTTTCAAAAAAGTTATGGAATGGGAGAGTTGAATTTGCTAGAGATTACGTTCATTTCCCACCCATTTTACAGTAAACATCTGAGAGTTTTGAAGGTGCCATGTTAACATCAAAGTCTCCCCTGATCTTAATTCTGATATCACTTCCAGCTGAATGAATTATTGACAAACATAATTAGAAAGTATTTACCACTTCAATTTTTTGATGTACACACCACAGAAATAGTCTGTTTCTAAGGCTATCATCTGTATCTGGTTCTAAAAAGACACATGGAGCCTTTTAGTAAATCATTTAAGGAACCAGGAAACCTATTCTAGTACCAGTGTCCTATACTGGTCCTCCCAGAAACCAGGAAACATATTCTAGTACCAGTGTCCTATACAGGTCCTCCCAGAAACCAGGAAACATATTCTAGTACCAGTGTCCTATACTGGTCCTCCCAGAAACCAGGAAACATATTCTAGTACCAGTGTCCTATACTGGTCCTTCCAGAAACCAGGAAACATATTCTAGTACCAATGACCCATACTGGTCCTCTCAGAAACCAGGAAACATATTCTAGTACCAATGACCCATACTGGTCTTCTCAGAAACCAGGAAACATATTCTAGTACCAGTGTCCTATACTGGTCCTCCCATGAACCAGGAAACCTATTATAGAACCTACAACTACCTATGGCCTATCTGATGCCTTCATATACTTTCGGCCTAACTTGTGCCTAACTTAGTCTTACATTTCCTTTTGACCTACCTTTGGTCAAAAATATATTCAGCCTTACTGGAGCCTACCTTGGCCCCATATTCACCTGAAGCCAACCTGGTGCCAGTATGACTATTGATAATGTAGTGCATTGCAGGTAAAGGAATGCCAGAACAGCTCTCCAGATAAATTAGGATGTAGAGCATCGGTCAATGACTGTTTTACCAACACCATGTACATTCCACCTATCTACATAATATACAAACAGTATACTGTACAACAGAAAGACTGGACTGGCATCAAACAGTTCTACAACCCCAGTACTTGTGTAAGGTATATAATGGAAAAGACTTTAAAATGAGATAGATTAACCCTGTTTTAATAAATCACCTTAATGTTAGATTAGTAAACAATATATCCTTTTGTTTTAATAAATTCAAAGTTTACACTGATCAATTTGATAAAGACTATAACTGGTGTAGTTTTTCACAATGACAGCGAAAGTCTGACTTTTCAAATCAATAGCTGACCTATGACCTTTAATTTAAAGACCTGGAGGTCAACGAGAACAGGTTTATCAACAGTGATGTTGTACTTCCACAAAAAAAAACTGTACTTCAAATTAACACAAACACAGTAAAAAATTCATCTTTCAAAAGACAATTTATAACCTTTACTTCAGTATTTCAACCAAACCCCTAATTTTAGCATAATCTAATTCCACACAAACCCCTAATTTTATCATAATCTAATTCCACACAAACCCCTAATTTTATCATAACCTAATTCCACACAAACCCCTAATTTTATCATAACCTAATTCCACACAAACCCCTAATTTTATCATAACCTAATTCCACACAAACCCCTAATTTTTTCATAACCTAATTCCACACAAACCCCTAATTTTATCATAATCTAATTCCACACAAACCCCTAATTTTATCATAACCTAATTCCACACAAACCCCTAATTTTATCATAACCTAATTCCACACAAACCCCTAATTTTATCATAATCTAATTCCACACAAACCCCTAATTTTATCATAACCTAATTCCACACAAACCCCTAATTTTATCATAACCTAATTCCACACAAACCCCTAATTTTATCATAATCTAATTCCACACAAACCCCTAATTTTATCATAATCTAAAGATAAGAAACTGACACCCGGTTTTTGATAAGTTTGGCTGGGAGTACAGACTCGAGTGCCAGAACACATATCTATCCCAGGACAAACCCGTCCACAGAACAATAGTTGGCACTGAAGGATGGTCACAATTAACTCCAGAAATTGGCCTAGAATTGTAGAAGACAGCCAATGAGAGTGCTATTTACAGGCGTATATTTAGGTTCATCCCTGAAATCACACAACATGAGTTCCATGTGGTCACCTTGCCAACATTTCCGGACAATATTGGCGATGTCGGTACATGTTTTTGATATATCTTTGTGAACCTGCTTGCGAGGGCATTATCATCATTGTCCCTACTGACAGGTGACTCCGTCGGAGAACATGTATTTGTGAGAGTACATGTTCTTCGACGGAGTCACCTGTACTCTCACAAATATAACTTCCACACTAATGGATACACTCAGTTTCGATGCATGAAGGTCACTGTGAAGGTCAAAATGTCAAATAAAGGAGGTCAAATTATTCATAGGTAAATTTTTTACCTTTGTGCCATAATTGAACTTTCACCCTGTTTTTTCTCCCCTTCAAACCGACCCACAAAATCAGAATGCAATAATAGAATGTGCAGGTGAATTTATACACAAAACACCATCCCCAAAATCTACGTGCAACAAAATGTCATCAATAGTATGAAGATGTTTTTAAAACCAAATAATTTTTTGTTTTCCTTCAGTGATGCACAAAATGCATTCTACTCTGTGATTGGCTACTCTCTAAACGCTACACCTGGCTACACCAGAAGCAAACATGCAAGGCCTGGTATACCGGAAGAGGATGCAGAGATACCAGAATCCACGCTGGATGTATGGGAGCCATTTTGTTGATCATGTGATGTGCCGTTTTGAAAAAGTGTACTGCTCGTGGTTTCAACATGTTCATGTTTGCGTTTAGTGACGGTAGCATACAGACTGCCATCTACTGGGCCTTGAGAGTGCTGATCTCGGATGGTGTGGGTGGCGCCCTCTCTTGATGAAGATGTCACACTGTTTTCATTCACATCTGAAAATTAGTTGGATACACTGCAGCAGCGGTCATGCAGATAAAAATGACATCAAAATGCTGTGGTAAATGCTCTCAAGTTTCGTTAACAATTGATCTTTTACATCTTTTTCCATGATATTACTGATATAATTTCTAAAGAATATATTTAAACTGGTCTTTGGAATAAAGTTTCATCATTATAAATTTCAAAAAGTCTGACTTCAGAGGAAGTACATGTCCTCTACTTAGTCAGACTTCACAAGAAGTACATGCCCTCTACTAAGTCAGACTTCAGATGAAGTACATGTCCTCTACTTAGTCAGACTTCAGAAGAAGTACATGTCCTCTACTTAGTCAGACTTCAGAAGAAGTACATGCCCTCTACTAAGTCAGACTTCAGATGAAGTACATGTCCTCTACTTAGTCAGACTTCAGAAGAAGTACATGCCCTCTACTATGTCAGACTTCAGAAGTACATACTCTCTACTTAGTCAGACTTCAGAAGAAGTACATGCCCTCTACTAAGTCAGACTTCAGATGAAGTACATGTCCTCTACTTAGTCAGACTTCAGAAGGAGTACATGCCCTCTTCTAAGTCAGACTTCAGAAGTACATACTCTCTACTAAGTCAGACTTCAAAAGAAGTACATGCCATCTACTAAGTCAGACTTCAGAAGAAGTACATGCCCTCTACTTAGTCAGACTTCAGAAGAAGTACATGTCCTTTACTTAGTCAGACTTCAGAAGAAGTACATGCCCTCTACCTAGACTTCAGAAGAAGTACATACCCTCTACTAAGTCAGACTTCAGATGAAGTACATGTCCTCTACTTAGTCAGACTTCAGAAGAAGTACATGCCCTATACTAAGTCAGACTTCAGATGAAGTACATACCCTCTACTTAGTCAGACTTCAGAAGAAGTACATGCCCTCTACTTAGTCAGACTTCAGAAGAAGTACATACCCTCTACTAAGTCAGACTTCAGAAGTACATATTCTCTACTTAGTCAGACTTCAGAAGTACATATCCTCTACTTAGTCAGACTTCAGAAGAAGTACATACTCTCTACTTAGTCAGACTTCAGAAGTACATATCCTCTACTTAGTCAGACTTCAGAAGAAGTACATGCCCTCTACTTAGTCAGACTTCAGAAGAAGTACATACTCTCTACTTAGTCAGACTTCAGAAGTACATATCCTCTACTTAGTCAGACTTCAGAAGAAGTACATGCCCTCTACTTAGACTTCAGAAGAAGTACATACCCTCTACTAAGTCAGACTTCAGATGAAGTACATGTCCTCTACTTAGTCAGACTTCAGAAGAAGTACATGCCCTATACTAAGTCAGACTTCAGATGAAGTACATATCCTCTACTTAGTCAGACTTCAGAAGAAGTACATGCCCTCTACTTAGACTTCAGAAGAAGTACATACCCTCTACTAAGTCAGACTTCAGATGAAGTACATGTCCTCTACTTAGTCAGACTTCAGAAGAAGTACATGCCCTATACTAAGTCAGACTTCAGATGAAGTACATACCCTCTACTTAGTCAGACTTCAGAAGAAGTACATACCCTCTACTAAGTCAGACTTCAGAAGTACATATTCTCTACTTAGTCAGACTTCAGAAGTACATACCCTCTACTAAGTCAGACTTCAGAAGTACATATTCTCTACTTAGTCAGACTTCAGAAGTACATACTCTCTACTTAGTCAGACTTCAGAAGTACATATTCTCTACTTAGTCAGACTTCAGAAGTACATATCCTCTACTTAGTCAGACTTCAGAAGAAGTACATACTCTCTACTTAGTCAGACTTCAGAAGTACATATTCTCTACTTAGTCAGACTTCAGAAGTACATATCCTCTACTTAGTCAGACTTTAGAAGAAGTACATGCCCTCTACTTAGTCAGACTTCAGAAGTACATACTCTCTACTAAGTCAGACTTCAGAAGTATATACTTTCTACTAAGTCAGACTTCAGAAGTACATACTCTCTACTTAGGCAGACTTCAGAAGTACATATTCTCTACTTATCCACATTTGTAATTTTATTTTTAGCAGTAAATCTGATTTTTTTTCTATTCTATCATCAGTATCTTTTTGAATATACATATTGACGGAGTCAAAAACATCATAAGCTATAATGGGGAAAAAAAAAATAAATAAAAGAACATTTACCGTAAATGAATGAAGATATGAAACTGTTATTGGGTTTTGTCATCAAACACAAAGTAAACAGGGTGGTATAATCTGACAAGGTCATGACCTCAAACAATTTTATTTCATTGAGTTCCAATTTCTTTTTTTTAATTATTAGTAAAAAACAAATATAAACCTTGGGATAATTTTGATGAATCAAAAGTAAAAAAGTTTCTGTAATAATTTTGAAAAGAATTTTAAGTAACCATTTTGTTTTAGAGTTTTTACCCATTTTTTTTAAAACAAGGATATGAGAGTTGATCTTGCCACCACATACCTCCATGCACTTGTACACCATGTAGAGAAGAGAAGCAGTACTAACTGATAACATTGTAACATAACATAACACCTAACTACTATTATCAACACACATCAGACTTCAAAGACCTTCAACTCCAGCGTCTGTTTACAACGAGGATTCCTCAGTGTACAGTATCAGGTACAATGTGTTCACCCATTTTATTTAGGAAGAATAAAGAATTAATAGATGAAATTGTGGTTGTTTTACACATTTTTTTTGTGTGTAAATGTTACAGTTTTCTTCACATTTCAAGACAGTGATGTCAGAAAATCTTTTGAACTCATTTAAAAAAAAATATAACTGTATTTTGAAAAAAAATAAATTTATCCAAATATTCAGAATAACTAAAAACATTTAAATAAATGATTTTCTTCAATGAAAATATAATTGATACAGCTTAGATTTTTTTTATATTTTTCAAAACATTTGAAATTAATTTTCTAATTTTTACAAAATACTGCAGAAAGACACCAATGGGTTTTTAAGATCAATGTCGGATCTTTGAAATGCTGATGTTTAATTGTTGAAATACTGAAACATGAAAAAATTACATTTACATAACACACACATATAAACAACAAACTTTGGAAGAAGCATGCAGATGAAAAATCTAATTTACACAATGATATCCCAGGTGAAAGTTGAAACTAATGAATTTAATGCTATGATTGAGAACTGCATGCATTCCCGTATGACTAAACATTCTTCCACCACCAATATTCACAATGCAGAGTCTCATACAAACAAATCTATAAATATCTACAGATTTCAATGGACACTACAAAATATCTTCATTAAAAGAACGCTTCTGTAGGTACGCATCAAGGTTCAAAGGTAAAACCGATCACACAAGTGGAATTTATGACAAATCCTCACATACAGGTAAAAGTTATGTTAAATTCTTGCATACAGGTAAAATTTATGATAAAAGCTCATACAGGTGAAATTTATTAGAAGCTCTCGCATACAGGTAAAATTTACAATAAACTCTCTCATATAAGTGAAATTTATGATATATTCTCTCATTCAGGTGAAATTTGTGACAAAGGTTAACTGTCTCATACAGGTAAAATTTTTATGACAAAGGTCATTTTCCTCCTACAGATGAAATAAGGTTAAGATTTTTGATATAAGTAAATTTCAGGATAAAGGTGAACATAGAGCGTATAATAGGTTACGAGGGTGGGTCGGGGATACAGCGAGAAGAGTGGAGACTAGGGTACCATTTTGTATGAAGTCTAAATGTTGTAAACTCAAACAGATGAGAAGCATCATTTATTTCACTCTAAATCAGATACCATAGCATTTTCAATTTATCTAAACATCTCATAGGATTTTTAAATGTCTAAAAAACCTTTGAATTTTCCTTCAAAGAAACAGATGTATCTAAATGTTCATTTGGAGATAGAGGGAATAGCTGTGAGTGGACTTAAAAACCTTTTCTAGTTTTCTTGTTTCCCTGAGAAAGATGTACTTTATTTGAAATAAATGAAGTGATTCTGTCGAAAGACGGACCTGAAGCCAAGAAATGGAGAGATTTTAAACCTGTCTAATCTTCTTTCCTATATATGTGACTAGCTGAATTTAGATATCTGAAGACAGGCAACATATTGGTTTCAATACTGACAGAAAAAAGCAAACTTTATTTTAGGTATGGTAGGGTACACTTTCCTTTACCACCCACTGTAAAATGTCTGGGGGAGACAGATATGAAATATTCTTTTCAGGTATATCCAAGCAAAGTTTCCAGTTTTCCATACCTTGTTTGTATGCAAAGATTTCTTAACAAAGGAAAGTTTAGAGAAAAAATTCTAGTTTTTTATCAATAACATCTACAAAATTTTAACAAGACAATAGCTGTTAGAGTGTTGGGATTTCATTTTACAAACAGAACTGGAGCTTCATGAAAATTTCTTAGTAGAGTTCTGAGAGAAAATTTCCCATGGTAACTCTAAACAGAAAGAAATCTTTTTAGAGAACTGGAAAAATAATATTCTTAACAAGGAGTGAGGATTTAGAATCCTTAAACATGTTTCTCAAAGTTCAACAGCTTGTAGAATTAAATTTGGTAAGACTTTCTGTATAGAGAGTATATAATATTACTTTTTGAAGTCACACTAATTGGTTATATTAGAGGTTTACTGAACAGATATTATATTAATTTTTATAAAAACTATTTCTATATTTAAAATCAATCTTTATAAAAAGTTCACACACAAACCTGACATTATCCTAGCCACTTCATCGTCCCATTTGTCCTTTGGTTTAGACATTTTGGTAATGAAACTTTCCTGATATTTCTAGTTGTTGTATATCTTGATAGTATTACTACTCAGGAGTACGCACGCTGTCTATTGTGGATTATATACTAGTATAAATCCGTGATATACATAGTCACACTGAAAATTACACAGGAATTCCCCGAAACCACAAATTACTCAGACGACCTGGACTGAAGTAGATTTGTTTTCTAATCAACAATCAACATCCGTGTACACATGCCAAACTTTCTACATCATCCAGACTCAGCAGCCCAATCATATCCCTAAAATATTTGCCAGCTGATTCAAAATTTAATGTATATTGAATAGTAACACAAACATTTGTGTGTTTGAAATCTGTGACTTTTTGGACAGAAATGTGCTTATTAACAATGGACTACATATCTGATAAAAATAACATGATAATTACCATTTTATGAGATATAAAAACCTTTCTTTTTCTCTTTATTTTTGGAGCCCTGATCCTCCCCCAAAACAAAAGTGACAACCTCTTGGCTTTTACATGAGTTATATATTACAATCATAGGCAGGTATGAAATAGAATTGTTATAAAATTGGATACAGACATCTCTCCCCCCTCCCCCAACTCCCCCCCACCCCCCACCTTCCAACCATTTCCAAGCTGCACTGTCTTTACCTAGCTATTACCTGTAATTATCATCCAGCTGTCTTTGTTTTCAGAAGTAACTTTTCAGTCAGATATTGTATATCACAGATCACAGAGTGGTCTATTTTTACTCCAGAACATCAAAAAGGAAAAAAAATCATCTTGGCTATATGTTGTTGTTACTCACAATTCATTCCCTTACACAATCTCTGATAACATTTATTTATAGACATCAGTACATTTATATCATTGAAAATAACAAACAGTTTTGTTCCCTTTGTCTGCCTTGATTTCTATAATCTCCTCTGAATCAACAGTTTTCATAAAATTTCACATATTATATATGTATTTATATGTTCTAATGAAGGATACCTGAATTTCCCCTTGGGAGGCCCCATTGTATAAAAAATATGTGTAGTGGGTGATGCAGTTCATATCTCATGAATGAGTAAGCAGTGATGGCCATATGTGGCAGTGTCCCTACCACTGGCAGCCACTGTACCTGCCACTGTAGCCATGGTAACAACATGTTTGTAAACTTAACAAACTTTAATTACTTTTATCATATAAGTTTTACAAGTTCTGCCAAAATTTACACCACTTCTCTGACACAAAGCATTTTACAAGGTCAAAGGTCAGAGACTTGAGTGTAATCCGTTACAACAACAACTAAAAAAACCAAATACTTAAATTAGACATGAAGGATATGATATTATAAACCTTGATAGCCTTCTCCATGTCCAGTTCTAATGAGATTTTAAAACATGACTATTAAGTCTTTCAAACTTAACTGGCTAAATTTCCTTAATATCAAAAGTAGATGAAGTTTAAACAGCTCTAAAATAGTTGTATAGTGAAAAAAACATCATAAACTATGTTAATTTATACATATCTGTAAGATTAATTAAAATGTAACTATGTTCCTCCATACATCTGTATTAATAGTCTGACTGGATTACCTATCAAGACTTATTCAGTTGTATTGATTAACATGCTTATCTCCCTTTCATTTCAAACCTTAGAACTGGACATATCCAGGAGACCGGTCCACAGTTTTGGATACAGACTAGTACTGAAGAAACTCTAAGATGATCACAAAAAACAACAAGAAAATATCAACATGTCAACACAATCATAATCCAAACTCAAATTCAATAATACTTGGGGAAAATAGGAACAAAAGAGAGATTTACACAGAGATTCCAGAAAAAAGTACAATGAGTATAAGACCAGGTGTTCTGGAAGAGTAAGTGTATTCTACTTCATCAGTGACATGTAAACCTTGGTCAATCCAAGTAATTATTGTCTCATTCGCAGTTAGACAAAGATGTATAGTAAAATGAGGTGTTTATTACTGAACCTTGGACAGCTATCACTATCATCACTGTATCTCTGTATTACTTAATACAATTATGATTCACTGAATGAACTTAACACCATCAGAGGTGGCAAGTTTTACTCAGGTCACCTACTAGTATTCCCTTTGAGAAAGAAAATGTGTTAATTTTTGTATTAAGTACTTGTTGACCACCAAATCACCAGGTAAACCCCCTTCTCTGTATTCCAGTTCCACTAAATCTGCTCCCCTGAAACTCCAAAGCATCTTTACACCAATGTCTAGACATATTCCCTGGTCAAACTTCCCTTTATCACAACAGTCTGTTTACAGTTGACTACATTTTTCAGATCTTTGTTTTACGATTCAGGGAGAATATTTTTGGCATGATTAATCATCATTTACACCATAATTTCATTACTTAAGTCAATACAAAAATGTATTTATCATCCAAGTCCTTAAATTTGCACCTAACTGTTTTTTTTGCCCACATATCCAGCAAATGACAAATATCAAACACAATCTAAACTGGCTGAACTATAGGTTCAACAAAGTGTGTGTATTCTGAAATGTCATTATCAGAAAGGGTTTATTTGAGAATATTCCTCACATCTGTACTACACATCAGAGAAATGGACTTGCACGTACCCAAGATGTCTGCCATGGCCGCCTTCACCCATCTGGGAGGATGAAAAGCATGGCTAGGTACAAGATCAGAGCTCTGAATTCTTAACAAACCTCAAACCTCAAAGTACACTAATTATAGCTAACCCAATGTATCTGATAATGCTTTCAATTGTATAAAATGTCATTTTGACCGAAAGGAAACGGACAGAGGTCATTCAGTGCTTTATTGGAACAGAAAGTTCAAACTGATCATATGGTACATCAATCATATTTTGGAGTTAAGGCACATGGTAACTTAAGAACGGGGCCATTTCTATACAAGATCAGTTTGTATTTTTCCAGTTGGATGTCAAATGTTTAAACTTCAGGAATTCCCAAGGGTACATCAATCATATGTTTGAGTTAAGGCACACAGTAACTGAAAAACAGGACCATTTCTAGACAAGATTAGTTCCTATTTTTTCCAGGGGGATGTCAAATGTTTAAATTTCAGGAATTCCCAAGGGTAAAATCAAAAGACTGATATACAGAAGGATCCACAATAATAAGAAAAACATGTGTAAATAGATAATTTGATGATATGATAGCAGACTGAGCTAGTTAATATTGATTTAATGGTTTTCTGGGGACTGTAAACTTTACTGAGCTATACAGATCTCTTACAGAGACAGACAGAGCTCTACTGGGACAGATAATTACCCCCTCCCCTAACACTGGTCTATAGGGTATAGACAAAGGGATCCCTACAGCTAATTATCCCTTCCCCCTTACTAACCACTGCCAGGTGTTCCTCAAAGCCCAACTAATCACACCCATCCCCAAACCCTATAATTATTGCCATACCAAAGACTGCATAGCTATGTGTAGACATCTCTTCCCCTCCATCACCCTTCAGAAAACTGTCCTATTTATAGGTCAGTGTGACCTTGACATTTACTGACATACCAAGAGATTGACAGAAGTTTAATATTCATTTTTCCATCATTTTACAACTAGTGACAAGTTATGAGGTCAATAGGAAATTTCACCTGGATAGCTGTTGATATATCAACTGATGTTTCCATAGGACAGACATAAACATATATTGTGGTCAAATTGAAGTTCAATAACCAACGTTTTATGAATACAGCTACTGACATGTTGAGAGGTCAATACAATGTGCAATAACCAATGAATCATCAATATCAGGATTGAGACTCAAGGTCATAAGGACTGAGAAATAGCCTTTCTTTAATCAATACAACTGATGACATACCAAGAGGTTATAAGGACTGAGAATTAACCAATATTTTATCAGAATATTTTGTGGTCATTTCATCAACATGTGAAAACAGTAAGCTGTGACAAATATTAACAATTATAAGACCAATGTGTGTATGTACTGTTTGTTGATTTTCTATAAAGACCTGTCAGAAAGCCAACATCATTATTTTGCATCATGTAGCTGTCAACACCACTTAAACAAAACATGCCTATGACATACGCTTTGTAGGAATGTTGGCAGGCTAGGACTGCATTTGTTTGTAAACAAAAATCGAAACAGCATGACGATCACAATAAACAGGTGATCACTTAGAAAAGCAGGAACATGGAGATAATGTAGTTAGGGAATTCCTGTTTGAGTCTGACAGAACTTATACACAGTTGTAACCACTGTTACCAATAGTTCCTGCACTGCAGTTGCCTCACAAATCAACAAACTACTTCTATAGCCCAAGGATTATAAGTATTCATAGAACACATTATAAAAACTACTTCTATTGCCCAAGGATTATAAGTATTCATAGAACACATTATAAAAACTACTTCTATTGCCTAAGGATTATAAGTATTCATAGAACACATTATAAAAACTACTTCTATTGCCCAAGGATTATAAGTATTCATAGAACACATTATAAAAACTACTTCTATAGCCTAAGGATTATAAGTATTCATAGAACACATTATAAAAACTACTTCTATAGCCCAAGGATTATAAGTATTCATAGAACACATTATAAAAACTACTTCTATTGCCCAAGGATTATAAGTATTCATAGAACACATTATAAAAACTACTTCTATTGCCCAAGGATTATAAGTATTCATAGAACACATTATAAAAACTACTTCTATAGCCCAAGGATTATAAGTATTCATAGAACACATTATAAAAACTACTTCTATAGCCCAAGGATTATAAGTATTCATAGAACACATTATAAAAACTACTTCTATAGCCTAAGGATTATAAGTATTCATAGAACACATTATAAAAACTACTTCTATTGCCCAAGGATTATAAGTATTCATAGAACACATTATAAAAACTACTTCTATTGCCCAAGGATTATAAGTATTCATAGAACACATTATAAAAACTTCTATAGCCCAAGGATTATAAGTATTCTACTTCTATAGCCCAAGGATTATAAGTATTCATAGAACACATTATAAAAACTACTTCTATTGCCCAAGGATTATAAGTATTCATAGAACACATTATAAAAACTACTTCTATTGCCCAAGGATTATAAGTATTCATAGAACACATTATAAAAACTACTTCTATTGCCCAAGGATTATAAGTATTCATAGAACACATTATAAAAACTACTTCTATTGCCCAAGGATTATAAGTATTCATAGAACACATTATAAAAACTACTTCTATAGCCCAAGGATTATAAGTATTCATAGAACACATTATAAAAACTACTTCTATAAGCCCAAGGATTATAAGTATTCATAGAACACATTATAAAAACTACTTCTATTGCATAGAACACATTAGGATTATAAGTATTCATAGAACACATTATAAAAACTACTTCTATAGCCCAAGGATTATAAGTATTCATAGAACACATTATAAAAACTACTTCTATTGCCTAAGGATTATAAGTATTCATAGAACACATTATAAAAACTGCGTGTAAATAACAAATCAGCTGGACAACATTTTGAATATCATTCTATTGGACAGCATTTCCAATGGACAATCATTCTATTGGACAATTTCAAATGGACAATCATTCTATTGGACAGCATTTCCAATGGACAATCATTCTATTGGACAATTTCAAATGGACAATCATTCTATTGGACAATTTCAAATGGACACAACAATTTGTAAAAGGCATCACTCCCTATGGACAATTTCAGTGAAACAATACCACAAGCAAATTGTTTTACAATTATACAACTCATTAAACTATGAAAATCCTAGTAGACCGTTAAGACCAGACAGTGATGGACTTGTAACTAGGATACAGCAGTAGTACCAAGCCCCTATATAAGAGATCAGCCAGAGTTTAGCTGGGTCACAGATGGGTTATCAGAATTATAGGGTTCAGTGACCATCAAACTGTGAATCCACCCCTGATGGTCATGGCTCCATGTTGTTCCTACTGAGCAGCTAGAGAATAACCGGTAATTGGCCCCATGTTGAGGTGGATGAAGGAACCATCCTTGTTAAGTGAGCCACTTAGCACCAAGGAATCCAAAAAATTATTTTTGTTACAGCTCAGTTCCTCACTGATCCAAACCATTTTATTGTTACAACATGTAGAGTGATACATATGTTATAGAGAAGACAAAAAACAGTCATGCAGCTACTAGTCTCCAACACACGATAGAATGCACAGAATGAATCAGTGGTTTTATAAGAATGTGTGTACAACATAACTTTCTAACAAAGAATGACTGTATTACAAGCAAAGATATGACCTTGGCCTTTCAAGAAATCACCTTGATTTTTTAGGGATGATATGACCTTGACCTTTTGTGGAATGATTTTTCAAGTCCTTGACCTTCACACATAAGGAATTACCTCCCTTTTGGAGATATCTTCCTTAATTGAGAATTTAGAATTTTATTATAAATTGTTCTTAATCTAGATACCTCTCAGACTGTAGGAGCTAAACTAATCACACTTGAAATTGTTGCAGGCAAAAATTGGGTCAAGAAGCCAAGTTGAGTCTGATATTTTCTAAAGCTGTCTTAACGTACCTAAAGAATGTCTATGATGGGCAGCCTGTTTGCTTAAGTATTTTACAATACATCTCAACCAACTGTGACAAAAAACCATGTTAGAAATAAAACTGCGATAAAAGAAATATCCAAGAGAGATACAATCTGTATCATCTTCGTGATAACTGACATGTCTGCTCTTAAAAAATCACGCCAACAGCTGCATATGTCTGACGCTGTTTCCTCGTCTTCTATCCTGATCAGTGGGTGGAGATGTTGAGGTTAGAATTTGAGGGCAAGGGTAGAGTAGAAAAGATTCTGGGATAATTACCAGAATCCTGACAGGTGTAAGTTATAGCTACTAGTTATGATTAGAAAACATCCTGGTACAGTAAAGCTAACTGGTAGCAATTCCTCCTCCATCTTAATTTTCCTCCAAATTTTTAAATGGATTTTTTTTTGTCCTCATCTAATCCATGATGAGATGCTGCTCATTTAGACTTATAAACTAGATCCCTGTACTGACATTCTCCATAACTCTCCCTGAAGGTCAAGCCTCATTCCCTAGCTACCAATTGGATACCTCTGTATTTCTTTTACCAACATGTTAAATCTCTGGGGCGGTATTAGTGTCCAGGTGATAAAAGACATGGACATAGATATTCCTAGGGCATTGAGGGCGACTAGTTGAGATGATTACTACAGCCACTGGTAACCATGGCCACTAGTTACCTAGTCACTGGTTCTTGGGCCACTGGTAACTCCAGCCACATTTAACTCTAGCCACTTTTAACTGTAGCCAGTTACTGGATTGTAATTCTAACCATTTTTATGATGAATTATCATACAAGCTTATTTGCAACTCCAAATAAATTATCCTACAAGCTTATTTGCAACCTAGAATAAATTATCCTAAAAGCTTATTTGTAACCAAGAATAAATTATCCTACAAGCTTATTTGCAACCAAGAATAATTTTTTAATGTCTCCTTTGAAAAAATGATCTCATGATTATAGGGACTTGTGCTGAAATTCCAAGTATCCTCCTAACATTGAAGGATCGCTGTTTATCTAAACTTACCACTTACATAAAATCTGGAGATACTTCAGTCTCTTAAGAACTTCTTCATCTTTAAATACTATCTAATGCCTATTATGAAATCCGGTTTTTATTTGCAGGGATGTTGTTTGGAATTACAGATTGTAATGCGACCATTGAAAACACACAGTGCACTTATTTAAGGTTTATTTTTCTTCATTTCATATAGACCAAATTTAATGAATAATAAGATTACCCGGTATGTAAGCTAATTTGCATGGCACACAAATTGGAATCTGCTCCAAATTATAAAACATGGTAATGAAAACAGTATTGGAAAGTTATATAACAATATTCTTATTTAATGTTAATTACAAGAAACACAGCATAAATATTTCCATCACAGTTGCTTATTTTGCCAGTACATTTTAGCAATAATGAATTTATACATAACAAGATAAACATTCCATAGAAATTTTTGAACATGAAGAAAAATTACCATATACTGAATTATCTCCCTTGTTGATCACAACCTGACCTTATGACCTCAATCTTCTCTGACATTGTCCATTCATTACCAGATCTATATCAGGAGATGAATTTAATGATTAAGTAAGGTTTAAGGATATTAGATTGGACACCTTCTTCCCAGCTAACAGTGGTGATGCCTTATCTGTTCACCAGTACTGTGATCATAGTGTGTGGGTGGGGGAAGGGGGAGTAATGGAAATCTCTTGAATGGAAGAATTCTTATCGGTTGACCTCCATGTTCCCCAATTCTGCAGAGAGGAGTATATGATAATACAACCCCACTTGAATGGAAGATTCCATATCTCCTCACCTCTATGTACATTGGTACTAACATTTTTTCCGTGAGGGATGCTGGATGATATTCTCGAGAAAGGGACACTTCCACTTAGAGTTCAGACTTGTTATCTTTTTGACCTTCCTGTTTCCTAATCTCACATAATCTGAAATACTTTGATGTTCAAATTAACTAATACCAGTACACCCAGGGAAGAAAATAGCATTTCCTGTGTATAATGGTATCCATAGCAACTATACAACAAAATTTAAGGATGATAAATCTGTAGCTTAGGAAGGATCAATCTGACCTTGACCTTTGATTAAGTATCCAAGGGTAATGACCTCTATAACCATATGACTGCCATTCCACAATAATGAATTAAGATAAAACTGTTTGAAATGCCAGAACAAAAAGAGGTTCCTTGTGACATATCTATGACCTTGAACTAAAAAAATTGACCTCATCAACTTGTCATACATAAGTAATATGTATAAACCTACATACATATTTTTTGAAGGAAACAAAATGGGAAAATATTATTCAGATTGTAAGAAAAATCAAAGAATTTAAACATGAACCTGTTAAAAATTGACCTTTATCATCTTGTAAGATTTTAGTAAACCAAATTAGACCTTCCTTCGTACCTTTCTCAGTAAACTGAACTGAAAAAAAAAACTTTTGTACAATCTCATCCCTGTAAAATTGACCTGAGAATCAATTTCAAAGAAGCTATCTTTTCAGCTTTCTACCTTCCAGGAGGAGACCAAGATATTACTCATTCATGCAATTCCATCATTTAAGAGGTCAAAGGTTAGGTAAGCAAACACTTGGCCAACAATATTATTCCTAACACCAAAGTTACCCCTCATTACAAGAGAGTTCCCCAAACATTCTTGTGATGTTTACATATATGTCATGATGTTTATATTGCTAGACCTGTGCTGGAGATTAGAACCTTTACCTGAAGGCAAAACTTCTGGTAACTAATAGCAACAGAAAGTATAACAGCAACATCTTTTTCCTCCCAAATAGTTTTAAAAGGATTGACTTTCTGAAAATCTGAAAGTCAACATTTTTTGTGTTCAGAAATGTCAATGTTGACCTGACATCATAGAGTACAATGGCTGATTTCGAAAAAAAAAAATGAAAAAAATAAAATAAAAACTTATATGAATGAAAATGACTAAATACATAACTTACCGTTGGGTATTTTTTTGGTAGTAAATTTCCTTAATTCAGGCATTTTGTTAACGTTTCTTCCTGTAAATTCCTAGATTTGGCAGCAATGTGCCAGACAAACAGTGTCTTAAAGTTTGATCTTAGGAGGTAAATCCTGGAACATAATTGCTTACAACACTGTACAATATGAGTCACCTGCTTGGAATACAATCAGAAATCACAAGAACTTGAGAAGGAAATTTGCTTCCAAGTCAGGTCTGTATCCTTAGATAAGACAACTTAAACTTGGAGACACACGAAAAATCACTCACATAAAATGTTACGAAAATATAGCCATCCAGACGCGATGAGAATCCTATACACTTTCGAAACAGAAAAAAAAATCTGGAAAAAAATATTAAGTTTGGATAAAACTGATCACATTTCAACTCTTTTTTCTGGATTTAGTTTATTTCACACAAGTGATAAAATCCAGAAATGGAACATATGTGTTTAAGAAGAATTCAGTGTTTATCCAGTAAAAGTTCAATCCAATAGGTTTGTGCTATAAGATTCACATGAAGGTAAGAAGTATACACTATTAAGTACACTATGGATTCTGGCTACAGACATACCACTACCACTCCCCCAGGAGTACAACAACACACTGCCAGGAACTCTTCGGTAATGAAGTCGTGTACAGTGGTTGTGTTGCCGTGGTACCTGACAGTCCCCCCCACCACTGTGAGGATGAGCAAGCCGAGTGTGTATCTATATACCCCACTAGGCACCAATGTCTACCAGGCTAGGGCTCTCAGATGCTCCCCCCCAACATCCTACTATCTCTGACACTCAAACATTCCTGGCAGAAACACAGTTCTACAGGTATACAAGAATTTACCACAAACTCTGTCAATGCTTCATAAAATCAGAGACATTCTATTTCTACCTACGGACACCTTTAGCCTCATCTCTACGTGATAAAAATACCCAGTTTAGACTTTCCGAACATTCATCAATATTCTGTATTTTCAAAATTTTCTGCCTTATCGTATGCTTGTTCAATACGTTTTCCTATTTGTACATGAAAAAAATCTACAGAATTGTTACTTTTCTATCGTTAGAAGTGATAAATTCTATAGATACCAGGCTAAGTTGGTAAATTATCACAGAATCTATAATGTTCTCAAGTCTACAAAAAGTTGTGAAGCAAGTTATATAAACCCATGAAAGTCTATCTTATTCACACAGATTGAATCATTCAACAGGACCTAAGTGTGGTAGAAAAAACCTGTTTACGTCCGATTGAGGAATCAAACCCTGATTACCTGGACGAAAGATGTGTACCTATGTAGTTCATAGCTTTCCACCATTCGGACAAAAATTGAAATTATGGTCTGATCCTGACTATGTATAGTACAGGAAGACTGAGATTTAATTAAAGTCTGCTGATGTATCACACAAGCCAGGGTCTATCTCCCAGATATCAGTGTTTATATGTTAACTTACTCTAAATATCAACAGAATTAGTTCTGTCTGTTGATGTTACCCAAACAATATGGTCATTCCACACCCTGCACATGTATACAAATACACACCGAAAGCTCAGCGTCTTGTTTACATTAATATCATACCTTATAAACTTTTCTGAAAGCAATGCATTTCTCATCAGGATCGAAAAAAAATCTTGCCAAAACATAGAAGCAGGGTTTCTCTCTAAGAAACATAGCAAATCAAGCTGGGACGTAAGTTAGTATGTTTCTTGATTTAGAAAATTTTACTACTGTGTTGATAATTTCCAGCTATCTATAAGTCAAATGATCAAATTTAAAGATGAAAGTCCCAAATTTATTTCCAGATAAATTTTTTTAACAAATTTTTTACTCCAATAATTCTCAATTTTTTGACATGTTTTATTTGAAAATGTCTGGACATACACAAGAATGCTGGCCAATAAGGTAACATTGTTCTCATGAAATCTGAAGTAATAAAGTTACACTGTTTCGAAGAAAATACAAAATGTCTTCTAAATTTATCTAACATTCTCTGAAAGAACATCCCTAGAATTCTGCATTGCTACATGTTGGCACATAAAGATTGGACCATCCCTTATCACCGAGCAGGAAATCGCTACTGAGGAGTTTCAGAACTGATAAAAATATCACCGCTACAAACCCAACTAAATTTTTTATCTGGGCAGCTTTTGAGCGATTTACAAAAAAGACTTGAGCAATTTAATGGCACTGTATCTGTAGGTAAGTGCTATCTGACTTGTGAACCATGTTAAAACTGTCTATTCTGTACTAGGTAAGTGCTCTTTGATAGCCTTGTAAACTAGAATCCTATATCTCATTTTGGTTAGCAGGTAATTTTGACAATTTAAGTAGTCGTATATCACACACAAATACTGATACTGAAATTTAGTTTACCATTTTTCGTGTAAATATTTACATATGAAAAAAACTCCAGGTTTATTACAAAGGAAATAATGTCTGTATTCACAATGTTATTTGAATTGATAAATCAAGCCATTAAATATCTTTCCATAGTATCCTGCAGTAACCAGGGGGTGGGCTTATTACAGGACAATAATCCTTGGGGGCCAACACATGACATATGATTCCTAATCAGAGGGTGGGCTTATTACAGGACAATAATCCGTGGGGGCCAACACATGACATATGATTCCTAATCAGAGGGTGGGCTTATTACAGGACAATAATCCCAGGGAGCCAACACATGACATATGACTACAAATCAGAGGGTGGGCTTATTACAGGAAAAGCTTATAGCTGGATTAATAGATGAATCTAGGACAGAATATACCAATATCACTCTCCGGCACCATGCACCATTAAAAAGCTTTGCGTCTGACAAGACATGACCTGTCTTGACAAATGCTACTTTAAAACCAAATGATGCATGTATGTAGACATGCCAGAGGATAAACTGCAACTGTTCACCCCCCTTTCTCCACCTCTCCCCTCCCCACCCCTCCTCAGCAAGTGATGCATAATCAACAGACACGCTCCCAAATTTACCACAAGTATTTGGCTTCTCCAAGAATAGACCAGATACTAACAAAAAAGGAGCAGAAAAAAGTGTGAATCACATTAAGAAGAAGATAGGGGGAGTGGAATTGATGTCTACCTGATGTAGATTTCTGATGGTGAATCCTGCACCAAAATCATTAAGCAACCCATATTGTAATTCTTTATTATTTCATTTGCCAATGGAAAAGATGTGAATATTTTATATATTTCATAACCTCTGACCCCTGATCCCAAGTCCTTAGCCAGGTGTGCCCATTGCTCCAGTGGTGCCTTTTTCTTCGTAACCCCCCCCCTCCTCCCCCAACACTCAAAACTTGATGCATCCATGCATCTCCCACATAGAAAACTTGCACTTACTTACCCCTACAAACATTATCACCACCCTGACTTGTAATCTTTCCAGAAGTTATGTTGTTTCTATGCTTTTTACTTGTCATAAATTTTGGAGAACTGTTTTTATTTTGCCTACAAAAACTAGAATATATCTTCCATTTTTTTCGAGAAAGAAATTCAGTAAAAGGGTTTCAGAGCGTACCATGTAGTTATATTGATATATATGATAAAGCTAATTGTTTTAA
This sequence comes from Ylistrum balloti, assembly GCF_031769215.1. Lineage (NCBI taxonomy): Eukaryota > Metazoa > Mollusca > Bivalvia > Pectinida > Pectinidae > Ylistrum > Ylistrum balloti. The sequence continues at coordinate 479,162 of NW_026782318.1, read as the reverse complement.
AAAAATCATGTTTCTAAAGAACATTTAGTAGAGTTTTGTTAATCCTAAGGACAAGGCGAGTACTCTAGAGACAATTTGTTTAATTTCATCAGGTGATTCCCATCTTTACAAGAATCGTATCAATTAGTTCTGCCAGTATTTTGTGAGAAGAATGACACTAATAACATATCTCCTATACATGTCAAAACCAGCCAATCAAATAGGATAAACCAACATTATGAATTCTCTGTAATGTTTTTGACTTTTATTTCACTGCCATATTTAACCAGCGGAAATTCTGTTAAAGAAACTTGTAAGATTAATGATTTTTTTTTAATAATCCTACTTTTTACACATATAGTGTCAGGCCTGGAATTTTAATTGATTTAACCTTAACTCTCACCTTTTCCTTTGCAGATAATTTTCCTATGTGGTACCAAAAAGGAAACTTTGGCTTAAATTTGGTGATGTAAAACAAGACAAAAAAAGGCATCGGCAGAATTCAAACTCAAAATCAATGATTCCAGGGCAGAATGTAAACAAAGGAATGATGCACATGCAGACCATTGGATCCTTGGAACCAGGATAGCACCAAGTGTTCAGCAAGACTTTTTGCCCTTTTTTAAAGAAATGAAGGTAAAATATAACCAAAAGAAAACTTTACACTGGAACCCCTGAAAATGTGCCAGAGAATAGGACCAAGGGTTCTGGAAGAGTAAGCATTTTCTTCTTTATCGTGACATCTGTCATGTATATTTTGGTCAATCAAATTATGTCATATCACAAATGAGAACAAGGTAAAGAATAATAGAACCATCATGGGTGGATTTTGTGTGATGTCTTTAACCTACTCATCTGCTTTCAATACTCATCTGAGTTCAATTGCCTGAAATATTGCATATTATAAACATTTCCCTGAATCTTCAAAATACAAACACAAAATGACTACATAATTTCTCAATGAAAGAACATCTGTTTTGAATTGATCAATCACATACCATAATAAAAAGAAATTTGAATCTTTAGGTAAATTTTATTTTCATTGATTTGAACAAAAGGTTTGGATTTATTTTTCATCGATTGAAAAACTAAAAGAAATTAAGATTTTATTGTTTGTTAGTAAGGTATATGTTAATGACTGATGAAGGGGTTGATTTCAAGGTGAAAGTGTAACACACCGGAACTGACTCTGTTTAAAAAATGTAAAACAGGATGCAAACACTTCTGCAGAACTCTCTATGAAAATAGACATATTATATCTAACTGATTAGTCAGAAACACATTATATTGATATGTTATCTGGTCCAGGATGAAATTTTACCCATACACAACAGTGAGACTGCGGACAACGATTGCAGTAAGCTCTCTTGTGATCGAACGAAATCCATTACCTGCATGCTTCTTACCAAAGTTTGAACAACACAACATTAAACATATACAACAAAGCTGAAAGCAGATCCTACAACCATCAACTGGAAATTAAATCAAACTTAATTGCTAACTTACCATTAATTTTCCCATCAGTGTTTTTGACATTTGAGAAATTTTCGTAGGAGTCCCACCTCACCAGAGCATCTGTGCCGTCATCCACTGGTACTGTGACATCCGACTTAAAATCTGTCACTGAAATGATAAAAAAATCATTTGAATGTGCTGGTAGCTTCTTCTCAACATCTTTGATATCAAACCAGAAGTCTGTCCTAACTAGAGCCAAAAATAATCACGCAGTTCATTCCTCGGTGTATCAACTGGTATTCTTCATACAGCAGGTTACAATAATTCACTTAGGTTTCGCAAATAATTTCTATCGCAAATACTTTCTATTGCAAACTAACCTCTTCTGACATATTTGTGAATACGTGATTTCATGAACGATGATCTAAAACTTACTTTAAATTTACACTATAAGAAATATATATTTGTAACCAAATTAGCATTGATGTCATCAAGAGTTATTTCTGTAAAGATAATAGTGAGGGATTTGTCTTCATGAAGGACTCTCATCTTGTATTAATGTGAAAATAAATCCCGTAGGAAATACCAGTGATTTAGAGCAAATAAATCAGCAGGCCATATCGTCAATAGGCCTTTCATCATTTTCATTTCTATGTATCATTGAAAATGAAAATATGGTTCTAGAATTCCAAACGATCACCAAAATCACAAAAAAAAAAAAAAAAAAATGGTTTGCATCAATAATTTTGGAATTTTATGAAATTTCCTTTTTCTATGTCTAACTCTTGTAATAGATCAGAGATCAAATCTGCTTAAAAAACAGCAGTAGTAATTTATAGCTTTTCTTAGTGAATGACTTAAAGATGGTTACATCTCCAGACTGTTAATTATCTATCAAGTTATAAGCATTCAAATCTTATATTTACACAATTTTTTTCACAAAAAAAAAAAAAAAAGGTTAAAAACCATAATCTTATCAAATTAGTGCAACATTTTATCTGTATTTGAATTAAAATTCCAAAATGCAATAAAAAAAAAAAGTTGACCTTGACCTAGATTTGATGCCAGAGTGTCTATCTGGTGCCATGGAATTCTGTATCTGGTAGAATTCTTTCTAAAGTCAGACAGTTTTTGAACGTTAAGATATATCTAGTAATATTTTCGTTAAACTTGTCAGATTTTAATTAAATAGGAATAGACAAGCCTGTGTCTACAGTCTTCATTAATCAAAGTTTAATCTCAAAAGGACAAGTATGTCATCTTTTTTTTTTTACCACAAACTGAAACATTCCATATCTAAACATTACAATGTACAGACACCTAAACCTTTTTCTTCCGTATCCCTCTACCCATGTCCCTAGACACAACTTATTGTAACTCTTCATAACCATGGTAATCAACCCTTTGGAGAATGTTTTGATATTGAAATAACTTAACATTTTACACATGCTGGAAGGCAGCCCACCCATAGTGTAAATATATGTATCTGACATGCCATTTATATTTAATAAGTCTGGTCTTACAGATCTGCCTAGTGTTAAACAGGCCAATCCTGCCACTGAAATATTCTGCATGACGCCTTTTGCAATCATCTTCAACCACCATTTTAAAAATGTTTAGGTTTTAAAAGTACACAAACTTCATAAACAAAATCTTATCTGTGTGCCACCTTCTTGTAATCTCTTCAGCTTCAACAGACAGAAGAGATCACATGACCCTATCTCTCCTTGTTATCCTCAACAGACAGAAGAGATCACATGACCCTATCTCTCCCTGTTATCCTCAACAGACAGAAGAGATCACATGACCCTATCTCTCCCTGTTATCCTCAACAGACAGAAGAGATCACATGACCCTATCTCTCCTTGTTATCCTCAACAGACAGAAGAGATCACATGACCCTATCTCTCCTTGTTATCCTCAACAGACAGAAGAGATCACATGACCCTATCTCTCCTTGTTATCCTCAACAGACAGAAGAGATCACATGACCCTATCTCTCCCTGTTATCCTCTACAGTCAGAAGAGATCATGTGAGCCAATTTTTCATTATTATACTCAACAGACAGAAGAGATCACATGACCCTATATAATATGCAGGCATATCACTATTTATGTACTATAATACTTCAGTCTTTATTTACCCCAAAACACACTGAACAGAATCATATATCAGATACACTAGACATAATTTCATCATACACTGGACATAGATACATCATACACTAGACATAGTTACATCAACAACACAGGGACAGAAAGAACAAAAACAGTGATTTTCAGAAAACTGTGAACACAAAAATAGGGCAAAAAATGATGACAGAGTTATTTGCTGTTTAAATCATACAAACTAATAAAATTAAGATAAAAACTTTTATATATTTATATATTTATATATTTATATATTTATATATTTATATATTTATATATATATTTATATATTTATATATTTATATATATATTTATATATTTATATATATATTTATATATTTTATATTTTATATTTATATATTTATATATTTATATATTTATATATTTATATATTTATATATTTATATGTTTATATATTTATATATTTATATATTTATATATTTATATATTTATATATTTATATATTTATATATTTATATTTATATATTTATATATTTATATATTTATATATTTATATATTTATATATTTATATATATTTATATATTTATATATTTATATATTTATATATATATATTTATATATTTATATATTTATATATATTTATATATTTATATATTTATATATTTATATATTTATATTCATATATTTATATATTTATATATTTATATTTATATATTTATATATTTATATATTTATATGTTTATATGTTTATATATTTATATATTTATATGTTTATATATTTATATATTTATATATTTATATATTTATATATATTATATGTTTATATATTTATATATTTATATATTTATATATTTATATATTTATATATTTATATATATATATATGTTTATATATTATATATATGTTTATATATTTATATATTTATATATTTATATATTTATATATATATATTTATATATATATATATATATTTATATTTATATATTATATATTTATATATTTATATATTTATATATTTATATATTATATATTTATATATATATATATATATATATATATATATATTTATATATTTATATATATATTTATATATTTATATGTTTATATATTTATATATTTATATATTTATATATATTATATGTTTATATATTTATATATATATTTATATATATATATTTATATATTTATATATATATATATATTTATATATTTATATATTTATATATTTATATATTTATATGTTTATATATTTATATATTTATATATTTATATATTTATATATTTATATATTTATATATTTATATGTTTATATATTTATATATTTTATATTTTATATATTTTATATATTTATATATTTATATATTTATATATATATATATGTTTATATATTTATATGTTTATATATTTATATATATTATATATTTATATATTTATATATTTATATATTTATATATTTAAATATTTATATATTTATATATTTATATTTATATATTTATATATTTATATATTTATATTTATATATATTTATATGTTTATATATTTATATATATTTATATATATTTATATATATTTATATATTTATATATATTTATATATTTATATATTTATATATATTTATATATTTATATATTTATATTTATATATTTATATATTTATATATATTTATATGTTTATATATTTATATATATTTATATATATTTATATGTTTATATATTTATATATTTATATATTTATATATATATATATTTATATATTTATATATTTATTTATATATTTATATATTTATATATTTATATATTTATTTATATATTTATATATTTATATATTTAAACATCGAAATAAGCTTTAAAAAATACAACAAATTTCACAAATATTTTACCTGGATCTTTCATAGGCACAAAAGAATGAAAGAAGGACACATACCTCAGTGAGTAAAAAAAACATTCCAATAAAATTATTTGATTAAATTTTATAGAAAATTAATCTGACTGAAGTCACATGATTGCTACGTAATTCAGCCAAGTACTTTAGGGAACACTTCATCAGATATCTCGCTACTTGCATAGATCTTGAAAAGTTACCCTGATGCTTGACCTTCTGTTTATCTAGAGAAGACACACGCTAAACAACGGTATGATCCACGCCTCGACAGTAAGTCTCTGTTTTATATCATCTTACACAAAATAATGACGGCACTTCATAAACAAGTCCTTTAGATTACAGTTACAAATCCATAGGCTCACTTAAGGTTACCAAAACATCAAATTTGCTCAATGAGACTTTGTTGACATTTTGTAAAGGTTAAAAAGATGGCGGGCAAAATTATGACATATTTGAATAAATATTTTGACATTAAAAGTGTGAAACGTGAAAGCTTAGTCACTGCAAAGATATTAAATCAATTTGGTAAAAGCAAAATGATGTGATATAGTTGTAAAGTAGTAAATACTATGAAATCATGTGTATGAATGAGAGTGAAACACAAGTGTGTTTTGCAGATTTTCATCAAACAAGCCAGAAAGTGATCTACCTGGTGAACATATGTAATATTGGTCGATCTTTAAAATCAGATTATCAAACCAGCAGTAAAAATAATAAAAAAAACAATATAAGAAATGAACTAGACTAAGAGTTGATTTCACATCTATTATATATCCATGGTGATTTATTTCGACAAATCATTCATCAGTTAAGTCATGTGACCACATGATTGAGATACAACCTAATATGGCCTGACCACTACAGGAATTTTGTTTTTATAAAACACAACTTTTTATTAAAATTTTCAATTCACAAATTCCATATCAGTAAACTAAAATTATACTGAAGAAATAAAACTGGTAAATATTTCAAAATAAATTAAAATCAACATAAATTAGGATTGATGAGATTGTTACGCTTGATTGGTCCCAACTCTTCAGTATAGTGGATGGTATCCAAGCAGACCTTAATCAAAGTTATGGTCTTACCTTCTGGATCAATGTATTAAACTATTAATATTCAATATATACAGATATATTATAATACTGATTTAGAAGATATAAAACCTTAAAGTTCCTATTAAATTGTTGCCATGTTTCCATTTTTGGCTCTGGGATATAATTTTATCAATCAATAAGCACATGCCTTCCAGCAATTGCTACTTCATTATCCTGTAATAAGCCCGCCCTCCTACATCGACAGGGGGTTGCTGCCTCCTGGGCTTGCTGCAGGAGGAATACAGTAAATAATTTTGAAAGATGCTTTTACAAAAATTATGTAAGTAGGGCCTTTTTGACCGAACCATCTTCAGTAAAATCAATAAACAGAGCAAAATGGAAACATTTTTAGGCGTTAAATACTGGAGATATGTTGCAGAAGTGATAGATAAGCTGTTCTTTTCACCAAGGTGTTAGACATATACATTTTGTTAGTGCACTATCTTACCTTCAGATACATCTACAAACAATGACAGGGAATGATAAGCACAAACAGATAAAAAGACCCAACACAATACTCAATATATCCTATCTAGTTACCTCCCCTTCTGTTGTCTATATCTTTTACATCCGTTTAACTAAATGTCAGTTTTAATCAAATTTGTGAAATTTCTGTTCCACAGGATGCCTTAACAACTTCAGTATCAATCACAACCCTTTGCTAAATTTCCAGATATACTTGTTCCAATTAAGAAAAAAATCTTTTTTTTAACAGTTGATAATAATTTATGTTTGCCCACATTTCATATCAAATTCAAACTTCCCCACTTTTTAACTCCTTGGAAATCACCCAGATACCTGAACCAGAAGTTATGGTTATTTTGTCCTTGTCACGTATGTCACAGATGATTAGTGTTCAATAGAACGCTTTATGGACATTTGAAATTTGAACTTATGGATCAGTTTATTTGTGAAGTGTGGTTATACGAGAATTCCAAAGTTTTAACAGATTACAAACCTTTATACAGATAATATTCAGAGTGAGGTTAACAGGTTCTATTTTTCTGATTCTAATATGATTTTAACACAGTGAAAATTTTCCATCCCAAACCAATCATCTACTACTTTCTAATAATATCAAACACGGTTGTCATGGATACGTACCTCGGACATTGCTATCTTGACTATTACCAAACACAAATTCCACCTTTCCTGTGTCTGGGAATCGAGGGTCTAAAATAAAATGAAATTGGTTGTTTTTTCAAATCATACAAGACACATTAATTCAGAGAGATTATCAATTGAACCTGCGATATTTTACAGCTGTTTAATGAGCTACCTGCTCTTTACATTTATATCTGAAATACTTTGTTTACAATATTTAGAATTGACACTTGTATCACAAAAATGATGCAGATTTTCAAATATACACATATGTGTATATACATACTTTATGTTTTCAAGTTGCTTATGGAGTTGTCTTCTCTTACCTGATCTGGCATCATCAAGATCTTTCTTGGCGAAAGTGAGAGTGTACCCAGAGATGGCACAAGTGTGGAACTGACAAGCCCACACCACCTCCCGCTGTCCTGTCTTGGCCTTCTTGTGGTAGCATTTGATCATGATGTCCCCGCGCAGCGGGATTCCTGGCGAAATGGAAATACACACCTTCTGCATCTGGTCAGTCACATTACTGAAATAAATCAAAACAGGACATTCAAATTAAGCACTTATTTCAGTAAATACTAAGGCTGGTCTTGTGTTGTACAACAATCATTGGCTTTATAATCATTTGTTCTGGGGATCCAGGTTAATTAGCAATACCTTTCTTTCCTATGCAGAGTTCTTTAGTATACCTTTAAGTAACTCTAAGTCTAACAGTTTCCAAACAAACTGCAAATCTAGTTGGAGATAAAATAAAGGTTATTGGGACTGTCTACCTTAACTTCACTGTCACTAACACAAATGTGTACGCTGTTAGTATCAGGTCATTGACATCACAGAGGTAAACAAAATTATCAGGTATAAGGAATTTTATACAGAAAACATACTTCTTTTTTTATTTGGCCTTCTTCAACTTTGTAGAAATAAAATTTCATACTATCAAACATTTCCTTTCTTTTGGAGGACAGGAAGTGACAAGACATTGATCATAGTTATTGTAGAATGGACTTCTTTTTTATTATCTAAGTTTATAAAAACATCTTTTTAAAAAAAAAAAAAAAAAAGGCAAATAAATGCCGACCAATGTGCTGTATACGTCATAAAGATGTACAGATGTAAATACAACAGGTCAGGATCTCAGATAACCTGCATCTGTATCTCACACATGCTTGAATACCAACATCTGCATCGAAGGAAAGTTTGCTGACACTGGGTTCGGAGATCTATTCCCCAATACCTGTCAGCTAAACGATTCACTTGGACAATAAATGCCTCCCTGCATATCATTTACGTCACTATATTTCCGGCTTTTAAAGAATGCTTATCTTTTCCCCCTAACTTAATTATGAAATCTTATCTCAACACAGATTTCACTCTTTAGTTTTATCTAGGATTGCGAGGAGAAATAAAATCTAAATATTTCAACAGGAAATTATCCTAGTATTATATGAAGCTTGATTCCAGAAGAGAAGATAACATTCTCTGGAATGTCTAACTCTGACCTTGCCATATGACTACAGCTGCAGTCCGTTCCCTCAGTATGTAGGGGTGGAATGTTGGTCAGTTGGAATTCTCCATACAGACCAACTGTCATCTCATGTCATATATCCTGTCTTAAAAAGACTAAGGTTACATCTGTTTATAAACCACTAACTTGTCAGTGAAGCTGTCTACAAAGACCACTGATTTTACCTGTCTTATAAGACCGCCTGATTTTACCTGTCTTATAAGACTTGATTTTACCTGTCTTATAAGACCTGATTTTACCTGTCTTCTAAGACCTGATTTTACCTGTCTTATAAGTCCACCTGATTTTACCTGTCTTATAAGTCCACCTGATTTTACCTGTCTTATAAGACCACCTGATTTACTTGTCTTATAAGACCACCTGATTTTACCTGTCTTATAAGACCACCTGATTTTACCTGTCTTATAAGTCCACCTGATTTTTACCTGTCTTATAAGACCACCTGATTTACTTGTCTTATAAGTCCACCTGATTTTACCTGTCTTATAAGACCACCTGATTTACTTGTCTTATAAGTCCACCTGATTTTACCTGTCTTATAAGACCACCTGATTTTACCTGTCTTATAAGTCCACCTGATTTTTACCTGTCTTATAAGACCACCTGATTTACTTGTCTTATAAGAACACCTGATTTTATCTGCCTTATAAGACCTGATTTTAGCTGTCTTATAAGACCTGATTTTACCTGTCTTATAAGACCACCTGATTTTACCTGGCTTATAAGTCCACCTGATTTTACCTGCCTTATAAGTCCACCTGATTTTACCTGTCTTATAAGACCACCTGATTTTACCTGTCTTATAAGACCTGATTTTACCTGTCTTATAAGTCCACCTGATTTTACCTGTCTTATAAGACCACCTGATTTACTTGTCTTATAAGACCATCTGATTTTACCTGCCTTATAAGACCACCTGATTTTACCTGTCTTATAAGACCACCTGATTTAAAAGACAGATAAGCTAGCTCTTGACTCCTTATTTTTGTAAATGACAAAAAATATTAATATTTTGACAGATTGTTGTTAATCGCAAACTTTTTCCAAATAGATTACATTTGGTGTAAAATTGATAAACCCATTAAAAAACTGAAAGACATCACATTAGCAAGTCTATAAGGACAAAATCTTAGGTTTGACATTTATAATCCCATTAAACTGTTAAACAGAATCTGAGAGTGTACATTTAACAGGTCTTTTTAGTAGTGTAAAATTAACAGGGACGTTCCATGACAAAAGTTTTAGGGTATAAGATGGACAAATCCATCTAATGCCTAAGTAATATGGTATAAAATTAAATTAAATTAAATCCATGACAAAGTTTTAGGGTATTACAAAACCAGCCCACAAATCCATCTAATGCCTAATAAGTAATATGGTAAAATAAAATTAAAAAACAAAGACATCACATGACAAAGTTTTAAGGACAAAATCTTAGGTTTGACAAATCCATCTAATGCCTAGAGTAATATGGTATAAAATTAACAGGGACGTTCCATGACAAAGTTTTAGGGTATAAGATGGACAAATCCATCTAATGCCTAAGTAATATGGTATAAAATTAACAGGGACGTTCCATGACAAAGTTTTAGGGTATAAGATGGACAAATCCATCTAATGCCTAAGTAATATGGTATAAAATTAACAGGGACGTTCCATGACAAAGTTTTAGGGTATAAGATGGACAAATCCATCTAATGCCTAAGTAATATGGTATAAAATTAACAGGGACGTTCCATGACAAAGTTTTAGGGTATAAGATGGACAAATCCATCTAATGCCTAAGCAATATGGTATAAAATTAACAAAAATATTTAAATCAGAATCTGTGGTATAAAAGATTCCAAGCCTTGGGAATCTTCAGCGTGATAAATTAGTTCAATTTAGACGTTTCTGACATAAAATCTCTCTTCTCCTCTATTATTTCTTATGTCAGCAAAAAAGTCTGGATCTCTGGAATTCTTGTAAACTATGGAACTGTTTTATGAATCAAGGAATAAATAACTAGAAAGAGGTATATATAAATTTGGGAGTGCATGACGTTAGGAGGAGGGGAGGAGGTGGGAACAGGGATACAGGGGGTGGATGATTGGGGAGGGGGGTGTTGGAGGGGGTTGTAGAAGGAGGAGGAGGGGAGGAGGAGGGGGAAGAGAGTGGGGAAGAGAGGGACTGTTGAAGACTTGTACCAATAGGTTCTCCCTCTGGCAAGCAGGAAGTCTGTGCTGCCAAAAATAGACTACTGTTTGTATCATCTTCTGTATCTAGTTACAAGAGGCTCCCCACAGGGGCCACAGACAGCTCAGGTAATACCAGAATCTTTACCTTACATCCCTAAATACAATTAATACAGTATGTTAACACAATACATAAGTACAGTTATAGTATGTCTAGAATTACCTATAGTGTTCACCAGGTACAAAAACAATGATTACAGGAAAGGATCATAATAGGTATATACCTGATCTCTAACCACTGACTACATCTAAACAGATATTTGGGTTCAAAGCCAAGATTTCAAATCCCTAAATAAATAGGAAGGGGAAATTAGGTCAAAGATATTTGTGACAATAAAAAGTGCAAGGGAGATAATTAGGTCCAGGGTCAGGATCTTAGACTACCAAATAAGTCTGAGGGGATAATTAGGTCCAGAGTCAGGATCTTAGACTACCAAATAGGTCTGAGGGGATAATTAGGTCCAGAGTCAGGATCTTAGACTACCAAATAAGTCTGAGGGGATAATTAGGTCCAGAGTCGGGATCTTAGACTACCAAATAAGTCTGAGGGGATAATTAGGTCCAGAGTCAGGATCTTAGACTACCAAATAAGTCTGAGGGGATAATTAGGTCCAGAGTCAGGATCTTAGACTACCAAATAAGTCTGAGGGGATAATTAGGTCCAGAGTCAGGATCTTAGACTACCAAATAAGTCTGAGGGGATAATTAGGTCCAGAGTCAGGGTCTTAGACTACCAAATAAGTCTGAGGGGATAATTAGGTCCAGAGTCGGGGTCTTAGACTACCAAATAAGTCTGAGGGGATAATTAGGTCCAGAGTGAGGATCTTAAGACTTCAAAATAAGTTTGATGGGGATATTGAGACATGACTGATCTTATGTTAAGGTATTACAGGTTTAAGGTATTACAGGTTTAAAGTGTATAGGTGCATAGATTTCATCGTTTGCCAGGCATTGTACACAATTCACCAAACCAATCAACTAACAGGCATACCTAAGATTATGACTGTAATCACTTGCCTGGACTATTCCAGGTATAATTCAATGCAGCAGGTTATTCAATAGTTTAACACTTCCTTAAAACATCTGCTGGATTGTCTTTTTTTAAGCATGCTGAGAAACAGTACAATCTGTGCCCACATGATTGAGTCCTTTGACAATAAAATTTACCTTACTTACTCTGGACAGAATTTGACGGGTCTCCCATATGTTGTTCAGTGAGGTGCTATCAGCTAGTATAAGGAGCCTCAATCTCAAAAAGGCCATGGCTGTTGAGGAGGTGACAGACCCATCAAACAAACAATATTCTAGTATATTAAAGGAAGTTAAGGAAGTTAACACTATTTCCTACACATAAATAAGTTCATTGTTTCTCACTAACAAAGGTGGTTCTGTTAACTGATAGAGGACTTAAATTATGTAGGGTTTCACACGATTCAGGAAAGAAATTACATAATCCAATTAACCGAAGACAATATCTAAATTAGGGACATAACAAAGATTCTGTTAATCATACAGTATCTCATTTATGACCAGAATATACAGTTGATCTGGTTAGGAAGAATGTCCTGCTTATACAGGGTATGGTTTTTACAGGTGTATAGACAACAAAGGGTCTGATTTATACAGGTGTGTAGATTATACAAAGTCTGATTTATACAGCTGTGTAGATTATACAAAGTCTGATTTATACAGGTGTGTAGATTACACAAAGCCTGATTTATACAGGTGTGTAGATTATACAAAGTCTGATTTATACAGGTGTGTAGATTATACAAAGCCTGATTTATACAGGTGTGTAGATTACACAAAGCCTGATTTATACAGGTGTGTAGATTATACAAAGTCTGATTTATACAGGTGTGTAGATTACACAAAGCCTGATTTATACAGGTGTGTAAATTATACAAAGTCTGATTTATACAGGTGTGTAGATTACACAAAGCCTGATTTATACAGGTGTGTAGATTATACAAAGTCTGATTTATACAGGTGTGTAGATTACACAAAGCCTGATTTATACAGGTGTGTAGATTATACAAAGTCTGTTTTATACAGGTGTGTAGATTATACAAAGTCTGATTTATACAGGTGTGTAGATTATACAAAGTCTGATTTATACAGGTGTGTGCACAGGATCTGATTTATACAGATTATACAAAGTGTGCTTTAAACATATTATTAGAATGTACAGATTACATTGAAAAGTTTTTTGATAAAAAAATTATCATTAAATTATATTTATCATGTCTGTGCGACATTCGTGCTAGTAATGCAGATATCTTTGCCTAAGATTTTTATTTAATCTGTGATACGTCAGCTAACCACTTAGATGTTAATATATATATATCAGTTAAGTACCTGAGATGTTACATAAAACAAAACTCATGCCCCAGACTATATATAGCACACGATAAATTTAGAATTTTTTATGTTCATTCAAGGTACTTTTTCTGTACATGTATAAAACTACTCTATTGGTTCAACATTCAAATATATCAAATGAGTTAATTTGTATGTAATATCCAGAATCAAGTGTATATATTACAGGTTTTATTTGTAACTAATTCTCTTCCCCTCCCAATTAAGTATGAAATAGCCCAGTGTTGAGTCATCAACACACACCACAACTGTTTCCATATATACAATGAGTAAACCTACTGTTCTGAAGTGGAAGACTTTCCCCCTTCTGACTAATACTGAAAACAAACATTATTTTAAAGTTTCTGAATCTGCATCAATTACAATCAGTTAAGAAAGACAGATGAATAGTAAATCTGTCTTTGTTTTAAATAGTTTTTTCCAATGATAAGAATGTTTCTCCTAAATGTGTTTAATTGGATTAACAAACCATGACATTAACAATGGTTTCATGTTGTCTATTGCAAAGTCATATATTTTCAAGTGGTTCTATTTTGTGGTGTTACAAAAAATCACTATTTTGTGGATGTGTGATTTCATGGCTAAATACAGCTCTATCACTTTATTTATACTAATTTTAACAGTTAATGGACATGTGAATTTGTGATCAGAGATACCCACAAGTTCCACGAAAATAAATCCCCCCTGAAAATTAATGAATATACAGTATCAGGTAAGTGTTTGAAATTTCCTTTATCGCCGTTACCTAAAATATTTTCAAAGTCCTTGATTCATATTTTTTAATTATGACATTTTATTTGGTTGAGGTTTATCATCTATCAATACACAGGTAGGTTCACTATTATTGAACAAGTTTGTGGTTACCGCACTGAACAACATACAGAAGGTACATCACATGCCTTCAAAAGTAAAATCATGTAACCTGTCTACAACTATTACAACAGATCCTCTGAAATAAACCTTGATTTAAAACATATTGGGAGTGTCGTCACCTGTCCTGAACCACTATTCTAGGTAAAAATGTACTTTTCTGGCCATAGGACCTATAAACACTATCACATTCAAAATCAAGTCATCAACGACTACTTTTTCAAGATAATTTATCAAAATTTTGCTGAAACAAAATTATTTTAAAAAATCAATAAAAATACAAAATTCTAGTTCAAAATGAAATCTTTTCTGTTATCACTTTAGGATTCCGATGTCCATGGTAATCAGACGACTGGCTCTAACATTATCTCAGTAATCTATTATTTTTCTATTTTGACACCCCATGTATCTAGCAATACCTGTCTAACATCTTATAACCAGACAGAAAATATCCATGCTTCTAATCAGGGTAATTAACGTAAAACATTACTACCAAACCTATACTGAAAAATCTGTTCTGTTGAAAAAATCCAAATCTTTTTTTTAAAGATTTCCCCATATGGAGCCTCACAAAGGGGAACTCTTGCTGTAATATCCATGAGTAGCTGGATGTGCCAGACCTGTGTGCTAGGCCTGATAAGGGGGAACCCCATGGTGTGTAGCCCTCTCATCCTTCCTGCTTTAGATTCATCTCTCTATTTTTTGGTGAATGCTAAAGTCTTAAAACATTTCAAGCAATCTCCATGCAATCTTGTGGATTTGGTTTTTATTCCAGCAGCATAAATATTTGAATCTGTTCCAATTTATATTTGAAATAATTATCTATCCCTGCACCTCTCTCTGGAGCAGCACACATCAATTTTTAAACGAAAATATTTTCAATCAATGGTTGTTATCTGTTATGAATATTTCCTGTTTTTTTTTTTTTTTATTTCAAGATTTTTGAAAGAGAGAATGGTTTCCACCCCCAGCACAGCAGCCATATTTCTCCTGTACATGTACCAAAGGAATTTCTTCTTTCCATCAATCTCCACAAATAAGGAAGGACAGAAGGAATTAGTGAGTATGTAATCTAGCTGATATCTTGACCACTACCTACTGTGTGGTCAGTAGCTAATAGTACCCCCCACAGTTCCTGTAACACAACAGCACCTTATTTATGGCTGTCCACAGAGGACACAAGCACCCACCCACACACACACAGTGGTCAACACATCCCTGGAATGTATGTACTAATCACTATTAATCAGAAAGCTTACAGGAAGACCACTGATTCTTGTAGATAGATATAATTATAGGACATCTGATAAATTAATTGTCAGCACTTCCCAAGGTCATCTTCAGGGTCAATTAATGATAGCAAAGCAACAAGGTTTTCCTTTGACAAGCTTCAGTAAAAAGGGCACCTGTATTTATATCAATATTAGGTGTAGAATTCCTTTTTCCTAACAAATAAATTCTTAATTGATTTTCAAGAGAACATGCATTCAGCAGACAGAAAACTTTATAAACAGTCAAAGACACAAAAAACACTTTAATAGAAAATGTTAGGTGAATAGAGCCAAGTTTCTAGCAAAGGACAGTGATCGAGCACTTTGTCAGATTTATTGTTTGGACAATATGAAGTGCTACAAGTATTTTTCATCCATAGTGTCTATATCTGGTTTGTTAAGTCTAGTGCTTGTACAATGTTTTCTGTTGGAGGTAAAAGCTTTCTAGTGTCGCGTTTTTCATACGTTTATTTATTTATAACAAAGCCATATAAATATGATCATACATCGTTTCTAGTAGCGTATCAAACACAAATTTATTTCATTTTATTCCGTAAATGATGTGAGTACAAATTCAGTTAATTGGTGTTGTTATTACATGTTTTGATGAATAAACTATAAAAGGAGAAAGTTAAAATTTATTTGTATCTGTTTGTTTACTGCCATTTCACATAACAGATTAAATAATGTTGTTTGTACCATTGTGTATTATGCTATGGTAGCCCTACTTTGTTCAAACATAATCAACATCAGGAAACTGATATCGTCAATGTAATTTGGACACTTTGTTTGAGTCAAAATTTGGATAAGTCGATATCTTTTCCACAGTTCATTGAATTTCAAGATTATAAGTTGTATTTGTAATATCTAAATGAAATGTGTCTTTATAAGTCTTTTTTAACTGTAATGACAATCGTGTTCAGTATTTATTTAGTCAGATTATCAGTGTGTTGAGTTTATCACCCTAGGGTTGGGTTAGAGCAGAAATAGGGTGGGGTCTCCTTGGTATTTAGTACAGTCAGATTATCAGTGTGTTGAGTTTATCACCCTAGGGTTGGGTTAGAGCAGAAATAGGGTGGGGTCTCCTTGGTATAGCTGTAGACTACCTCACTGAACAACACACCAGAGGCCCATCACACACCATTCACAGCAGAGTTTCTCGCCCAACAATTACAACACAGTCTGGTCCATTATTCATCTTCCTGAGAAACACAATACACCATGGGTGGGGATTGAATCACAAACCTTGGATCTTCACTTCAGTTTTCAGTTTAAAAAGTCCAGGGCTTTACTGTCTCGGCTATTCACTCTACTCCGTATAGAAAAAGGTAATAAGACAAATACTTACTAGACGCCTGACGTGAAGATGTTCTGCATCCCCTGGTAAACTTTGATGAAGGGCCGACACCCCCCCTGTGTGTCGAAGTTGGGCACCCCGTGTATAACGATGTGGTGAAGGTACAGAGCATTACTATTGATCTTTATTGCACCAGATAGCAGGCCGTAGAAGTATTCTACATATCTGCAAATGATGGGATTTATTGAAATAATTTTTTTCATGATTTACTACAAATATATTAGAAAACAAAGAGAAAAAGCTCATGTGAATATGTTTGTGGAAAAGTGTAAAACAAAAGACTTACATGAAAATAGAAATGGTTAAGAAATGGAAAACTTTAAAAAAAAAAAATCAACAGAAATTTCTTGTTTATCATTCTGCTAAATCATAATGATATCGGATCAAGATTGAAATTAGTAGACCAAATTACAAAATAAAATAGCAAACCTGATCTGGGAAGGAAGAGTTATTCCCCCTAGCTTGTCATCATAGAACCTCTTCATAGCAAATCTATCTAATGCCTGGTCAGCACTGAAATAGGTAAAAAGATCAAAGTTACCTCCCTTATATCATATACCATACAATTCTATGACAACTACACGACTGTCAAATATTAATCTACTGATCAATTTATATAATTTTGAGGAAACAAAACAATAAATTATTTCTAAAACCTATGTTTTGAATGCTTACAATGATTTGAGATGAGAATGCTGTCAATGTGGTTTTTCATTGTTAATAAGAAAATGAAATCTCTATTAATTCCAAGTTTTTACACAATACTGAATTAAAGTTGTGTTCCTCACCTTGCACAGATACTACAATAGTGCATGAAGGCTGCTATGACAACAGCAATGCGTGATGTGCTGCCTTTACAGTGTACGACGACCACATGACGTCCGTCTGTACTCAGCCACGAGTCCATTGCCTTACATATGTTACAGAGGCGCTCCAGGGGCGGGGCCAGGTAGTCAGGCCAGCCGTAGTCTATCACATGTTTGGGATTAAATTTTTCCAGGTCCTGTCTGGGCTCGGACAAGTTGATAACCTGTATAAGATTCATAGGTTAACAAACGGAAGTCAACAGATTTTAAGTTTGTATTAAGATAAGTCAAATTTTAAAACTTAATGATACATACATGCTTAATACATTTACATATTTATTTTGCATGTTCATGGAGCTTTTCAGCCACGTCATGAAAAGGAATCCCTGAAGGTAGTAAACACGACAAAATTTTTTTATTTCATGACATAATTTGAAATCAGACATTTTATTGTAATTTATGGAAGGAACATAATGATAAAAACTAAGGTTGTCAAATGGGTTGAGTTTAACTAACCAATTACTTGGAAAATCATTCAACTGAATAACTGTTTGATTAGTTGACAATGAAAATTGGTTAACTGGTTGAACATTGATAACAAAAACTGCCAAACATTTCAATGTGAACTTAATTGCAGAATCATTGTAATGTATATACTAACCAAACAATTATCGTCATGTTTCGTGCGAAGCATGTTCATCACCTCCTTAAGGTTATAAGTGTAGGTGACTTCGTGTTCATCAGATGGAAAGGACATCGCTGAAAATAAACATGGTCAAAGGTGAACAAACTTGTTGTCTAGAAATTTTGCAGTTATCTGTCAAAAATAAAGATTTTTCACCCTATTTACATGAAAAAAAAATTGATATAAAATATTGCTTTTATCTTTATTCAAGATGGTTTTGGAAATGATGTTTTCCAACTTTCTGCACATCAAAGACATAATGAAATAATAAAATTATGTTATTTGGGATTATTGAATAAATCAGTTTAGGAATACATTGGTTTTCTATTCTGGAATGTCCAGTTAACTTACAGATAATCCTTTCCGTGATGTATACGAGGTCCAGTACGAGCTGGTCATCTTCTACCTGTGCCCTGAAACAACCAAGTGCTTGTTTATAGATCTGATGTTTCATCTAGTTACATTTTTTTTTTATATTTAACTCTTTATGAAGGTGATAATTGAAGATATTTAGATGGGTTGAATTAAGAACCTTCTTACTGTACAGATAGGTATTTCTGCTGAATATGTATGAACATACTGTACTATAATTCTCTGTGACTATATTTATAATTAATTAGTCAGACTGATTTTAGCAACGACTTGATATCTATACCAAAAGAAATGTTATGATGGATCTAGAAGGGTTTCCAAAACTTATATCCTCTAAAGACACAAGAACTTAGCTGCTGTTACAGACTAAGGTATCTTACCTGTTGATCATGTCCCGTAGGGTAGACATGTTTGTGCCCGGTGTGTTAGAGCCTGATGCCGGAGGCTAAAAATAGATATTCAGCAGGGTTAATAACATCTATTACATCCTCATATCCACCTCTTTACAAGTCAATCACTGATAACGATTCATCATCTCTTTTTTTACGTCATCCTACTTTTCTTGATTAAAAAAAAGTATACTTAGGACAACTTACAAATGTTAAATGATTACAAATGCTTAAACTAATTTCAACTATCATATACCATCAAAAGAATAATGAGAATTAAAATAAAAAAGTCAAGAATTTTGACATTCTTCGTGACTGTGTCTACATTATCATAAAACCAAATACTTGCCTCCCTAGGAGAATACTGGTACTTTTTTACTGATTCATGTTTCTGGAATAAAAAAAAAAATAATTTTAAATGTACGTTATAAAACATACAATAATTGTGAGTTATTCTATTGTTAATGAACAATGAGATATCTAGTACATATGTTTGTATATAACTGAGTTAACTAATTTACATAGGTTTTAGTCATTATAAGGAAGAAAGTTGTACTGTTCACAAATCACACTACTTATAACCATGCCTAAATACAACAAATTGGTACCAGTTTTTCAAAGCCTGATGAAATAAACCAACGTCCAATTTATGAAAATGAAATAATTTTCTGTTCTTCATATTATTAAGTTTGTCTTTATGTAGATTTGTATAATTCTCTTTTTGTATTCCATTTTAAAGAAAATTTAAATTCGAGTTTTTAATAAAATAAAATGATTAAATGTTTTAAAAGAGTGCTCTGCTATACAACTTTGTTTAATCTAACCAGCACTGATCAATCATCCTCACTGAAAACTTGTTTGAATACTAAAAATTATTTATCTAATATATGTATATGACAAGGTGTAAAATAAACTTTTGTAGAATCTAAACATGAAAAAAGCCTCTGTTCTTTCATATTCATGTTTTACATAAGGTAGAATGGTCAAGTTTGTGTACATTTTCAGTACAAGATATATAGTGACATGTGATCACAGTCAACAGACACATCCTAATCTTATCTCTGTAACACTTCAGTCTGGAGAGCTCTTTAAGTACTGAAGAACACAAATGTCATCATTTTGTCAACATTTTTGCAGACTATCAGGAAGTGAGTCTCATAATGTCTAGACAGAATTTTCAAAATGTTTTTATCACATTTCTTCAGTTCATTGTTGGCTCTTTATTAAGTAACATTTCTATGTGTAATGTGACAGAAGTCATGCTTCTGTGAGGGTTTGAACTCGGAACCTCTGTCTCTCTAGTTTTATAAACAACTGACTGAATTACCAGGCTGAGTGGTATATTATTGCTAGTATTAACCAGGGCTACATAGATAGGTTTTTTGTAATAAAATTAAATCTCAAACAGTTGTGTAGAGTATTAGTTCTGTCCATATATTCTCATAGATAAATATTTCCAAGTACTTGCTACACATTTTGCCTCTTACAGTCAGTTTAAATATCCGGTTATTCAAAGCACAGCGATGGTAATGTTTATACAGCAATTAAGATTTATTCAATACAAAAAAAAAAATATTGAAATTTCTAACTGGAGTTGTGTTTAATTGGAACAAAAAAAAGTCATGGGACAATTGAAGATTTACAGACATTTGTAGATTTACAGACATTTGTAAATTTACAGACATTTGTAAATTTACAATTTACAGACATTTGTAGATTTGTAGACATTGCATTAAAAGCTACATATTGTTTCAACTGGGCTCATCTTAAACACTCTGAAAAAACTTTGCAATAACAAGCAATAAACAGTTAAACCCACAACTTCTATGTGTGCAGTATATTACACATGAAGCCAAAAAAAGTTACTTAATTTTACATATCAGTAACTGAATATTAAATAGAACAATCATAAACTGATTTTCAACAATATTATATAAACCACAGATCTTAACAAGAAAATATTGTAAAATGAAACATACACTAAAAAACCTCTGGTACAAATAAGGTCAGTGATATCAAATATAATTCCAGAGGTTACGAACTCAAACCATAACTGCGCCTGACTTTGTTAATGAATAACCCACTTCACAATGTGTATTGGTCGATACAGTGACCCGTTTTACACACTCACAAACTCTCTTTGTAAATATTTTTGTGATTGCATAACTTGCTCTCGGGCAGGTAAATACAAGCACTGATATTTCAATACCTGTTGCTTTAAAATTTCACCTTGTAGAATGCCTAGAGTAAGCACGCCAAGTCGTTTATGTACACTGCTCTAACCCTAATAGAAAATACATGGTGGAGATTTCAAACCTCACCAAATATTTGTTTCAATTTTTTTTGCCTCAAATGTCAACATATAAATCACACCTGTACAGGTGAGAATCAGATGGCTCCTTTGAAGTTACCTGGTGCACGGTAATGTCGTTACACCCACTTTACCTGCTCACTGCAACGAAAACTTACTAAAAGCATGGTACTTGTCATTTTAATTTTACACAAAATCAATTTCACTTTTAATTGTTTCTTTGAATGCTCACAAATTAATGTACACTTTTGTCGAAAATATTTAAATGTTTATTTATGAATGTTTCACATATAGTTTTATCAATTTGATGAATACTGACATTATAAGCAGATTCCAGCTGAGCTTTTCTCACATAAACAATAATTACATGCAATCCCTCGTTAGAATTACCTAATACATACTTAGATATTGATTACAGGTAAACATGGTTTGAATCATCAGGTATAAAGAATGAATTACACACATCTTCAGTAATACCTGTGACCTCCGACCTGTACATAGTCGAATGACAGTAAGCTAATGTCTGATGATATGCCCATCAACATTTTTTGAAGTTTGGAAGAAATACCAACACGATACAAACAGGTAATTCATTTTCCTGTAATCGGAGCAAATGGGTAGGTACACTGAGGTCCTGTAATAAGACCATCCCAGGATTTTTAGTCAGAGCAAATGTGTAGGTACACTGAGGTCCTGTAATAAGACCACCCCAGATTTTGAGTCAGAGCAAATGTGTAGGTACACTGAGGTCCTGTAATAAGACCATCCCAGACTGAGTCAGAGCAAATGGGTAGGTACACTGAGGTCCTGTAATAAGACCACCCCAGATTTTGAGTCAGAGCAAATGTGTAGGTACACTGAGGTCCTGTAATAAGACCACCCCAGGATTTTTAGTCAGAGCAAATGTGTAGGTACAATGGAGTCCTGTGATAAGACTACCCCAGATTTTTAGTCAGAGCAAATATGTAGGTACACTGGGGTTCTGTAATAAGACCATCCCAGACTGAGTCAGAGCGAATGTGGAGGTACACTGAGGTCCTGTAATAAGACCACCCCAGATTTTGAGTCAGAGCAAATGTGTAGGTACACTGAGGTCCTGTAATAAGACCACCCCAGATTTTGAGTCAGAGCAAATGTGTAGGTACACTGAGGTCCTGTAATAAGACCACCCCAGATTTTGAGTCAGAGCAAATATGTAGGTACACTGGGGTCCCTGTAATAAGCCCACACCAACTGTGAGACAGAGCTAAACTTAAGGGCCCTGAGCTCCTGTAAAAAGCCCACACCAACTGTGAGACAGAGGTAAATGTGTAGGGCCAATGGAGTCCTGTAATAAGCCCACACCAACTGTGAGACAGAGCAAATGTGTAGGGCCCTGAGGTCCTGTAATAAGCCCACACCAACTGTGAGAGATTTTTAGTCAGAGCAAATATGTAGGTACACTGGGGTTCTGTAATAAGACCATCCCAGACTGAGTCAGAGCAAATGTGTAGGTACACTGAGGTCCTGTAATAAGACTACCTAACTATAAATCAGAGGAAATGTTTAATTTCCTTGAATCCCTGTAATAAGCCCACACCAACTGTGAGACAGAGGTAATATTTAGGGCCCTGAGGTCGTGTAATAAGCCCACACCAACTGTGAGACAGAGGTAATATTTAGGGCCCTGAGGTCGTGTAATAAGCCCACACCAACTGTGAGACAGAGGTAATATTTAGGGCCCTGAGGTCGTGTAATAAGCCCATCACCTGACTGTGGAACAGAGGCAATGTTTAGGTCCCTGAGGTCGTGTAATAAGCCCATCACCTGACTGTGGAACAGAGGCAATGTTTAGGTCCCTAAGGTCCTGTAATAAGCCCATCACCTGACTGTGGAACAGAGGCAATGTTTAGGTCCCTAAGGTCCTGTAATAAGCCCATCACCTGACTGTGGAACAGAGGCAATGTTTAGGTCCCTAAGGTCCTGTAATAAGCCCATCACCTGACTGTGGAACAGAGGCAATGTTTAGGTCCCTAAGGTCCTGTAATAAGCCCATCACCTGACTGTGGAACAGAGGCAATGTTTAGGTCCCTAAGGTCCTGTAATAAGCCCATCACCTGACTGTGGAACAGAGGTCAATGTTGGAGGGTCCCTGAGGTCCTGTAATAAGCCCATCACCTGACTGTGGAACAGAGGCAATGTTTAGGTCCCTAAGGTCCTGTAATAAGCCCATCACCTGACTGTGGAACAGAGGCAATGTTTAGGTCCCTAAGGTCCTGTAATAAGCCCATCACCTGACTGTGGAACAGAGGCAATGTTTAGGTCCCATCAGCTTATAACAGGAAAAAAAAAGACAGAATCCCACTTTGAAATGCATTTACAAATGGCTACTTAGAACATCAGACAGAAATGAATGTTTTGTTAAATCAAACTACTGAATAGAAAATTGATGACTTCTCTTTAAATTTATAAGTCAAAGTGTATATGAGTTGTTTTATAGACTAAATCTTTGAAAAATGAAAACATAAAAAAGAATATAAATAATTTATGATATAACATGTGAAGAACATGAGCTTTCATTCATGAAATGGTCTGAATGGCAAAGTGAGGTTCCAAAGACTACACAGGAGGTGCTCATTTTCAGAGAGATATGTCGCTATGCATATGTAATATATTCAAAAACCTCAATAAACATACAAAAAATAAATATCACATCAAAACAGGGATGGCATTTACATGAAAACCAGTATAAATTTCACATATACAGAGATAGTGTGGGAATGTTGTCTACATGTATGTCTTACCTATTATACAAGTTTGAAATGAAAATGAGGCTAAAGTAGGCCTCTCACCTATATTATAAGTCTGTGCCGTTATCGCTAAAAAATCTGACGAGAGAAACCTGTTTTGTTGAATAATTCAAATTATTTTATCCTCAAAGGCATTTCAAAGCCTGAAAACTACATCTTTATACTTGTTTACGAAACTGTCTACCTCTGTATTCATATCTCTTAAAAATCCTTATAATTTTCAGTCATTTTAGACAGTAAATATCATTTGTGTAGTGGTTATTGCAATTTTTTTTAAAAAGCAATAATGATTTCTACACAGTTTAGATGCACACAGAATAAAGGAATCAGGAAAGGTATTTAAAGACTCTAAATTCAATTAGCAAGAACACACCATGGAAAATATTTATGACTATTTAGACACAAAACATATTTACTGCTGTCCAAAACTGACCGAAGTGGTCATTCTATTTATTGTTGAGAACCAAATGTTAATGGGGACAGGAAACACAACAGACTATATCAATTCTCCAGCTGAAATATTGAAGTCATTGTACTGCTGTGTAAGTGAATAAACAAAGGGTCAAAGGGCACTACAATTATTTCTCGTCCATGTCCACCCACCGAACCAGAGCCTCATATTTCAGGAGTAGAAGACTGCGACTGAGGCATAATAGAATGAAAGGTTTAGTGAGCTAAAATCATTAGTTAAGTGACTTCTATGACCTTCCTGGTTCTTATTTAAGAAATTCTATAAAGATAAATCTGCGACCTGACACAGGGGTGCTTTGCCCCTGGCTGTGCCCATCTGAAATTGCAATTATGTGACCTGGCTGTGCCCATCTGAAATTGCAATTATGTGACCTGGCTGTGCCCATCTGAAATTGCAATTATGTGACCTGGCTGTGCCCATCTGAAATTGCAATTATGTGACCTGGCTGTGCCCATCTGAAATTGCAATTATGTGACCTGGCTGTGCCCATCTGAAATTGCAATTATGTGACCTGGCTGTGCCCATCTGAAATTGCAATTATGTGACCTGGCTGTGCCCATCTGAAATTGCAATTATGTGACCTGGCTGTGACCGGCTGAGATTACAATTATGTGACCTGGTTGTGACCGGCTGAGATTACAATTATGTGACCTGGCTGTGACCAGCTGAGATTACAATTATGTGACCTGGCTGTGACCAGCTGAGATTACAATTATGTGACCTGGCTGTGACCAGCTGAGATTACAATTATGTGACCTGGCTGTGACCAGCTGAATTGGAGTTATCTGCCCTTGACTGTTGCCATGGAAATAAAACATTTTTCATTTATAGAGACTAAACAGTTTTGCATCTGAAATAATTTCTTTATTTAAGATTTTCTTCCACTTTTTTCTAGTTATATTTGTTTTATTTCCATTATGCTGTATAATCTAGTCTTTGAACTCAAACGTTTTTTCATCTCATCCACATCAATATGTGATAGTTATCAAAGGAGCCAGACCTTTTACGTATAATCCGATGCTGAGAACCTAAAGAGTATGATTCATTATTGGTCTTTTCTCTTCCATTGTGTGGTAAGTTGTTCACCTACAACAGGTAGTTAGTTATATCAATGTAGGCTGAATACTGTTCATCAATGGCCTTCCTATTTCAGTTTTAGTGCTGTTGGCTGCTTCAAATGTAAGCCAAACAAGAATGAGAGGATTCCTTGGAGATGAAGAATCCAAGTGTTTTTGTTGTCTCTATGGTAAAGACTTAAAGGTGTTGTGAAGGAAGTACAGAAAGTAGATGTTACTTCATTGATAGTGACCAGCTAGTGATAATTTTCACTTAAATTTATTGTATGATATCTGACTAAAATACAAGAGGTCAGTAATTTGAGCAATGGTAGGGGACTGGGTACTTTTCATTACTTCTATTGCAAATAAATCAGAATTGTGACTCAAGACGTTTATACTATTGATAAGGCTTACAAAAACAGAGGAAATCTACCTTCTAACAGGGTCAAACATGGCTAGGTTTTACCTGTCCTTCGATGACATGGTTATCAATGTGATACTTTAAGTCAGCT